>NC_062546.1:173150168-173455252 GCF_016906955.1 Phacochoerus africanus
TGTCCTCTTGCCCTTCAAACCCTTCAAGGAGAATTTGTTCTGTTGTTGGCAAGTTCCTTCACCCAAAAGTTATTCCTATTTGAAAAAGGAGCTGGCTTAGTGGCATTTTTGTAAGAACAACTTGACTGTTTTAGAGCAAATTTCTCAGAGAGAGAAGAGTCTACAATGTCCAGGCCAGGAATGCACTTTAATTCAAACAGTTAGATCCTGCCATGATTGTTTGAAGAACTTACTGTTTTATTCTAGAAGTTTGCATTCTGCTTTTCATTAGAAAACCCATATTTAAAGCTTCATTTATATTTGCAGCTAGAAAATTTAGGAACCATCCTTCTGCAAGTATTTTTGCAATGCCTCGTCCTCAAAGGTGAGACAAATGAAGAATAAAACGCAGTACGTCCCCACAATGAAATTTTCAAGGTTACTGAGGAGATAGGAAATTGCCCTGCTTATGAAAAATTAGTCTCCAAGGCACATGGATTATATATTTTTATTGAAAAGATTGATCAAAACACTGAAATAGTTTGGGGAACAACAACAAAAATCCTTATTCTCCTATTGCCCTGGCAAACCACTTTCATTTGCATGTTTCTGACTTGCCATATGTGGCCATAAGCAAGAAAGAAATATGCAAGAACAGTATGTTTCAGCTCCACCATTATCACCCCACAGTTTGTTTTCTGGTCCTCATGTGGTGTGGGAAAGTGGTACACAATATGCTTGGAAGTTTATGCACACTTTTGTCTAATTTTAGCAGTATAACAGTTAAGAAACACATTCTCCTATCTTTCTATGACTGACACTTTGTCATCCAGGTCTCAGCTCAAATGTTGCCTCTTCAGAAAGACCTTTCTTGACAACCCAATCTAATGTAGTGCTCTAATCTGTTGTGGTCACATTATAGTGTTCAGTTTCTTTACTGTTCCTTTTTAAATATAAAATCCTTCTTTTCTATTTGTGTGTGTGCTTGTGTGTTCTCTTCTAAACCAACCTGGAAAGGAAAGTGCATTGCCTGCTGTCACAGCTAGATCCTGTATGCCTAGAATGGTGCTACACCTTTTGATACCTGGGATTGAATTAATGACCTATGTATGAACTGTCGGTCTTTCATCTAATTCATAATTAATATTACCTATAGAAGAAAACACAAAACAAAGTTGACAGTGACTAAAACTTGCACACAGTAAAACTTACCATGGAATGAAAAACTGACTAAAGGGTCAATCGTGTTGGTAATATTGACAATTCAAAAATTGATCTGGGAGAAAATACACTTGGTTGAAATAATTGGCACAGATAAAACAGACAATGGCTAAAAAGGACATATGGGAAAAAAGTGGTAGCAGAAATAAATCTCCTAAACAAAATTTATATCTGCAAAATCTGACCCTGGACAATTATACTTCGTAGAAAAAGGTCTTAAAAGAAAACCTGTAATAGCAGAAGATATAATAGGTAACACTGGATATGTTTGGGGGGAAAATTTGATGCATAAATCAAATCCTCATCATAAAATTCATGAGAAGAAATTGATCTTGACCAAAATAATTTCAGTTAAATGAAAATAGAAAAAATAGAAACTGTTTAAATGGTTTATATAGAAAAATTGATCAAATAATGAAATTGGCTTAATATAGTCTGATTCAAAAAAAGTCTTTCTTGGCAATGGTGATATAATTCTGATTAAAATGGCTGTGTTCATAAATATGGAATCAATATATCCTTACAATCAAAATAGTGGGATAACAACTTCCTATATCTCACCATATACACAGCTTTAGAGCAATATAAATAGAAAACCACTAAATTGTGAATCACAAAGAATCATAAAATAGACCAGTGAACAATTTGCTAAGAATAAAACAATATCATTATAAATTGTCAGAGGAGTCGCCTCAGAAAGAGGGCAGCCACTAACCATCTGGCCAGCCTTGGAAAAGTCAGTTCCTCTGGGTCCTAGACATATTCAATAAGAATCTGAGCTACGAATTCATACTAAAGTCAACTTGAGTGCTGACAAAGAGAAAGTATATTACTGAGAAAGGAAACAGAAATAAGTAAGTAGCAGGATAGCATGGACTAACCTTCAGTGACTACCAGTGAGTACAGGAAGATGACAAACCACTGGAAAAACAGGCAGCAAGGAAGGAGCAAAATAAACAAGAGACTTGCATGCTACAATGTGGGAGTGAGGATCTGAGCATCTCTGAAAGCAGACAATAGGATGCTATTGGGAGGTAACGTCAAGAACAGAAAGAAAACTCTTGAATTTGTCTAGAAGGCCAACTCTGAAATGGAAGCAATGGTCTTGGGATACCTTAGGAGGAGACGGTCAATGAGAATAAAAGAATACTAGGACCTTGAGGGAAAGGCCTCTTGGTCAGAGGTTTTTCATTTTTTGGTGACAGTAGCTGAACTTGAGCAAACATAGGCAATGGGGTAAATTTACTGGCTCACCTATTCCAACACCAGATGGAGCCTGGTTTGGTAGCTTTAGGGATGGCAATAACCAGGGACTAGAAAGCTGCTGCCAGGACTCTAGTTCCTTCTCCATCTCAGGTTCTTTTTGAGTTTTGGCTTCATTTTCTCCTACTCCAGACTAGCTTTTTACACTTGGCAGAGGGAGTTGTGGCTGATAATTCTTACACCCCCAGCTTTGCCACCAAAGAAGTTTTCTTAATTCCAGAGTTCCGTGGTGGTGTAGTGGGTTAAGGATCCAGTGTTGTCACTTCTGTGGTGCAGGTTCGATTCCTGGCCCAGGAATTTCTGCATGCATGGGCATGACTGAAAAAAAAAAATTTTTTTTTTCTTAATTTTAATGTGAAAAATCCCAGGGCAGGATTGAATAGCCAATCACTATGGTCAATGGAGTTGAACCACATAAGAAAGGACAAGAGAGCAAGACATTCTTTAAAAGAAAGGGTATCACTGATTCCCAGAACACAGAGGAAGAGTGTGGGACAGACCAGACGTTATGTCCACAGCGAACAGTTAGGAAACGTGCATGCCTTTAATACTGAAGGAAAGAAGAACATATCTAAAGGCAGGGGAAAAGATGAAGTTGAGAAGGAGAAGAGATAAAAGAGAAGGAGATGGAGGCAGGTGAGAACACTCAAGTCCATACCCACTAAGTGAGACATGAACCAGAACGCGGCCATACACACAAGTGGTGTGGAGGAGTCCTCTCTCTACTTAGTTTCAATCCTTTCTTGATTTCTCCAGCCTCTCCCCCTTCTAGTTTGCTGATCCCATTGGCCAGTCCTCCTGCTTCACTTTTAGTTCAGAGTTTATCATCCCCCCTCCTGATCCAAACCTGAATCCAGACCTCTTCTTCCACAGTGGTTCTGCGCATCTGGGAAATACTGAGTGCCTTGAATCTGTCCTCCTTCCCAGCTTGCTGAGAAGGCTGAGCAGTAGACAGCTGGGTCTCTCAGGGCCCAGGAAGGAATGGGGTCAGGAGCACAGATGAAGAATTCATTATGGGCAAAGAAGGGAGAGTGGAGATACTGCTCTTAGACAAACTAGGAGGATGAAGTAATGGGTATATTTCTACAGAGACAGATTTGGGAAGATAAAGAAACAGGTAAGAGTTAGAGTAAAGGAAATGGTGAATGAGGGGTTTTGGAGGGCTTGCTTTCTATCTCTTCAGAACCACAGAAGTCAAGACCATCTACTGCTAGAAGGATGGAAAGCATAGGAGTATAATTAGTGTATTAGTTCCTAGGGCTGCTGAGACATGTTGCTACACACCAGGTAGTTTAAAAAAACATGCATTTAATTCTCTAGCGGTTCCTGAGGTTGGAAGTCTGAAACCAAAGTGTTGTCATGGCTGCATTGCCAGGGGAGAAATCGTGCTCACCCACCGCTTTTAGCTTCAGGGATTGGCATTCCTTGCTTGTGGCTGCAATATTCCAATCTCTGCCTCTCTCTTCACAAGGCCTTCTCCCTGTGTGTGTCAAATCTCCCTCTGGGTCTTTTGTCATTGGATTTAGGGCCCACAGATAAGCCAGGATGCTCTCCTCTCAGAGTCCTTAATTTAATCACTCCCTTTCCCCGAGTAAGGTCACATCCACAGACTTGGGGTTTAGAGGTATATGCTCCTTTGGAGGATCACCATCCAACCCACTGTAAGAGTAATGGAAAAGGTCTGGATTAACCGATATAGAAAGGCAGCCTTGGGGCATGGAGTTGAAGGATGAATATGACTATGGAAGGGACAACAGCCACATTGGACTGGGACACAAATTTTTGTGGGTCAGAGCGGTATGATGCTCCAGCAGCTTTGGGCAGCCAGGAAGCAGCAGAGCAAGCAGATAGAGCAGGTCATTCAAACTAGAGGTGGGCTTAGCTGAGGGCTAAGGAGATCAAGGATCTGGCCTTTCTTCCTTCCAGCTGCAGAATATGGGATGTCTGTTTAATGGAGTGAAATAAAGATGTTAAATGATCTCGTAAACTGGAAAGCATTTAACAAAACAAGGTGTAATTTTTACTTGTTCCCCTCATTCCTCTCCATACCTTCTTCTTATATCCTAGAAATATTCTTACTATACAGCCCTGTGTTCCTTCCTCGCCTCTCCTCAATCCCCCATAAATAAAACTTTAAACAAAATCTCTATTTCAGTAAACTCAAACTTTTTTTTTTCATGAACGATACCTGCAGTGGCCACAGGACTGAGTACAATAGTGAGAAATACTCTCAGCCCCTCCTGGTTCTTCAATACCCTGGCGGCAGAGTCTCTGTCTGTATCCCAAAGATCTAAAAAAAAGTGCTAGAAAATTTTCATTTATTGGCAGGACCAGAGATCACTCAGAAACCCAGCCTCTAGGTCATATTTCCAGGGCAACACTCAATAGTTCCACCTCATCCTGGAAAGCTTGCTGGGGGAGTTAAAAAGCACCGGTTACTTCACAAGCTGCTAGATCTGTGATTTTTAAAGTTCATTTTTCCTCTTTATCTTTTTCTGTATTTAAAAAAAAAAAAAAAAAAGCAGCAGAGCTCGCTCCTCAAACAGAAATTTCTATCAAACAGATACAGGTGGAGCTGTTGTGGTTGAGGTTGGGGAGGGGAACGAAAAACTGCCTCCAGTCTGCCTGCCCAGCCCCTGGCATCTCCCCTCATCCCCCCTCCACCAGAAGGCTTCTCCTCTAGTAGTCCCTGAGCACCTCTAAGGAGCAATTTTTCAGCAGTTGCAGGAGATAAGCAGGGAGTAGGCTTAAGGGTGCAGAGAACTGCAGCAGACTTCCCGTTCAGAGAAGGTCCATATCCTGTCCATGGAGAGACTGACTCAGGCTGGGCCTCCATAAATTAACTTCGTTACTTGGATTGTGGAATCACCTCCTATTTACATTGTGAGAGACTTTAGATAACACCCAGGCCGGTTCTGTCCTTTTTGGTCAGTTCTGGGAATGTTCAGTAATAACATAACTCTAGTTCAACTGCTCCTTCCGACAGGAACATGTGACTTCTTTCTTCCCTCTGTGAACCTTGGCAAGAACTGCATTAAAAATATCAGATGTAGAATTTTTTCAGGATAAATGGTTCTATTTTCATTGGTGTTGACATCTTACCATTTTTGAGACTGCTTACAGGCCCAATTAAGGCCTGTGAAGGAAGGGTAAGTGTCAGGCCAGGATCCATGTTATACTAATAACCTCACCTCATCAAGCTACTTTCTGAAGAACATCCTTGTCTCTTTCCCCTCCTCCCTCATCAAGATTTTTTTTTCTTTACCAAACTTCTTTCTTCTGATCTGTGAGTATGTTTTTTTTTTCTTTCAGCCTATTTATTTCTTAGCCATCTGACATGCCCAAGATAGCAAAACCCTCGCAAGATCTGTTTTTACTGCACTACAACTGGCGATTCTCCCTGCTTGAATAAACTTGCACACATTAAAAGTTTTAATAGAGGAGTGAGGGTTGCAAGTAGGTGTTAATAGGGCAGGCCTCCAAAATGAGCCAAGTATAAAGGTATTTGGCAGGAGAAAAAGAATTCACTCAGTTGAAATTGCCAATGGAGTTAGATTCAGATGCCATTATTTGAGAAAGGCAGTCAGTCCCTTAACACAAATCAACTAATACCTATCCAGCACCTCCTATGTGAAAGAAAGTTGCTTTGGGCTCAGTTATGGGGGAGGTGTCTTACTTATACAAAGATAAGTAAGATAATTTTCTTTCTCAAGGAAGTGACCATGTAAGCAGAAGGACTGGTCAATGAACCGCAAGGCAATACAAAGAAGTTATTTAAGATAGTTATTTAAGTGAGAAGAGAATCATCTGGATGTGGAGAAGGAGAAGGCTGACCATCAGTAAGAAGAGAAAGAGGGCGAGATATTCAAGATTTGTTGCAGAAGCAAAATGCCTATAGGGAGTAAGGGAGAAAGAGAAACCTAAGGTAATGTCATGGTCTAAAGCCTATGTTGGTGAGAAAATGGGATGTTGACAGCTAAGGCAAGGATAGCTATGAAACAATAAGTTTTGTTTGGGTGGGAAAGCTCTGAGGTAGGAGACCAATGCAGGTAGAGATACTGATAACTGTGACTTTGAAAGAATGGTGTCTTGAAGTTCACCCTAAGAGAGAACTTAGCTCAAATCATCTGGCATATCATGACTCACGAGACAGTGGATGAGACCCAATAAAATGGAACAAAACAAAACAAAAAACAAGGATAGAGGCAGAAAGGGGGAAGAAAAAAAGCATTGGGGGATGTATGTTTCCAAAGAAAACAAAAACACATCCAAAGCTACAAAGAAGAGACGGAGACTGAGATGTTGCTGGAGTTGGTGCTGAGTAGACCACTGGGGATTTTTTGAGAGCTGTCTCAAGAGGAGGGTGGGTTTTCCTTACCTCACTATCTCTATTTATTCATAATCTCTTCTACCTCAAAACTTGAGTTTATAATGACTTTGGCTTGATCGCATGCCTTCTCTCTATGCAAATTTTCAGTTCCTTCTGCTAACTGCTTCCTGATTTCCTCAGAATTTTCCAATCTGAATATCCAAAAGAAAGAATTCCCTAGCTTTGGGAGTTTATCCTGGTTCTGGGCAGGCATCACAAGTTGCTGGTTGAACCACAGATGAGTACCTTGGGTCAGGCACCTATTCTGGTCCAACTGTCTGTAATGGGGTGGGGGGGGGTCACCTGACACCAATCATCAGTGTAGGGTTGTCCCTTCAGCAGGACCTGGGGTGAAGTCAGCACTGAAAGTGACGTGTCTATTGTACTATGTCTACAATATGAGGCTCTGCGTCAAAGTTTAAAGGTTCATACTGAGTCCTGGCATTTTAAATAATACCCATCAGGAAGATAAGTTCTCTCTACACCAGCATCTAATTAGCCCATAGGTCAATATTAATAACACCTTGTATTTGCATAGCACTTTAAACTTTTCAAATGCCTTTGTAAAATGTTACTCTAAAGGGGTTCCAGAGACAGAAGGGCATGTGTAAACATATGCTACACATGCAAATACATTATGGCCTTATTTTATGCAAATGAATTAATAAAAAACATTACATGGTGACAATGTCTAAACAATGCCCTATAACAAACTGTCTGTTTTAGGTGCTTAACAAAACAATAAAATCTATCAACCTTCTTAGTTCTACAATGACTCTTCCAGCACTTCTGCTGGTGAGAGACAGCTATTAATTTGGAGGCCAAAGAATCAGCCTCTCCAAGTGCCATCGTTACTGCAGAAATTGATGTTAGGCTATAACGATCCATGTTCCTTCCTCTGGATTTGCTGCCCTAGAGGTGGTGGAGGAAGTGGGAAGAAATCCCAGGCCCATGCAGAACAAATCAATCTAGTTCAAAGCATAGTAGGTCTTCTGAAGTCTGCAATAGCCATGAGAAAAAAATGAGGCATCACGAATCTGTTGAAATTAGTAGAAGGCATTCCCCTGCATATGGGCAGCTGCTGGACAAAAATCCATACCTCGTAACTCTCAGCACAGTAAGTGCTCTCACCAATATTCCACTGCTGAATAAGTAATGTGACATTAGAAGATGGAGCAAGAAGAGTGGAAGGAAAGAAATATTTTAACTTTGGATCCCACTGCAGTCTTCTTTGTTCTATTAAATGGACCACTCTCCACTCAATTATTTAAGCCAGAAACATTTCCCTTTGCCTCTCTCCTCCCGATGACAATATCCAATAAACCATTAAGTTCTGTCCACCTACCCCCAAAGTGTGTCTTGAATACATTCTCTCTTCCCTGTCTTCACTGTCCCCTCCTTCATCCAAACCGCCATGATCCATCATTTAAGACTACTGCCAAAGCTTTCCAACTGGACCTTCCTGCTTCAATGCTAGCCCACCTACAGTCGTTATTTCATAGGCTGGCCAGAGTAATCTTTTCAGACAAAAATTATATCTTGTTTTCCCCCATTTTAAATTCTTTACTGGCTTCTCATTTCATTTAGAATAAACTCTGAGCATTGTACTCAGGCTCTGCATGATCTTGACAACCCTACCAAGATGGTTCAGTCTTCCCATCATTGACAACTCCGGGCACAACAGCCCTCTGACAATTCAGATGCACCAAGCTTCTCCTACCTTGAGACCATCCTGCAGGCTCTTCCATCTGCCTGGACTGCATTTCCTCAGCTCCTCGCCTGTCTGGCTCCTTCTCAAGCTTCAAGTCCTTTCCTCCTCCCATGGGAGGTTGCTCCATGACAACCCAATTTAAGCAGCCACCTACTTCCCCCCAATTATTCCCTGCTATGTCACTCTATTTCTCTCCTAGAGATAATCACAATCTCTCTGTATACCTTAATGCTATGTAGTTATTTTGTATATAATGTCTTTATTCTTCTTTGCCATGCAACCTCCAGGAGAGAGGGAATCTCATTTATATTGTTTACAACTGTAGCCTCCAGGCCAAGCCCAGTGCCTGGCAGACAGCTCATCCTGTCAATATTTACTTCTAGAACACATCTCAAATGCACACTCTCTTTCTTGTTTCCACTGTCTCCCTCCTTGTCCAAGCCACCATTATCTTTTCCTTGGATTAATGCACTGATGTTCCAATGGGTCTTCCTGCTTCAACTCTAGCCCAGCACCATAAATGTCTGTGATAGAATAAGTAAGCATATCATTGTGGGTATAATAATACTAACCAAAAGAGATGAAAATCCAGACCCTGTAGAAAGACCATTTAGTTCTTCCCAAGCCCTGAAAGAACATCAAACAATTCTCACCAGGTTTTGCTGCTGGAGTGATAGAATATGAGGCATTTTGTTCAAGCTCAGGCATAGCAGAGTCGAAGATCAGCTTGGAGAGCAGTGAGCATTCACTTTTTCTACCACTCTAGTCAAATACACAGAGCTTCTAGTCAAAGACATGAAACTTCTAAGCTTCTAGGTGTAAGGAAAAAAAAAAAAAACACGATTTCTCAACCACAAACACCCACAAAAGTAATAATAACTTAAAAAAGACTTCCACAACCCAACTGTGACCCTGACCACTTCAGAAAAAAGAATCTGGAGACTCTTCTCCAATGTCTATACCTATAGGTTGGGGGTGTTATCGATGCCAGACAGAAAATAGGAGCCCTGTTAATTAAAGGAGTTGCTCAAAAGCTCTCACTGCCCCCTTTGAACTAGTAATAAGAGGATTGTATTTCCTGATGGCATTTCCCCATCATCAGAGCCAGAAATAGCTTCATTGCTAAGAAGTGAGGGAGTGGAACAGGGCAGTGGGTGAGGGCGTTTTAATCACACCAGCCTATTGCATGGTCTTAACCTCAATCTCTCTGATTTCCAGACACCCCAGACACTATGATACTTTCACCGAGAAAGTGTAACTGTGGGTACATCTGGACGATGGCAGCTGGTTGCTGCTGGAGGCTGTGGGTGCTTAAAAACCTTGCGACTGGAGTACAAAGCACCTGTTCTTGCCTCATCTGAAGTGACTTGGAGGAAAAATCATCCTGAGGTGACAGAAATAATTATGCAAGCTTGTCGAGAACTGACAAAATTGCATTTGATGGCTCAAAGCAATTAAGGCTGCCCTCCTCCAGGTTGGCACAGGGCAGAGGCCCCAGGTGAGAGATTCCACGGACACCGCTGCGGAAGCTGGCCTCACCTCCATGGCATCTCCTATCCTCCTTCTCCAGCCTCCCAGCTCATCCCACACACAGCCTCTGGCTGTCCTGAGGTAGCACTGTCGATGTCACAAGTTAGTTTCATTTTGGTTCTCTCCCCATCCCCCCCCCCCGCCCCGTGGATTTGTAGGCTGGCCTTGACCTGAAATCCATCCCCAGAGTGAAACCTCAGAGCTTAATCCACTAAGTCGGTCTGGCTTTGAGCCCCAGAGAAAATGGGATTTCTATAAAATGTTCACTCTAAAGAGAGATTTGCTCCCTTCACAGCTCCTTTTCTGCGTCACACACCATTAACTCACAAAACGCTGGCTTTCGTCTGAGGCCCGAGACTCAAGCTGGTTCCGCATAAAGGGGGGAAAGTCCCGTATGTGCTGCATCTCTTCTTGAGGCTCCGTCTGAATCACGTTGGAGGCCTCAGAATCTGTATCACAAAACATCCCAGCTGGAGCACTTTCCTCCCTCCCTTGAGTATCATCATTTGATACCATGGCAGGAGGCCCCATTGCGCTTCTGACTCCCCACCATCTCTTCACGTTACAGAAGTTTCAGGATGCCCTTTGCAAATGTACATGCTGAACCAGAAGTAGATGAGCTTTCCTTTGGGAGTCTCTGCCTTATGCCTAAATCTCAAAAAGCATTTCAGAGACTCCACTAACTTGACATGGCTGGATCCCCTTCTTGCTCCTCGGGGAGGGGAGTCTGGTGGTTATTTTCTGATAATTTCCTTCCCCTATAAGCCCTTGTGTATGGCATCACCTAGGCTCACACCCACTGGCTTCTGCTTAAGGGAAGCCCCTGAAGAAGGTCAGAGGTGCGGGTGGGGAGTGAGGTCAGGACCCTAGCTCCTTTGCTCTCTCTCAGCTTTAGTGTTCAGTCTTGGAGAAGCCGCGACCTCCAGAAGTAAAAATACACACCAGGAAATCCTTCCTCTTAGGTTCTAGCTACTCAGACTTAGTCCTTGTACCACTATTTACTCTCCTCCCTCCTTCAGTCCTAGGTGCGCTTCAGGCCTAGCCAGCGGGTGCCTAACTGTCCTTTAATTGTCCCCCCCATTAAGGGCTCTTTGTTTGAACCTCTGTGTGATTCTGTTTCTCCCTGAGGTAGGTAGAACCACCTATCTGAGCTGAAAGGAACTCAGGCTGGAACTCCGTTCCAAGTCACTCCTGGTACTGGTCTGGTCTGTCCTTGGGTCTTTGCCCTAATTGATCATTTTCACATTCCTCTGAGATCATGTTGTGGCCTCGTTCTACCAGCTGGATGTGTGTCTGTGGAATTCGGCCTGGTTTCCGGCTTGACACCCTGTCTGTTAACCCTGACCTTCCAGAACTTGAACCCTACTTTCCTCTTGATAACTCTCCTTCCCTAAATCCTGGCACCTGAATTCCTGCTGAAAACTTTTCTTCTCAGTATGCTCACCTAGAGAGATATCTAAACAGTACCTACTTTTTGTTTCCCTGCTGCTGGGTTTCATGACTAATGATTGACTATCCATAAAAACAATGGCTTTCCAGGTCAACCAGGACAACCATTGATTGCTTTTGCCACATTCTCCAGAGAACGTGTGCTTCACTGGACTTCCAAGCCCAGATCCACTTCCTAGGACCAGGAATCTCCCCACAGGTACCACCTAGCTAAAGTCTATCTGTATATTTCTAAAGAAACAGCTTGCCAGGACAACCACTCTTTTTTTCCCACCAGCTACCATGTCTTACCTGCTGTTTGATCAATCCATGGCAACTCACCGTGATCTAATTGATCAATTGCCACCTACTTCACTGAATGCCCATCTGAATACCAAGTCAGTGACGGTCCCACAACAGTCAACTAATTCTTAGAGGGGTCATTCTGTGACAGTTTGGAAACCTAGCCAGTCCACAAATTTTTCTTTCCCAAATTACCCTTCTAAACTTGATGTCAACTAACTACTGCCTCAAAATAATCCTTGACCCCAAACCACATCTAAGATCAAAATAATCCTTGACCCCAGCATGCTGCTTTGCCCAGAGAAATTATGGCTAACCACGATATTCTTTCTTACTTAAGTAATGAATTCAGCTTTTTATTTCAGTTACTGACTACTGATACCTTCTGTCCACAACACAAAAGAACACCTTTTCGCAACCTAAGAATAGAAACCATCTTTCTTAGCTTTATGAAAATAATGTGCTAGATCTTTAGCGAATATCATGCTTAATGGTGAAACAGTGGCAGCCTCTCTGTTAAAGATAGAAATAGAGTTGCCTGCCCCCACTGCTACTATTTCAGTGTGAAAGGTAATAGAAAAGACAAAGACATAAGGACTAAATACTGGAATTGTCGTGGTATGATGGGAAATGACTACTGACCAAGAAGATCCAAAAGAATCAGATTGTGCACTGTTAAAACCAAAGAGAAAATTCAGTGAGATGATTGAATATAAGCTCCCCACAGTACTAATAATGTTAAGAGCAATTATTAACCTTTATTGAGTACTCAGAATGTGCTGGGCACTATTCTGAGTGCTTTGTAGGTTTTATTTAATCCAATACTTGCAATAAGCCTTTGAAATAAGTACTGTTGTCCTCCCTGGTTAAGAGGTGAGATACAGTGAGATTCAGGAAATTGCCAACAACACCTGGCTTGTACGTGATATGTCTGAGATTTGAACTCAAGGAAACCAATGTAAGAAGTCATGGTCTTAACTACTTTGACAATGCTTTCTAAGCTTTTTACTCATGGATCCCACGTGTGTTAAAAGGACTGAGCAAACATTTTATATATATATATAATATATATATATATTATATATATATATATAATTTATATACATTATAAAACAAGAGATACAAATGTTTAAAGGAAAAAATAAAAATGAATCAAACAATATTTTCAAATAAATTTTATTTTTCTGGTAGTCAAGAATATACCTCTAGCTCTCTCTGGACTACTACTGAACATATGTAAATAATGTGACAATAAGTGTTTTCCGATTTTTCAAATGTATATCAGACCATCTGTTTACTCTGTCACCAAATGCAGTTTCTTTTGACCCAAGGGGTAACATCTGTGAAAATAATTGTTTTGGGGAAGCTGATAAAGGCACACAAATATATATTATTTGGCTGTTTAAAAATAAAAGTATTTTCATTATTACTGACGTAAAGAAAAAATTTTTTAAAGACCCAACCTTCAGTTGATTCCTGTTGCTCTTCAGATAAAGACACGTATTTCCTGATCTGGCCCCTGATTGGCTTTCTAGTCTCAACCGACACCTTCAAGCCTTCTTACTTTGCTTCCCACCCCACAATGGCTTTCTGTTCTTTCAACAAGTGATTCTTCCACCCTCTCTCAGTTTCAAGGATTTTTACATATGCTCTAACCTCTGGGTATTTTTCTCCCAGCCCTACCAGACCTCTGCTATGGCTCCTTTCACTTGGCATAGGTTGTAGTTATACATCGATGGGTGTGATTATTTGATGAATATGTATCTTTCCCATCAGACACTAAGTTCCATCAGGCAACAACCATCTGCTTTGCTTACCGTCATGTCTTCAGCTTCTAGCACATTGCTGGAGCATATGGTAGCTATTCAATAAATACTTGATGAATTTATGAGTGAATGAATTCATTCCCATTCTGTGATGTCAGCCTGGGTGTGGGAGGGTTAACAACATGTTCCCAAACTAGCTCCCCTCCCAGGATGCTTGAGACGGTGCGGGTAGCTTCTCCCACCCCCCTGGATGTTGGGCTTCCAGGCCTTGATGGGGATGGCAAGACAATAACCAGCTGTGGCAGCTTGGGTCTCAGGGATGCACTGGAGAAGCATTCATTAATGTATGAGTGCTCAGAAAAAAACAGACTTGCTATATTGATGCCATCCGAGTTCATTTTCCCCTAAAAGCAGAACCCAAGGTAAGGACTTGAATGAAGGTAGTTTATTTGGGGAAGTAGGAGCACGGGAGCAGAGAGAGTAGGCAGGCAGGAAAGAAAAGCCAATATCAAGGTGTACTATCAAGGTTGCTGCTTGTTGGCGATGGCTTCATTAGTCTGGGACTTCTGAGAAGTATAAAGAAGGCCTTCTAGAAAAACATATCCAAAGGTGGAGACCAGGGCATTTATTTGTAGGTTCCCATCCTCCCCCCATGATGAAGAGCAACCCCATGGGCATCAATTTCCCTGCAATTCCAGTCTGCACAACTTCTCAGACAGCAAGCCGAGTGCCACCCATAGATGTTGCTCCCTGATGGTAAATGGCAGTAGCAGTGAACAAGTGGTTCTGATTTGTAATTGCGACCCAGCCACCAAGGAGGAAACTTCTAGGGCAGCACACTTCCTACAGTAATCAGAAATCTGGAATAGGAAATGCAGACACTAGATGAAGACACTCCTGGTGACGATGATCACGGCTTTGTTCAAAGGGATCATTTAGGTTGGCCATGCTGATTGCTACAGAGCAGGCTGCCAGGTATTTCATACCATGATTCCTTGATTTGAGCTCTCCTGGGAGCCTCTTGACTTCTTTTTCCTCCTGTAGCAAGGGGAGTGACAAGTCACAAGCATCCCAGTGAATAAGGTCAAGAGGAATAAAGAGAGGCTATTTCCTGCCCAAACTTCATATCCTTCACATGCGATTGCACGCCGGCAGATGACAGCTACTGCCCGAATGGGGTGGGGGGAGCCCAGGGCTGAGCTTTCAGAATGACTCAGCTCGTGATGTGGTCGAACATCTGAGAGCTCCCATCTGTAGCCCTGTTCTTTCCTGTCTCCCGTAACCTTCCCACACTCCACTGCCCCCCACCCCAACCCCGCGCGCGCACTGTGTGATTGCAGAGGCAGCAGAACTATCGCACACCCAGATTTCAAGATCCACAGCGGACACTTCCCGCTTCTTCCTTTTCAACCCGTGGCTGAGGGGGCAGTGCTGGTCAGCACCATCCCTTCCCATCGTACCCCTTGCCTCCCCCAAACCTCCTTAGCCTCCTTGGGACAAGGACTCCTTTAAAATGCAGGTTTGCCACCTATGTGTATTTGCAGATATCTTCTGTGCTTCTCATTTGACAAGTATTAAAAATCAGTAACCTGCTCCTTCCCCTCAGGTGATAAATGTACTTGGGTCTTTCTTCAAGCGCAAAGTCCTCTTCCTTCAGGCCACAACGTTTGATAAAGAAATGAATCCTTGACGTCATTAATTCCCTGGGCCGAGATTTTGTTTATTAACTCTTCTGTCAGTGATAGATCTGAAGAGGTAGGGTCTGTGTGTGTGAGACAGAGAGACAGAGAGAGGGAAGGAGAGGGGGGAGAAAGGAGAGGATGATTTGATTGTGGCCTAGAGATTAGGCAGGCTGGCATTACAAAGCACCTCTTTATCCAGGACTGGAGCCCCCATGTGACAAATCACTGCTTTCTCCCCGCTCCCCACCTCACCATCTGATTAGGCCCAAGCCAGCCAATCACCGCATATGATTTGGAAAATATTTCCTCCTTGACATTCCGAAGAACAATCCCTGGCTGAGGGAAAAAAAATACATTATAAAATAAATGGAAATGCATCCATCAGCTGGGACAATGTATTCTACTGTGATATTTTTATTTAAATGGGACTGAAGGCAGGGAGGTTTGATTTCTCACTCAAATATCAAAACAGAGCAGAGAAGTATCTGCATCTACGCTGTTACCGTCCCCCCAAGATGGTAGTTTCTACAGCAAGATGGCCCAGGAGATAGTTATCAGCAAGGCAATGGCCAGTCAATTAGTTGTCCTACTTGGTGTGATTTGGATAAAAGTACAAAAGGAATTTCGTGACCAGCAGAAAGCCGTCTGTCTGTCTGCTTTTCTCTTTCTCTCTCACACACATACACATACGTCCCTAAAATGGAGAACAGTCAAATTGCAGAAGGCCAAATCTTTTCCCTTTCGAAATGTACCTCATCCAAGGTTGTAGTACGTGGCTGGCATGCTTTCATACCCGAGAGGAAGCAGGTCTGATTTCTAAACCCTCACAGGGGCTAGAACCTACCCAGATGGAATAGGCCCTGAGAGATCCAGACCTGCTCAATGAGGCCTTGACACATTTATCAGCCCATCCCTCCCCTTCTCCCTGTTTCTCATGGCATAACCTTCTCCCCTCTTCCTGTCCCCAAAGATAAAGCAATAGATGTGTTTCTATGACTCATAGGTCCATGACCTCCATCCAGAGGGTAAATAACTCACTGAATGAATGAGATATGTCATTTCCAGGCTATAAAAATAATTCACTGCCTCACCTTTTCCTAATGGGGCCTCATGGCCTGGTGCTTTCATGTCTGCCCCTTGCAGCTGCAGCCCCACGGCCTCTGCAAAGTCCCTGCAGCACCATCAGTGCCTGCAGGTGAAAGATGAAGGGTTCGAACTGCTCCAAATGACTCTTGTCTCCTTCTGGATATTGAAAAAAAATATATATATATATTATGTATGTATGTATAGATATATTCCCCCTGTGGGGACATTATTTTTCTCATGAATTAGTAACAAAATACAAATATGCTACAGTTTTTGTTTTCCTTTCTTAGTTAGAGGGCAGAAATTTCCATGACCGAATATGTGTATTACTAACATGAACTGGCTCTGGGCAAAATCCTGAGGAAAGCTAAGCTGATTATAAGTTGTTTTTCCCTCTGTCTTTCTCACCTCCCATTCTGTCACCTCCTTACCCCCGGTTCCAGGCTCACTGCTACTCACACACACCCACAAACTGGCCAAATCCCAGTTCGCCCTCACCTAAGTTCAGATCACCCACTACCGCTTTCATAAAATTGTCCCTTTTATTCCCTCATAGAGATCTGCCCACCTTCCTAGGACAACACAGAAAGCTAGGCTGCTCACTCACCAAAAGTCAATTCATTTGCATCTTTGGTTGTATCTGCCTTCCAACCCTTAGACCAGGAAAGAGTCTGTCTTCAACTACCTGAAATCCATCCAGACTCAACCTCCAATGTTCTAGTTTGGGTAAGTTTCCCCCTTAGCCCCTAACCTCCGTAGTTCTTCACTCCTCAGTTTTTCAAACAAATGTGTTTTACTATTTTTGCACCTGCTTATTTTTCCCAGCCAGGTTCTAAGCTCCACTAAAGGCAAGATCCGTGTCTGCAATTATACTGAACATACACACACACATACACACACACGCGCGCGCGCACGTACACTCTCCATCCAAAAATGTGTCATTGCACAGAGTTGGTGTTTTGTAAATTTTTGCTAATAAATCTTAGCAATTTCAAGTCCTATGAGAGTCCCTGGAAGGAGCTATTTGGAGGCAGACAAGAGTTTGAAATCAGACCAAAAAAAGAAAAAAAAAATAGAAGGCATTAGCATTTGGCAAGTTCTGTAACCATCCTGATGCTTGGTATTCTTGCATGTTAAATGGTGATAATAAGGCCTTGTGTTGGGTGAGTGTGAGCATTAATAGGATGGGGTGTGTAAGGAGCAAGGCGGAGTGGCTGGCACATGGTCAGCCCCCAATTAAATATGGTTAGTAGAAGTCACATTGTGCTGGCTTCTTTGTCCTCCTGGGTCAGCCTGGCCACCGACTTAGGACTTAGTTCGGTGATTACCGGGGGGCTGTCTTCTCTGGCTCCCTTCATTGTCCACGCCTCCCTGTCACTGCCCATTTTTGCATGGCTATCTGCCCATCTCCTCCCCTGTCCCCACTCTCCCCTTCCTCCTTTCCTAATTTTGCGTTTGAAAAGCGGTCACACCAGCACAATCCCTTCTTTCTAGGACACACAGGGCAAATTAAATATTTGAAAACCCTTCATTTATGACATCAGTCCAAAGGGTATCAAACAAGTGATAGGGTGGGGGTGGGAGCAGCCTCTGCAGCACCTGTGCCTGGTAACCATCTCCCTAGCAACACAGTTCCCAGCGGCCAATGGACGGTCCTTTGGAAGCACTAACAGAGCTTTTGTTCTCTAGCATGTCTGCTTCTCCCACTTTGATTCATCACCATCAGCTCTTTTAGTGTGTGTTTAAGTGAAATAATAGATTACTGCTCAACTACCGTTGAACCACAAAGGGATTTGATGACTCTCCAGAAGAAAAGGCAAAACAAAAAAGTCTATGAGGGATTTTGTTGAAAAGGAAAACCTTAAAAACTTCTCTAGCTGCCTGGATTACTGTAAACAATCATATTTGGAAAAATGATCTTTTGAATCATGAATGATTCCCCCTACCTCACTGGTCAGGGGTTCTCTCTTTTCAGCTATTTCTTCTGCTTGGAACACTTGAATCCCTGCAAAGACAGTCCACACCTGGCCCACAGGACCTGCACTTGGCCATGGCCAAAGTCCTCTCCCTGAGGTTCCTAGAACTCTGTTTTTTGAGATTCTGACAAATATTTGTGCCTTTGTTTTCTGTCGGGAAATGTTAAAACATGTCTTTGAAGATATATTTCTCCGGTAGATTTTTTTCCCCTGTCTCCTTTGGAATCTTTTTCTCAGCCTTAGAGAGTTCTTACAATTCTTTGACACCAGGAATCTGTCTGTTCCTCTCCTTTCCCCTTTTGTGTCAGCACCAGAATTCTTGATTTGTTCTGATATAGCTAAGGTCCTCATCTACATTTGATTAAGAGATTTAAAACAAACAGAGGGACTCCACTGAAATATGCCATCTCTTAGTTTCTGGCTGACTTTCTCCTCTAAATACCTAACAAATTTTTTTTTTTTTTTGTCTTTATAGGGCCGCACCCGCGGCAAATGGAGGTTCCCAGGTTAGGAGTCTAATGGGAGCTACAGCTGCTGGCCTACACCAGAGCCACAGCGACGCGGGACCGAGCTGTGTCTGTGACCTCACCACAGCTCCCAGCAAAGCCAGATCCTTAACCCACTGAGCAAGGCCAGGGATTGAATCCACAACCTCATGGTTTGTAGTCGGATTCGTTTCCTCTGCGCCATGACGGGAACTTCCCTAACAACTTTTGAAAAAGTAAAATAAAAGAGTGGAATCAGTTCTACCATGAATTTGGTTCTAAATACTTAAATGATCACTCTTGACTTTTAAGTCAAAATGGCTATTCATTGCCTGGCAAGGAAGGATACAAAAGAAGCCACGTGCTTGATTTCATGTTATTGACATGTGCTGAAAATACATTTGTTTCTGTCTTGGACACAGACTCACTGTAAAGATGATTCTCAGAATGGATTGACGCTGAATTTTTTTTCTAGGGTTTCAAATGGATACTAAATTGGGGGTAGCTGTACCGAACAAGCAGGTCTTTCATGGAGTCCTAAAAGTCACCACTAGGTGGCACACCAGCACAATAGAAAAAAAGGACTTCCCTCCCAGGGGGCCAATTCCTGGCCTCTGTTAATGGCTTGATTTTCCACTTACAAGCAAGAAAATGCCATGGAAACTTTTGTTTCCCTCTTTGAGGGAAGGAGGAAACGGGCCGGGGGTGGGGAGAGGCACAAAGCCCCCTTCCACTGTGTGTTGTGCATTACCCCATAGCCACATCTGGACATTATAAATCATACATTGTTGGGGTCTAGCATTTTCTGATTTAGCGACAGCCCCATTCTAAGCAGAAAACAACCAGTATGATCTGTTTAGCCTAAAAACAACTAAAATCAAAGGTAAAGAGAAGAAAGAAAGAAAATCATTTTTATAGAGGGGGAAACATCAGCAGAGTTTATTTGGACAGCAGTCCTGGGCAAGTAACTTGAGAACAGCCAGGTTGCTGGGCCCAGATGCCAATTAGTCCTCACCTGTAACAGCTCTGCTTCTATTACAGAGACATAAAGCTCACCTTAAAACTTCACCTCTGCTCACAGCTCCCCCCTCCCCCAGTAAATCCCTTTTATGATTATTGTTTTTTAATCGGGGCCATGGCTTGACATTTCACAGAACCTGCTTAGAGAAGATGCGATGCTGCTGCCTTTCTGAATGGGACCACTTCTGGGCATTCCTGAGGCTGGGTTCTAGCTCTGCAGAGATGGATGCCTGCATCTGTCCCACCCCTTGCATTCCCCAGCTTGTGGATCTCCATACAAAGTACCTTTCGACCACGGGCACTGGTCTAATCTCATTAGATTTCTCATTTTCAGCATAATACTGTCATGGCGCTGTGCACCAGTGCCCCAGATTAGTGGCTTGTCAGAACGGTGCCCCACTAATGAGCTAATCCAAATAATGCTCAAATCCCAAATCAGATTTAAGACGATCCAGTCTGGGTAGAATTAGCGAGTGAGAAATGCTGGCCGAAAGAACAGGCTTTCCTTTTCTTTGTTTTGCCTTAAAAGAAAATAGGTGGAGTGCTGTCAAACTCGAGTTTTTTGCTTTGCACGGCATTAACTTCCATTACACAATTGGGAATAATAAACAGAAAGGACTCCATCTGTATGGATTGGTATAAATTTACCTTAGAGGATTAGAAAACACACATCCACACACACATGCACGCTTAATATATTCAGCAGATCCATGTCCTTCACAGCTTCTAGTTTTCCTTACTTTCCCGTGAGCTTGGCCTAAAGACCTCGCAGATTTTGAATCTGATGTATTTCAGGGGTGACCTTAGGATGCAGGGTTAGGTCAAAAAAGTTTTTTCTAAAGCTTATTTGTTTCCTTATTTTCCCTCAGGGTAAAGCTGGGCTCCAGAAATTCCAAAATGTATAATAGCACTGTTAAGGTCAGGCCCTTAACAAAGGAGCAGGGGAAACAGAATGCAATGAGAATCATTGTGGTTTCAGGTGTTCTTGAAAAAAAATGAAGCCTGGGCTTAAAAATGGATGCCTAAAACGGTTTCTTATTTCTGTATCTTTTCATTCTTTTTGAGAAGGAAAGAAATGATTTTCTGTTGCCCACAGGGCCATCTTTATGGTGGCCAGCCAGTGGGCCAGCCAAGAAGGTGGAGGCACAGGCTGTCTTCCCTTCTCCTCCAGAGCACAGGGCTCTTGTGCCATTGCAGTGATGGACTCCCAGTTTGCTGCTGTCGAAAGCCCAAGGAACACAGTTTGACTTTTTTAAGAGTCAAGTTCAGCGACACTTGGCTGTTTGCTGTTGTGTTTCGATACACACATCCAGCCAACCTGATAGTGGCATGGTTCCCTCAGAACACAAATATGGGCCCTTCTGTACTTTGACATTGGTCCTCTTCTCGGGGCTTTCTAAGGAGTGTGTAGAAGTCCAGTCCTCATAATTTCCTTCAGATATTTTTTAAAGCACTTCCATTCAATATCGTGTTTTTAGTTTTATAATGGCTAGGCTTTTTAGGAGATAAGCTGCCAAAAGAGGGTTTTGTTTTAGAGTTTTGCACTTAAATGGAATTGTAGTGTGTTACGTGCGCTTGCTTTCACTGACCTCAAACTTGACCGTGCCAAACACAGTCACACATACTGAAATACCACAGAACTCAGGGTCCCTGTTGAGGGCCTCTGAGAGAGATGGCACTTGCTTCGTGGCCTTCTCTTTCCTCTATTGTCACATTCTGAAACACACAGAATTTCACTTGTTCTCACACCTTTCTTAAGCCAAGAGCCACTTCCTCCCTCCTCTGCTGGATGATCAGTCAAAGAAACCTGATTTTATTTATTTCCTTATTTGATAACAGAGGGGAAGATGGGCAAGAGAAATGAAAACATATCTCCACAAAGACTTGCACTTGAATGCTCAGAGCAGGTTTATTCATTATAACCCCAAACTGGAAGTAGCCCAACTATCCATCAATGGGCGAACGGGTAAACAGATTGTGGTATATTCCTTCAATGAAACACTACCCAGCAACCCAAAGAAACAGATTGCTGATCAACACGACTATAGAGAAGAATCAGAAAGAGACTAGACTCAAAAGGCCACATACTCTATGGGTCCTTTTATATAAAATCCTAGAAAAGGCAAAATCATAATGACGGAAATCAGATCATTGGTTATCAGGGGTGGGGATGAGGGGGGATGGGGAAGGAGACTGCAAAGGGACAAGAAGGAACTTTCGAGGGTAGGAAAAAAATGTTCTGGCCATTACTGTACGTGATAATTACATAAAGGTATATGTACATTTGTCAAAACTCACCAAATTATACATTTAGAATAGGTCAGTTTTATCTTGTATAGATTACACTCAATGACAACACATTTTTAAAATCCTTTTTGGGTGGATAACTTTTCATATCTTAAAAAACTGCCATAAAAAGCAAACCCGACAGCCTGAGAGAGTCGTCTCATATCTGTCTTGCCTATAGTGCATTCACTTTCTGTCTGCAGTTGGATTTGAAGAAAATCAGAATGACATACTGTGATGACAACGCAAGTTGGTGTCAGTAATGATGCCACTATACTTTGTCATGCCTCCATGGCCTTCATAAGCTTCCTTACCCAATGCGTGCGTAGGACCCTATTCAAATCAACATATTAGAAGTCAACTAGTCAACTACCTGTTTCTCCCATTCATTGCACCCGAGGCAACTACCTCAGGCCATCCTTCTCTCCCTGCCCTACCTGGACATGATGACAGCAGTAAGCATAGTCTACCTCCCTGGCTGGTCTCAGGAACAGGGTGCAAATTGCTGATCATTTTCTTCTGTGAATTATGACCCAGGTGCATAGCCCAGCCCCTGGAAGGAAGCGGCCCTGCCAATGCTCTAAAACAGCCAGCAGAGAAATGAGAGTCCTGCAGAGGGCCTAGCTACTTCTCCCCACCCCCACTCTAATCACCAGCGGGGAATTCTACAACCCCTCCTTCCCACTGCCCCCACCTTGTAAGGGCGACCCTGCCCTCTGCAGACTTTGCCTGGGTCTTTCTTTTGTGTGCCCACTGCTGCAGAGTGGGAGTGGACGGGGCTCCTAATGAGCTTTGACACTAATGGAACTGCGAGACAGTCTGATTATGGATTCTCTCCCTCCCTCTGCACAGACCTAGCAGGAAATGACCCAGGACTCTGCACCCTTCCCCCTACACCCCCCCCCAAAAAAAAACTCTGTGGAAACCATCTTTAGCGGCCAGCTGGAGCTCTCCCCCTTCCCCCACTCCTTTCTCAGTTTGGTCATCACTTCCCTCCATCATCCTGCAGGTGGCTGGAAAGAAGATTTTATGGCCTGACGCGTGGAGGGTTGGCGCACCGCGCTGGAAAGCTTCCCTATTTCAGGGGAGCAGTGGAGCACGGAGGCGAGTTAGAAATGGGAACCGGGGGCCTCCATCAAAACAAAGACTCTCCCCGCTTGCTTTTACAAAGTGTTCCGAGGAGGTAGGGAGCCGGGAAGGTATGGTTGTTTTCTATTAGATGCTTAACAACGTGTGTAAGTGGAGGTGATTTACGGAAAAAAAACAACATGTGCTTCTGTAATTTCCATGGTGCGTGCGGTCCAGGTGGAAGGGACCCGGGCGAACTATGGAACTGAGAGCTAATTATAGGGAGAAACAGCTGCTGTCCTCTAATGAGACAGAGCCCCGGCTTCTGCTCCGCGAGGAAGCCGGAACAAGCCTGTTGCAGTGCTTCGTGTACATCGCTCCTTCGTCACAAAATGCTCCCTGCCACACACTTGGTCACCCGCCCTTCTCACATCCACTCCAGCAGGTGATAAGTAATTTTCACCTGACTGTGTCTGGAGAGAGGACTATGTCCCCATTTTATTAACCTCTATGCTCCTTTGATTTTCGTTCCCCTCAAGAGTCCTGCTCCTGACCCCACCTGTGGTTTCCTAGGAGGGGCGCCCCTTTTCTATCCCCCCTAGAGTTCTTTCCGTTCCTTCCCATTTTTCTGCATTTCCAGAACAATCAGATATTCTCAAAGCTGTCAACTATTTATCATGTGATGGAGAGGCTTACCTAGACTACATTTTCTGTTTCTTGGTGCTGCAGTTTTTTCCCCAAAGCCCCATAAATGTGACGGAACATCCCTTCAAAGTCAGAGCGGGGAGAGTTTAGAGGGTCTGCTAGCGAGTAGAAATGTAACTTCCCACTTAGAGTTCATTCCAAACAAATAGGGGACATGGTTGTTTAAAATGCTATTTTCTTAAATGTGAATAAACTCTGATGTTTACATTGATACTAGTGTTCAGAAGGCATTAAACCTCCACACCCCTGCAAGGAAGGGAAGTGTCGAAGTCCAAATAAGCTAAGGAAGCAGGTGCTCTGTTCCATTCCTCAAAGCCTCAAATGCCCCTTTATGACCAAGGAAGAAGAGGCGATCTGACGTGACCCCCCTCCCACTGTGTATAAAGTATTATTTACTGTGCAGTTGAATTAAAAACAAGGGCTCGCTATAGCAACCACTCTAACAAGAGGCACTATTCACAGGCCGCCTTGCAGCTCAGGGTCTGGGGCTCAACGGAGCACCTTTTTGAAAACCCTTGTGGGCAAACCGGTGGCATATGGGTCTTTTATAGCATCTACCAGGCAGGGCTTTTACCATAAAAGCTTCCTCTGCAGACTGTATTGCTTTGGGAGGGGAAAGGGGAGCCCCAGCAGCAAAGTTTCTCTGTAGTTTAGGATTAGTGGAAATTTAATTGAAAATAAAACACAGAGCCACTGTAGTGGTCCCTGAGAGAGAAAACAAAGAGTTCTTCATGGAGCCAGCCCACCGCACGGCAGCCCAGGGAGGCCGCTGCTGGCCTCATAGGCTTGCCTCCATATGACATCCGGGGCCTGGAGACAAGCCACTTGGTGATCACCCATCCTGTGGTACCCAAGCATTCCTGAAAGAACAAGGGAGCTTTCTGCAACGTGGACAGAGAAGGGTGTTTCTATTAAAGAACCATTTCTTCCTACCCCAGTAAACTTTTTTTTCGTCCTCCCCCTGTGCTTTCTAGAGCCTTCTTTGTTCCACCTGATATTTCTAAAAATCTCTATTTCATTGCCTTTCTTTAACCGCAGGGAAGGGAATCTCTCCCTCCCTCTCTCTCAATGAATTTTTAAGAAGATAGAGATATTCATGACAACATACTGTGGGAAAAATTAGGTAAGAAAATAAAGGGCCAAGAGGATTTTTTTATCTTCCCAAAGATGGTGACCTGAGGTCTCTGGCTAATCTGAGTGGCCCTGTTAAAGCTTCCCAGGTATTAGAGATGAACCTTTTTTTTCTGCTGTTTTTTATCCCTTTCTATCCCAAATAACAGCTTCTGGTATATTCTGGCATGAACGCCTCCAGCGCTGAGCCTCCATGTGAAGGTGACATCTGTCTAAGTGTGTCTTTCCCTCTTGCTTTCTTCTTTAGAACAGCAAAGGTTACCCCTTAGCAGTATCATTGCCTCCTGACCGTGGCTAGAAGAAAAAGCACCTTCTAGCTTGTGATGTCCAGGGAATCAAGAGACTAGGTCCCCTAGTTCTTGTGTCAATTATATTAGCTGCCTTGATTGAAAGTGACAACCTTCTTAGCACTATTTTTTTGTGGCTCTCACGCTTGATAGTCTAAATCCATGCATTTTAGTGTTTTCACACACTACCACCTCCATACTACTCAGAGATAGAGCCTAGCACGGTGTTTTGCACATATCAAACCTTAAATAGATGTTTTGGTTGAAGGGTGGATAGATGGATGGATGGATGGATGGAAGAAATGTTGCTCTGCATTGGAAAATAAAGCCGATGAAATAAAGCAGCTTAAAACATAACTTCCTCAAGTGCCAACTAACTCCTTTTGAGGAGTTAACATATACAGGGGACTTTGATTTAACTCATACTTTAAGAAATTTCAGTGGGGGAAATAGCACAAATAGTACAGTGAAGCATCCCTAATCCTGACAATCCTGCTTTTGGAGAAGACAGATTCCTTACAGAATACAGGCCACAATTCCTTATTCATAATTCCAGTATCCAAAGAGCTGTGATGAACACAATTTTTTGTAAGTCCTTTGGAAGAAAATATGACTTGAATGGACATGAAGCTATTTGGAGCTTTTGCTTATATTTACCTTCCCAATTGTGGCTATTCACACAAACTTCTGCAGAAATATTAGTTTTTGATTATAGGGAGTTCCAGCTGTCCCTGGGGTGTTAGGTAATAGATGGCATGCTCACTGTATTTATTCCTTTTCTAAAATCTAAAAAATCCCGAATTTCAACATAAATGGCCTCAAGAGGTTCGGAAAAGGGATCGGGGTCTATAATAACAAAATGTTGCTTTAGTACATCAAAGTTTACTCAGTAACTTGAACAGATTGCCAATAAGACATTCAGACGTCTTAAATATTGTATGGAAAAGATCCCAGTGCTTAGGGCTTTGCAGCAGTATATCTTTAAAGCATGAATTCTTCATTCAGTAACTATATCATGGACACAGAGCAGGCAGCTGCACAACCTCAGAGAGGAAGGTGCCGCCACCCTTGTTCTCAAGAAGCTCACAGACTCCTGAATAATTTTATAGGAAGTGGCACAAAAATTACTGACGGGAGTTTGTCAAACATGTTTTTGTTTTCGACTCATTTGAGGCTTTGCTGCTTTTAATTTTTCCCCATTAAGACTTTCCAAAATCATCAAGTGATTTCTTAATTGCAACCACATTTACTGATACAGACTTTTAAAGCTTGGGACACTTTCCACTGCCATGGGGGCTGTCTGGGTGATCTTGTCGCACTGTGTCTTCTGTGGACAAACAGCACCACTGATCACTCAGCACACCAATGGGAGATGGCAGATGCTGGTGAGGGCTTGGATCAAAGAAACTTTGAAGTCACAGCTCAAGCCCAAATACCAGCACTGGCAGGATGCATTTCTGCTTCTAAAAAGCCACAGTTACTCCTGAATGCTAAACAGGTTTGAAAAATTCAACCACCGGCACCAAATCCCATGTCAGTCTTTCCAAAGTGGGTGGGAAAACATATTGGGATTTCCTGCCAAGGGGGAGCGTGGGGAGCCCGGCTCAGTCAGCATGGCTTGGACAGAAGCCTTGCCATCATTTGTTCAGGCCTTCAGAGCTCAACTTATTAATGGTTCTGTTAATGCAAAATCTAGAGATTTCACTGTATCAAGAAAAATTCATGTTAGGCAAATTATGTGTCTGGCAGTTGAACACCAAAAACTGCAGCCAGAACCACATCCATTAGGAAGCTTTGTGGTATCTTGGTGCTTAAATGTGCAAAGCTTTTGGCCGTAGGTGACTTCTGTGCCTGTACTTTCTATATTATGCACGTCTTGCCCTGTGTTTAGATATTTTGCACCCCTGCAATTGGCTGATCTTTTAAGGAAGCACTTCTGCCAGTGTTTGATTTTTTTCCTGTAGCAGTAAAAAGGCCCACAGAACTTGCTAAGCAGGTTGAAAGGCACCAAAGTTTCATCTAAAACTCAACTTAAGGGCCACCTTCGAACCTCCCCACTACATATTCTGGTGTCTTTGTTAATGGGAATTTTGTTCCAGTCGTGGGACCCGCACAGGCTGCTGACATTCCCATCTCCAGGGGAAAAATTCTATGTCAAGAAAAATAGCACTTTTCCTCTTGCAACAGATCTGTCACCATGGCAGAGTTTGGAAGGTGCCGCTCACAGCCCTGGTGTGAAGACAGTGGCTTGTGGAGTCAGCCCTACAGAGTGTGACCAGAGAGCAGTCCTTAGGGTGATGGCTTCCATGGGAAGTGACCTGAAGAATCCCAGTAATGAAATGCCAGGCAGGAGTCTCGATAGGCCCACGAGTACCCATCCATTCTAGAATCTGGGCTCAGAGCAGACTTGGTCAAGCATGAAGTTGGGCACTTTCAAAGCATGCTTTGACATGGCTTTAAACAAGGAAGGGTAAGTCCCTGCCTCGGACTTTTATTCATTCACACTGGATCTCAAGAAAGGGAACAAACTCCTCTCCTTTGTTGAAGCTGTCACAGTATTGAATTTCTGCCCTGCCAGAAGTCACTCTGGTGACTTTTCAGGTGGTGATCAGTGAAGGTTCTGAATTCGTGAAGCTCTGGAGGGAAAGTGGGGTGAGGATTTGTATGAAGGTATTTTGGGGTTTTTTGTTTTCCAGGAAGGTGGCAATCCAGAATTCTGCTCTAAGACAAACTTTGTGAACAAAACCAACCAAAATACAATAACAGTCCCTCCTCTGGTTTCTATATCCTATTTTCTTAATTGGGTGGGCGGGAAAGCAAATTTTCACTGGAGCAAGTAGGTGAGCACAGGCTGTATAAACCCATAGTTGCAATCCTTGGCAGAGGCACGCACTGCCATTATGCCTTCTAAATGTCAGCTGAGATAGGAACCGGCTCCAGATCTGAGAGGCGCCAGACACCTGCTCCCTCAGCTCGGAGGAGAGCTTCTGCTGGTCGGTCTGGTCGCACCCCATGCAAACCTTTCTCAATGCTCACTGAGACTCTGATCCCAGGAACAGTTTTGAGCTCTGGGTATATACCCAGATTCACCTCTCTTCCCAAATTCCTTGACCTCAGAGGTTGAGTGGGACATCTAGGCTTTCATTCGGTACCTAATCTCTCAAAATCCTTGCTCCCCATGCTGCCATGTCCCTTCTGTGGAAGGCTGTGATTTCAAATAGCCAGATGCCTCCTTCCTTCCTTACTTTGAGGACCACCTACCTTATAAGAAAAAGGTTTTAATCTGGAAGATATACTATGCGGGCTGAGCTGTCTCATAGCTAACTGCAGGAGAAGCAGTAAGACTGAAGTTATTAACAGTGATCATATTCTGGCTTATTTTCACTTCTCTTCATTCAGAAGTAATTTTTATAAATGGTTTTATTCACTTTTTCTAAAATCAAATTGGGGTGCAACTACATCTAAAATAGAATAGACCCTGCAGTTTAAATATAGTTACTTGCTTCCAGATCCATTAAGTTAAGACCCAAGGCCATGATAACCAACACTGATTGAGCATTTACAACCTGCCAGACACGGAGAGCTTGAAAGTATCTCCCACACTTAAAACAACCTTATTAGGTAGGCAATGTTGTTGTTACTATTTTACAAATAATTAAGAAACGAGGGCACAGAAAGTTAGCTAAATTACTAAGTGTCACACAGATGTGTCACAATCATAGCAATATTCATATAGCATTTACTTTTGGCCAGGCACTGTTCTAAGTGCTATAAGCAATTACCATGTATAAACATGTTGATGCATTCATTCTCACAACAATCCTGAAAGTAGATACTATTGTTATCGTATTGTACAGATCAGAACACTGAGGCACAGAGAAGTTGTCACATGCCTGAGCTAGCACAGCAAGCGTGTGGACAGGGATTTGAACCTAGACTATCTAGTTCCAAATTCTATACTCTTAATCAGGATGCTAAATTGCCTCTCATACAGTCTTTAATATTGTTATTTTTGTCTCTATTTTCCTTAATAAATGCTTCATAGGGTTATTATTAGGATTACATGATATACTCTGTGTGAACTTTGTACAATGCCTAGCGCCCAGGAAAATGCCAAAATAAATATTAGTTGCTATTATTATTAGTTGTAATAATATTCAGCCTGTGTAACTGAATATTATATAGTGGGAAACAATGAGAAGGGCACATTTTTACCTTCCTTAGCATGGTTATACAAGAGTATCCAGCTACAACTAGTTAATAAAACTTTTTTTTTTTTTCAGAGGTTCTGGTGTGGCACAGTGGGTTAAGAATTGAACTGCAGGAGCTTGGGTTGATGTGGAGGTGCAGGTTTGATCCCTGGCTCGGGAACTTCCATTTGCCTCGGGTGTGGCAATAAAATAAAACATTTTTTCAATGAGGAGGAATATTGATAAGCTATCTTATTCACTATTCTTCCTATGACTGGGAATCATTGCAACCATTTCTCTCTTTTGGAATGTTCATTCATGGCAAGCTTCAGAGCAAATGAAAAAGAATGAGGAAGTTCTATTAGATTTTAAGTAGGGAAAAAATGTAACAGCCTCTTCGTCTCCAAAACGCAGATGATAATCCCACCCTATCTAATTGCCAGAGAGGGTATAAAGCTCCAATGAGATAGAAAATATGAAAACCCTTTGAAAAATGGGCTCCCTGACCACAGCATTTTCACTCCTATGAAAGGAAGGCCCACAGAAATCCCTGCTTTATACAATTCACAGCACCTTGGGCGTGGCAGGATTCGCTGGAAGCTCAGACATAAAATGAGAGTCTGCTGAGACAAGAGAGCCAATTCATATAGGGGAAGAAGAGAAGTTTTGCTTTTTGGAGGCCGAAAGGGAAAATCCGTGGGCTAACAATGGTAGGAAGAGAAGCCACTGTGTGTAGGGGGCAGGTACCACGAGCATCCAGTGCGCTGATGTCAGGCATCCTTTTGCACAGCTGCAGATGGCTCCGCCCTTAGACAGCGGAGTTGCCAGGCAGGTCAGCCTTCCTCCTCTCTTTGGAGGGAGAACAATATCACAGGAATTGCAAGTGAGTGACAAATCTGGGGGTGCAGGGCAGGGTCAGCAGGCAGCACATTCCAACCAACATTATCCAGCCACTGGAGCCACTGCTAAGCACACTGTGGACTGTGTGTCTTCAGGGGAAGGATTAATATGATTAAAGGCCACAGTCCAGCCAACCACCAGAAGACTTAAAAAAGATCTAGGAGAACACAGAGGAATGGCTCAAAGAAAACCCACCCTGCTTAGTGTCAGCAATGTGCCATTTTCCTTCAGCTTTTCACTAGGTGTCTCAACAGTTATGGTCCAAAGAGACACTGATGTTTGATGCTTAGCGGAGTTGCCGAAAGTTGCATAGGATGTAAATACCTGTGTGACTCCATCACTGTCAGGTCAATTAAGAGGAGAGAGGATCTGTAGAATGGGGTCATTTGAAATCTGTTCAACAGCATCACCAACTAAAATACCATCCCAGGATAGAACCTCTCTAGCCTGTGTTTCCAGCCAAGTCTGGTAGAGACGTTTGATCAGCCAAACTGGGTGTCAGAGGACTTGCAAATAGGCTGCTTTGTTAAAATGGAAAATTGTGATTTAGTATCCTTGGACCTAGCCAGATTAGCAAATGAGAATGCTTTCTAATGATAAATTGTGCTAATATGGGTTTCATTGGTCAAGTGAGATGTTACCCTGTATTTTACAACCAAGTCTGATGATAGGAATTACTGCAGACAATCGAATCATATTTGGGGTGGGGGTGGGGTGTTTCTGCCAGGACTCCAAAGAGTTCAGCAATAATAGTTTTCTCAAATTTCCTTTTAATAAACAAAGTTATTTGGGCCTGTTTATGTGTTCCTTGTGGGTTTTTGGAAATCAGTTCTAGCTTATTTGGAAAAACTGCTTTGTAAAGGCTCATGAATATCAACACTTGGATGAAAAACAATAGAACACCGTTTATCACAGGCACTTTTCAAAAGGTTTTTTTCCCCCCTCTTTTAGGAGAAATTGTAGAAGCTATAACAAATTCATAAAAGAATCAAACTTAGGCATTTAAGTGTTTTGTAGTAAGAAAACTCCAACTCAAATCAGCTGGACTGGCTGAGTTGGAGGAAGTCCAATGGGAGCAGATAGCTTCAGGCATGGCTGGTTCCAGGAATTCTTCCTGTGTCATATGTTGTGGGAGGGGCAGATTTTAAAAAAAGCAAAAACAAACCTCTGGCTTCACAGTCCACTTCAAATAGCCAGAAACAAAATCATAGCCCATACTCCAACCACTCAAAATAATCATGCTTGATATTTTGGAATGTTTTCTTCCTGTATCTTTTTCTTGCACATGTTACCTTGTTCATATGTAAATTTTAAATCAAGCCAGCTGTTGCACCCTAGAAAATGCAATGAAGACATGAATGCAGTTTCATCATCTTCATCAGTTTAGGTGTTCTGACCTATCACTCACTGTCCATGCAGGTAGGTGTCTAGGTGGGGATGTAGACGAGAGCAGCTCAGACGCTCCACAGCTGCCATTGTTTGGGGCTGCCATTCTACCATCTGAGAGAATTTTCTTCAGTGACAGAAATGTCCTAAATCTGCACTGTCCAACATGCTAGCCACTGACCACATGTGGCTGTTGAACAATGTGAAGGGAAGAAATGAAGTTTTCATTTCATTTAATTATGAGTCAATTTAATTATCCACAGGTGGTGAGTGACTACTGTATTGGACCATACAGGGTCTATGCAACAAATTGCAGGAGGAGAAGGCACAGCTTAAAGATGAATACATATCAGCCATAGCCCTCTTGGGATGCCAGAAAGCATCATTGAAGACTCAGGCCAGAAACACTTTAAGAGGCTTCAGCATTGGCTCCGTTTTGTCCTTGAGTGAAGGAAGCCCTTAGACTGGGACAGGCTGGAGCATCCATCTCCCTGCTCACCCACGGCCAATCTTAAGTGCTTGCCTGTCCCCCACACAGACTGAAGCTCCCAGGATAATTAGCAGGCTTTCCAAGACTGTTTTGATTTGCCAGTTACCTCCTATTTTATTCTGAAGAGGCAACTATAATTCAAGGGATAAAAAGATAAGGAAGAGCCTGTCTGGATCCCAGACCCTCTGTGAATTCCCACAGCTTTAGAAACAGATAAAGAGGAGTTCCCACTGTGGCACAAAGGGATCATTGTCTCTGAAGCACTGGGATGCAGGTTTGATCCCCAGCTAGTCACAGTGGGTTAAGGATCTGGCATTGCTGCAGCTGCTATGGTGTAGGTCACAGCTGCAACTTGGATCTGACCCCTGGCCCAGGAATTCCATATGCCAAAACAGAAATAGCTAAAGAGGGCAACATTTTTGCAATTTTAGGTTTTCCACTGCAACAGAAATATGTATCATGTCATGACTCCCCTTTCTTTCACTTTTTTTTTTTTCTGTTAGTGAAGGTTTGCAGTCCTCTGGCAATTAAAATACAGACCCCCATTACTGTCACTGTGATATTTATTTCACCAATGTCAGGGCTGTAAATACCTAAGTGTTGCAGCAGAAAATCACAATCTTCAAGGAGTCCCAAACACGAGATTTCATTGGCAAACATCCGCTCCAATATGTCAGTCTTGGAGATAACAATAGGGAAACCACTTCAGGAAGATCTGTGATTATGCGAAATATGTTATGTGCCTTCTGTTCTAGATTTCAAACTCTAAAAATGCAGGGACCCATCTGCCCACCGCCCAAGATGGTATACCCATTAGTGCAAGCGGGAGCTTGAAGGCAGGGCTACATGGCTCTGAAGACACTGTGCTTTCCCCAGACCAGCCAGTCATGCTGCCCTCCCCAACCCCCAACAAGTGACTTTGCATTGTCATCACTGGGAGGGACAAAGAATTGAGAGGATGTTCCCCTAGAGAATGCAACCAAGGATTAAACAGGCTTTAGTCCTTTTTCCTTTGTATCTTCAGCCTCAATGTGTTCCTGAAATAACACATTCATGAAGTTGGTTTAATAAGAAGACAGTTTTGGATTCTGGTTTGGGCTTTTTTTGTCTTATTGCTATTTCTTTGGGCCGCTCCCCCGGCATATGGAGGTTCCCAGGCTAAGGGTCGAATCAGAGCTGTAGCCACTGGCCTACGCCAGAGCCACAGCAACACGGGATCCGAGCCGCGTCTGTGACCTACACCACAGCTCACGACAACGCCGGATCGTTAACCCACTGAGCAAGGGCAGGGACAGAACCCGCAACCTTATGGTTCCTAGTCAGATTCGTTAACCACTGCGCCACGACGGGAACTCCCTGGTTTGGGCTTTTTTAGTGGTGATGTGAGAGCTATCTCGAGGGTGCCAGGTGCCTGCAGGTACCTATACCCAGAGTCTTGTTGCGCAGCTTGCCTGGCATTCCACAGGTCTCTTGCAGGTGAACTCAAGCTCGCCCTTTGCGGGTGTTCCAGTCAAGGGAGAACCAGACCAGGCACTCCCTCTCTACCCTTCTCAGCCTCAGTCTTCATGCCAACAGTGGAGATAATCATACCAGTCATCTCCTAGCAGCAGCCGAGGAACTAAGGCCTGCGGGCTAAATCCAGCCATGCCAATTCATTTTCTTATTGTCTGAGGCTGCTTTCGTGCTACAGAAACAGAGCTGAGTAGCTGTGATGGAGACCAGATGGTCCACAAGACTATCTGGTTCTTTACAGAAAACGTTTGCCAACCCTTGCTGTGAGACCTAAATACGTAGTAAGTGCTCAATCAATATTAGCAGCTGTTAGGATTGTGTCAGATTCCCTTCCATCTCGAACCTCTGTCCTTGTCTGTTTCTTGAATTTCATCCTTTGGCCCCAGTTGATGTTTTTTTCTCCTCCTCTTTCCCCAACTCGCTCACTTTCCCCAACAACGAACTTATTGGACATTCTTCTTGCTGTAGGTTTCAGTTCTATCCTTTCTCTTCAGATCCAAATTACCCCCACAACTCGTATTCTTTGGCTCCAGTGGCGTGTGCTCACTGGAACCAAGCAGGGCTTGGGGTCCCCTCACCTCTGTTGAAGCCATTTTCCTGTCTCATCACCCACTGCTTGGGTTTAAGCTTCTTGAGGACATGAGCAGCAGCGCTTGTTGTGTGTGGCTTTGTGGGTTGGCTCTTGCTCAGCCATGTGTAGAGCCCTGAGGGCTCATGGATACCAGTCTTGGGCTCCTTGTTTGTCCTGCTTTGATTTCTGCCTGACTTCCTGTCTGCTTTCCTGCTTGGAGAGGAAATCTCCATGGCCTCTGTTGACCTTCTCCCTTAAGTTGACATCCCCACTGAGCAACTGCCATGTGTCCTTTCCTCTGTCACCACCCTGGTCTGCTTTGCCCTCCCGATGTGAGAGCCTTCCTAGAAGAAAGCACATCCAGGCCAAGTTTTAACTAAATCAGCTTAGGTCATGGAAGTGAACACCCTGCCAGATGAGTAGGGAAGGCAGGTGGAGCCCCTTCCTTCATTCCTCAAGAGCTCCTTTCTCCAGGACACTGTCCCAGTGGGGATTCTTGGGTGTCAATCACAGTCTCCATGAAAGGAAGAGTGACCCTTCCTGGGATTTCATGGTGAGGGAAGGAAATAGGTAGCCAAGAACACTCTCTGGATCTTGCTTTTAAATCCAACACTTGCCCTTCCCTGTGTTCTGCATACATGTACATGTCTCTATCTCATAATCGCAAACATTTCTGGAACATATCTCAGTTTAACAGGTAAAATGACATTAATTCTAATCTGTAACATTGTTCATGGCATCCTCCATTGTGCTTTCTTTTACCTTATCCTCAGAATTTTTTTCTAGTAAGTGTTTTGGGCACAATAAGGATTTTGAATTGTGTTGTTTCCTCAATAAAACTAAAGATGATCTCACTGTTCCTCATTACACAGTGGCAGGGCTCTGACAATGAGTCAATTTTCAGACTTAAGTATGTTATTCTGAGCAGTTGTTTCCAACTGGTCTGTGTTTCAGGGGTTGTGGATGGGAGAGACGGTGGGGAATCACTGGGGGACTTTTGCAAACTTCTTACGGCCACCAAAGATTCTGATACACCTCAATTCTGATATAGTCCTCTCTAAATCAAAAGCCCTTTACAGGTGAATAAAAGACAAAGACTCGGAATTAAGTCTATGGGAAGCTAAGATTAGCTTGGGCAGTTTTGGGTTATCAGAAGGTGTTTTAAAAATCTCATCAGTTGCTGTCTTTGCTCAGGAATTCCTATCTCTAGCATGAAGATTGACAAGGAAAGACAGAAGGCTCATGGCCATCATGCAAGCCTATTTGGCTTTCCTTAAGGCAACTTCAAAACAACAGTAACAATAACCAAATTCTTCAATTATCTGATCCTATTTGGTTCAATTGCATTATAATTTGTTGAGTTCCAACTCAAATTGTCCTAGGTGTAATTAGACATAAAGGGAAGGTAAGAAGTGGCTCAGCCCTCAAGGAGTTTGTAAGTGGATTGAAAGCCATTTCCAGTGGGAGATTTTCCCTCCTCTTATAGAAGACGTAATCTTAATTGTGGAGAAAAAAATTTTTACAGAGTCTGACACGCTATACATTAAAGATGATTTGCTCACAGAAAGCACACAAATCAACACAGTCTTAAATAAATTTCCTCTAAAGGGACTTTCCCCCTTTAAGAAGTTTCTAAAACCTGACCCCCACATAATAAGAAATTTGACCTACCCTACCATTAGTCGTGGCTAATCCAAATCCAATTTAGGTCTATCTGTGAGGTGGCCAATGTTCTCATCCTCTTAAGTCCCTGAATAAGACAATTCCAAAGTTTAATCAAGAGCTGAAAACTGCTCTTCTGCCTACACCAGCCTTATAGTGATTTCTATATATGGGAATATATGTACCTATGGAAATGATTTTAGAATTGCAGCCTATGAAATGGGGTTTACATCCTTTTATTCATTTGTATGCTCTCCTCTTCTTAAATACCCCCAAACTCTTAGTATATATTTCTTATTAAAAATAATATAAATAAGTATTTATTATTTATCAGGCATGGTGCTGTGTGGTTTACAGTCATTACTACATTTATTCCTTACATTTACCCTTGGAGATTTTCCAAATCCTTGGAAAAGTTAAATTAATCACCCCAAGGCATAAAGCTAAAAAAGTAGAGGATCTAGGATTTGGGCCCAGGCAGTCAGACCCAGAACCCACATGTTGAAGCAGCATGCTGCATGGTCTCCTGTATTGCTCTCTGGTGAAGCTGACCAAAATGACTCAGGCACATGGTGTTGGCTGGTATACGGAGAACACTTCTCCCAAGAATGTTGAGAGCCTTCAACGATGAGGTTCTACCACGTGATAATGAACATCTGCAGCCTCACTCTACCACCAGCTGAATGTCTGGCTACATCAGATTCATGTTTCTTTTGGAAATGCTCTCAATGGTATTTTTGTGAGATAGGCTTTTTTTCATTCACAATCATCGAAGAAGGCAAATCATTTATAATCTTCCTTTTATAGATAAATAAAAGGCAGAGAAAGAGGAGTAGAGCACCTGAGTTTAGGAAGCAAGTTGAAGAAAGCCAAGGTTTGCCTCTGCAGCCTTGAGTTCCCTGCTAACTCTTATTCAAGCTTGGTTCCCCACTCCCCAAGACCTATAATGGTGAAAACATAGGGGTATGGGACTCCAAAAAAGAAAAAAAAATGGTAAAACTAAGAGAAACAAACAAAAAAAGAACACAATAAAGCTATGCCAGAGAAGAAATTATAGCTCGTAGACTAATATGTTGGTAAAAATATTTGAATATATTTATCCACATACAGCAATCATGTTCAATATTCTAGGAGTCTAACTCCATACCAGATCTTTAGGCTAAAATAGTTTCTAATTTCTAATTTAAAATAGAGTTGTTAAAAATCACTCCGTATAATCTGTTTTCCAGTCTCTTCTTGCAATTCTTGGGAGATTCTTGAAAGATGTCCATTACATCCAATTAAGCACTGGTACTTAACCACATTCTTTGCAACATATCTTTTGCGTCTCATTTAGAGTTATTACTCATATGGCCCAACTGTTGCCTGATTTAGAAGGTCTGTGTGCAAATTTAGAATATGGAAATGATTTTAGAAGAGGAATAATATATTTAGGATGCTTTAAACAGTATTAGGTATATTTAGTACATCCACTTAATTCTGTCTTGGGTGATTTATAGTCTGGGCTATGCTGTGCTTCTTAGAAGTTATTCTGGTTATATTTCAAATTTTAATTTAAAAAATATTTTAGGACATACAAAAACAAACAGAGGCAGGTCCAAGTTTTCTTGGATGCCTGGAGCAGTGATAGCAGAGACTGATACAAATTCTGGGCACAAAGTGGGCTCTAGCACCATCTCCACACTGCTTCATAATTTTTTTACTATCTCTGGCAGTAAGAGTAGGAAGACAACTTGCTGAATTTCAAATGTCCTTCAGTAACTGGAACATTGCATTCTAATGCATTTTGATGAGTCAGATTAGTTATTTGTCACATATGTTGGTAATGCAAGGAAATGTATTCCGTCCAGAAAATTAATCCAGGCAGCCAGCCATGAGCAGATGAATGAAACTGACCAAAAGCAGATCAGAAGAGAGAGCTGAGGAAAGTATTTTTAAGGAGGCTATTCAGTAGCCAAATCCTTTTAATATTGAGTAATAGCTTTAAGAGGTTGAAATCGCCACCTTTTTTGTGAAGCAGGCAGAAATCCTTTCCTGGTTTGGGGAGTGGGGAGGAAGCAAAGATAAGGGGAATGAGAAGACTATATAATTTTCTCCTTCCCTGAATGTAGAGGTCTCACTTCCAGGAACATGTGGATTCTGCTAACCTGTGGAAAGGGGATGCGGGAAGGCTCCATTGCCAGCCAGCTGTTTATTTGAGATTATGAAAGTGTTTGGATTCCCTGACACAGCTGTCTGGGGACTCCTTGCCTTGGAGAACCACAGGAAAGTGAAAAGTCTAGGCTCAATTTTGCTCTGTCGCTGGTCAAATTTCTCCCTGAGCTGAAAACGACATTGCTCTTCCCAGGCTGTTGAAGTGAGATAATGTCACATCCGAATGAGATCACTGGGTCATAATCTCAGTTTCAATGAGATTTCCCTGCCATGTGTGAGCACTACTGGGAGAAGGGGGAGAGGATGAGCACAGATTGAACAAAACCATCCCTTTAATTAAGCGCCTGGCCATGTCATCTTCCACTCCGGTCCCATCAGATCGCAGCAGCTAAACGGGGTCGTGCTGGGGGTCAGCAATTACTCTGTCTCCATGGGATGCACTATTGTAAGGTGTAAGCTGAAGCCTTACACTCCCAGCCAGGTGTGTGTTGCTCTGCGGGCTTTGCAGAAAAGAACAGTAATAAGGCAACAAATCCTAATTTCAGAGAGTTTGGGGTTTTCTGAAAGGTTGGCATGGCGTTAGTGAAGATGATGTATTTTAGTGTCAATATACTGCTACCCCACTTAAGAGATACCTGGAAACAAAGCTTCTTTCATGAGTCAGAGAGGACTTGAGGTCACCTGACAGCAATTCTGGCCTCTTTGGATGTTGGGAGGGTGAAAATGACCACCAAGACTCAGTATTTCGAGGGTTGTCTCTGGCAAACAAATCTTCCAATCCTGGGTGAGGAAATGGTAGATCGACAGGGCTTCTATGGCTTGTTTTAAATGTGATAGAAGATTGCTGAGACTGACTGTGGGTATTGAAAATCTCATTTAATGGTTATGATGCTATGATGCTGTTTTGCTGTGTCTGCTCATGAGCACCTTCTTCTCTCTTGACAAAGAGCTCTCTACCTCAACAAGCTGTGGTTTTGGCCCTGAGACTCTGCAGGGAAACTTGGTGACTGAGGCTGCTTAACTAGAGACATGTCTAGAAGCAAACCATGCCTGTGTCTTAGCCCCCATGGCTTCTCACTGGAATGGTAGCAAGAAGGCCATCAGAAAGTAAACAAGGCTGTCACTGAGAAGAAGAAAGAGCAACAGAGCACCTATTAACTGCCACTCCATTTAATGAGTGCCTTCATTAAGTCTGGTTCCATCATCTTCCATCCTTTGCATCTCCAGATTTCTGCAAGTGAATTTCAGAGTAAGAGTCCATCCTCATGGACTCACTTTCAATCCCTTTGTTCCTTCCAAGGAAAAGTGGAACCATTGGCATTTTGGCTCAGTAAATACCCCTGTCCTTGATTGTCACTCATTCTTCGGAGAGGAGTGAGGAAACAGGAGAGGCCTCGTAGAAGGGGAAGAAAGGACCGCCATACCCTCCCCTTTTGTTCTCAGTAGCCCACCAAGGCACCAGGCACAGACCAACAATAATTGGTCTGTGCCTGATGCCTTGTCACGGAAGATTCTTGTCATCTCACTCTGTCACTTTATCATTCCTGATCCATCTTGATCCTGACATTCTTCAGCCTTAGGCTTTCCTCTTGCATTAGTTCTGGCCCTTTGGCAGCAGTCACCAGCACCAGGAGAGGGTGTATTTAGAGAAAAGGGCTATCTGATAGGAGCCAGAACTTTTATATAGGAAAGCAGTCATCCCAACCTGGCCTGACAAGGAGGACAGACTCTTATTCTGGAACTGAATCCCAGAGATCTGGAGAGGTAAAGGATTAAAGGAGATGCTGCTGTGGCTGAAACCAGACATACAGGATACGTGCCATACCTGATCTCCCAATCTTCTTACCCTCTGACCTCCCACCACTGCCTTCCACTGGCCAAAGCCAACCTGTAACCAAAGGGGAAGGGAGCCCTTGAACGCAGCCCCCATGGGTCAGCCCCTTGGGGCTTGGGTCAGGGTGGGAACTGGATCAGAGGAGCAAATGGAGAATATCAATAGACTCCACACACTTTTGGCTCTTTTGTTAGTTTGTTTGATTTGGGGATTGGATCAGGGATCCAAAGGACAACCTTAAAAACAAACACAATCCAGAACAGGAGGACAGAGTTTTTATTACTCCATTAAGTGTATAGGTTTAACACAGGCTCAATCCAATGCCCAAGGGTAGGGAGGCCAGGAAAGAGGGAAGGGGTGTCCTCTGTAAAGTTAGCCTTTGTTCTTCAGAAGTATTTCTCTCTAACACAAGTTTGCCTACAAAGCTATTTTTGCATTCTAAAAAGTCCCAAATGTATGACCACTCGCTCCAGATGTGTTAATAGCGTGAAGGCAGCTCACAACAGGCTACTCGAGTTATTGAATAAAAGAACTCAACAGGCAGCTAAGCCTTCCAACCACACTCTTTCACCTTTACACGTTTGGAGTCAGCTTTCAATAGGCATTAAATTCTCCCCTTGTTTTTATTCTTTGCTGCGGTAGCATTAGTGGTGAGATGTGAATAGCTGGGCTAAAACTAAGTATACTTAAATACAGGTATTTGAGAAATCTGGGTGTGTGTGAGTTCCATACATAAGGAATGTCCCAGGGGGAGGTTTAAACACTGAAATATTGAAATAAAAGGCAGGAAGCTTGAGTTCTACCCTTGGTTTATTATTCTTAACTAGCCCTGCAGGCTAACCTCGGACAAATATCTTTACCTTTGTAGGGCTCACATTTTGCTGCTCCAAAGTGGAAAACTGTCCTCTTATTTTTGAGGAGATGTGAGCTAGAACAGACTCACAGCTGAGCCCTGGGCTTTGCTGAAAGCAGATGGTTTTTGGGGGCCCGGGAAAGAGGTGAGTTTTGCTCTAGGCAGGTGCTCCTAGGCAGTTGCTTCCAGGGGATTCATGGGTTCACAATTTAAGAGACAACCAAGCACGAAGATAAAACTTACATTCAATGGTGCCGGTGTTTCTGGTTCTACGACAACTCACTATACTGTACTCCTTGGCTTGGTTTATTTAACTTTCACAGCTGAAAAATTTTTACATTGCTCCATTTCCTACTGCAGTTTTGAGTCCTCCCCTGAAAGTATTTCATGGTGAGTTATTTATTTAGTGTGACAGGAAAGGGATTAAAAATATGAAAATCATAGCCTCATCTTCTGCATGTCCACGCAATGCACCAGAAGCAGCGATGAGGAAATAGAGCTGGGATGGTATCCAAGAACAAGTGGAATCAAACCCTCCTTCACCTTCCATCAAAGCTGCAGGCTGCAGAAACCCATTTTCTATCTTGCTCAATATTTGTCTGGCTGGTGTCTCCATAGGCACGGTTTTCACAATGGATTTACATCACCAGAAGCATTCAGGGACTCTCCAGATCATTTGAAATTTTTTCTAATTCAACATCTTCTATACGGAAAACCCGAAAGCATTCACATGTCTTTGTTTGAGAAACATTCCTATGACTTATTTCATGTTTGTAGTTTTTATTTTAATTGAGAATAAAGGTAATAGGACAGATCTGGGATGTCACTTCACTAACTGCAAAGGGTGGGAGAGAGAGAAGGAGTGGAACGGATTCATTTGGTGTTAAATGAATACCAACATACCTGCCTCAAAGGAGAAATAATTAACTAAACAGGTATTCACTAAACTTATTATTACACCCACCATCAAACAGAGCCTTCAGAACACTTACTTCCCTACTTTACAAAGAAGCTCTTATTATTCAGAAAACAGTTTTTTTTTTCTAAATTCTTGTTTACATCAGAAGAGCTGCTCTGCTCACTGGGGAAGACCGAATTAGAAAGCCAAAGAGCAGAGCCACATATGGACTTGAGGGGGGAAATGTTAGATGGTGAGAAGGGAAAATAGAGCAAAAAAAGGGAAAACATCCACTCACTAAGTCTAGAGAAGCTTTGTAAAGAAGTCTGCTTGAAACACATTTGTTCCTCTGCAGAACAAGAGGGGTCCCCTTATTTGCAGGTAGAATTTTAAGGACTAGCATCTTACATAAGTGATAAATGTATTTCTCAGCAATTATGACGGGGCTGGGTTTCTGAAATTTCAGCCCCATATTTATTGCCTTTGTAGTTCTTATTTGTATGTGTATATCAGTCACCCTGAGAACAGACTGCTCAGAATTGTGACTTCAGGAGTGCGCAGATGGAGGGTTCCAGCAGCTGCCTCCTGAAATCCCGTGGCCACATCGCAATGAGCCACACTTCCCATGGGCTGCTCCCAGCTGAAGGCTGAGTGTGCCAGGGTTATTCAGGCCATTCCTGGGAGATGTTTCTAAAATGGGCAGACACAGGAGACAAAGGCTTGGCTGGGAGTTGACTAGGAAAAGTATCCCAGGAAGAAGAAGTGGAGGTCTGGGAATGTGAAACAGAGAAGGGGGGATACAAATACAAGGGTGTGCCATTGAGGCCTTCAGAGAAATCCGTGCCAAACTCCCCCTAGACCTGCTCTAAGGCCACCTGATCTTTCTTCCATCCTTCCCTCTCTTCTTCGCTCAGGACCAGACCCGATGTCACCGTGACTGCTCTCCTTCTCTCTTGACTCCCTCACCATTGTCTCTTACAAGCATTTCTCCAAACACCTTTCTGGAATATTTAATCCCATTCTGCATCTGCACCTCAGAAGATCCAGATTGACACACACAGGAATACCACCTGCATCATGTATATGATTAGACACAATTACATACAATTATATATTTATATATAATAGCATACCATTATGTATATAATAGTATATATTTATAATAAACTTACTACAGCACACAGGACACCTTCAGATCCTCATTTAGTTACCCTTGGAGCCACTTTTTACTCCGGCCACCTCTGTGGCAACTGTTTTGGGGTAGGTCTCAACCAGCTTTGCACAGTTACAACTTGTTTAGCGCCGCAGAACATCTTGCAGAAATGCTGACCATTCACACGTGTGCAACCCAGTTCACTGATCCATCCTTGATCAGTGGAGGCTAGGCATCAATGGGTAGATACCTACCCCTTTCATCCCCTGGGGTTCGTATGGTAGGTGCCTCAAAAGTCCTGGGGGTCAAATGACAGCTGTGTGTAGCAATGGTCAAGCCAAACATGCATCTATCTACTGGGTTCCCTCCAACTCTGTTTTTTCTTCACAGACCTTTCCTGGCATGCCTGTCCAAGTGAACTCTCTTTGCTGTGTCTTTCAGGACACGCTCAGCATTTTCCTCAACCCTATCCTTTATGAAATCATACATAAGAATAAATGCCTGAGTATCAAAACTAAATATTTGGCAGAGTACCTAAAATTAACTCACATGCCACCTGGTACCCTGTTTTAGGAAACACTGCAACAAAAGATATTGAGGTATTGAAAGATATTTATGTTTAGGCCCTATTCTCTCTTCCCAGGGCCATAGTTAAAATAAAATCAGTGTTGTACCATTGAGTAAAACTGTCCAGTGAGACCAGAAATAATTAATATAATCTAGGGTTCCTTGGTCTATTTTGCTTTTGTGTGTCTTAGAAACCCTCTGTGACAATAGGCTTCTCTGTAAGCATTTTGTTCTCTCTGGCTTAGTATAATCTGGGTACATCGTAGATATGACATTTTACAGTTATTTGGTTACAGCCTTGTTTCTTGGAAGGATTTTCTTAGGTAGCTGAAATTATGGACCATGAGCACTGCAATATGGGGCGGGGTGGGGGGGAGGTTCAGAATGCTGACGATGTCCCTCAAGACTGCCACCCCTTGGTTATTTGGTCAAACACTAATTTAGGAACTGTCAAGAGACTTTGCAGATGCACTGAAGGTTATTAATCGGCTGACCCTTAAGAGAGAGAAACTATCCTGGAATTATCATGGGGGAGGGAGGCAATGTAATCACATGAACCCTTCAAAGCAGAAGAGGAAGTCGGATGAGCAGGTTAAAGATGGTGTCCTGAATCACAAAGCAATGAACATGAAGACAGAATGTGATGGGCTGAAGATAAGTGGAGGCAGCAGAGTGTGTTTCAGTGATATCTGGGAGCCCCTGGCCCAGTCTTCTGCCCCCACCCTTCTCATCGCACAAGGGAAACAAAATCCTGTTTGGTTAAGCCACTCTTGGTTAAGATTTCTATTGCTTGTACCCAAAGCATTTATAAGCAATACAGATCCCTTCTCAAAAGGACTCACTGATGACCCCAAATATTCTCCAATACTCTTTTCAGTAAGATGCTTTCACAATTGCTTTATTGTATAAGCAGTTGTTATGGGCATTGGGCTGATTGGGTCAGTTGCCCTGGGTCTGGTTACCAACAAAATGAGTGACAGGCTGAGCATCCCTTGCTGTGGGACTGCCATATCCAGCTCCAAAGGCTTGATGACACCCCCACTGAGGAATCATGATGGATGGGACACTGCCCAGGCAAATTACTTTTTTTTTCATAGCTACATGTATTTACAAATATATTGAGTTTATTTACAAAGGCATAAAGTCACTACCTCAAAACAGTGTGGAATCACCTGAGATTGTTTACTTACCATATTGGGATGACTTGATTTCTCTTTTCAAAAGCCTCAAGTTTCGAATTTGTGGCCAAAATAAGTTTTTTCCTCTGGCCCCAATGGTATAATGCCTTCAGGATTCTGCCACGGGGTGGCTAGCTCCTGGGTAAAGGATGTGCAGTTGGCATAGAGTTGAGTCAGCGGTGCCTCACTCTCCCCTCAGAAGCAAAGCACTTCCTGTTTGTGGTAGAAATCACCCCTTGTGGTTGTCAGCGAGCTGCAATGCAGCTGACAAATCCTGAAACCCTGTTGTGAAAGACAACCCTCTCCTGACTTGACCAGTGCATCTACTTTGCAGCCAAACTGTAAATGCCATCCCGAAGGTATTAGGTGGCTCTTTTCGTACGTTCATGACAAGAAGCCAGAAAATGAAAAGTTGCACGAAGCTGGGAAAATTGCAGAAACCTGGCAGGGGATGACTTTCACCTGAACAATTTGTCAGTTCCAAAGGGACATCTGAAGCAAGTTTTAAGAATAAGAAGTATCCGGTTCTCATTCCATCCAGTTTGCCAGGCCATAATTATTGCAAGATGGACTCACATCCCCAGACTGCAGCGCACCTGTGCAGGCTCAATAAATACAACCAACCTGCAGTATTAATTAAAGTTGATGACAAAAGTCAGAAAGGTTTTTATTTATTACACTATGTTCTCTTTTTAACTGGGGACCTATTGTAGTTTCCTAGTTCCAGCCTGTCAAATTATTCTCAAATATCTACACCTCTCACCTCAAGGTGGGAAAACAGTGCCCTCCAATCTCCTGTTCTCAGATTTCCTTGCCCCAGGGCCAAGAGCCAACTAACCCAGCAATGGTGTAAGTGGTACAGGCCCCTCCAATGGATGTGAATCTTCTAGAAATCAGGTCACTTGATGGACACATACCCTAGTCTTGAGAAGTCTAAGTTTAGTTCCCTCCAGCCCAATCCCCTGGTCCTACTGGACTTGGTCAGGCCTTAATAGATTAAGATAATACTTCAAGGGTAAGGTCAATTTAAAAAAAAAGGTAGGGATTTGAAAAGAATTCAGGGTCAAGTAGATTCTAATCCTTACTTAGTCACTAGTTTATAGACCTCTCCAAGCCTCTTAATTGCTGTGCCTTGGTATGGAAGAGCTAAAACTGCCCTTTCTTAGACTAATGTTCTGAGGACCCATAAGTGCTAGGAAATCCCTCTGCAAATATGAAATGCTGTGTAAATAATAGCAAGCCATTTGAGGAGATATTGCTGAAGAGATTGAAGAGATCTTGAGCCAACTGGCCCTTCCTGACTTTGTTCTGCGCTTGGAACAGACACACACACACACACACACACACACACACACACACACACACACACACATTTTCTCTCACAGTGGGTACTAAAGGATTTATTAATGATAATTCTCATGAGGCTGGATAACTTGAGTGCAGGCTTACCTGATGGCTGCAGAAAACACTGGTTGACCTCTCAAAGTCCCTTCTGGACCTATTAGCCTATAATTTCATGTTGATGATGCCAGCCTTAATGAATACAGAGCGAGGGCCATATCCACGGGCACCCTCCACAGTAACGACAGTGTTCATCAGGATGACTATACTTTGGTCTTCATTTAGAAAGCATATTAGCATCAACGATTTGACAAATATATATTTCCCAGAACTGCTGCACTATGCAAAACAAACGAAAGAACTCTGCAAGAATCAGTGGCTATTATAATATATGGCACAGTCCTGAGGGTAACAAAATGGTTGTATAATTATTCCCAGCCTGACATGTTGATGCACAAAAACTTTTTCTTTAAACAGTGTCTGTCAATTTCCCTACATCAGCACAGGAATCACTGACATGCATAGTTTTACCCATCAGGATGATGCCCAATTATTTGAAAAGGGTGAAAACTTGATGCCACTTTCCAACATGACAGCCATAACCTTTAAATATTGGCAGTCTCTGAGATGTTTCATGTTGTAAATTTTCCGAACACATTCGTGAACCATCGGCTTCACGCTCTCTTCACATTAAAAGATATTAATAGAGTTTTGCTTGTCTCTCTTAAGAGTCACACTTATAGCCACAAAGAATGCTTAACTGAATGAAATGCTTATCTGATTGCTAAGAGAGATTGTGGAGTCTGTTTTGAAGGATATTTTAAAATAAAGCATTTCCTTCTTTGGTGCTTTATGTGGCATGAAGCCTGAAGATAGAGTAGGGCATGGGATTTTACTCTTACGGTCCTGTTTAGATATTTTATTCAATTTATTATTCTCATTCAAAATTCAGACCTAGTCACACATAAAAAGTAGTAGATGTTTGGTTCCATGCTGTCCTGGAAGAGTTAACAGTCTTTTCCTAGTGATATACTGAATTCTCAAAATGTGAATTTGCATAGCAAATAATTAAAGCTGCATATTTGCATATGTCACATAATTTGAATATGCATCTGTATGCTCTGAGTGTATATGCAAATGAAATTCATTTAAAAATTCCAGGGCATAGATGACCTCCCCACTGTAATGCCCAATGACTTTTTTTTCCCCACTTCCTTTGTGTCACAGAAACATTTGATGCTCTTCTCTTAGAAATTCTGTCCACCCTTAGTGACCTTGCAAAAATGTGGTTTTGTGTGGTTTGGTCTAGGACTCTGTGATGGACAATTGTTGGATTTTTTTGACCACCTAACATTGGAGTGCTATTTCTTGTTTGGAGACACCCACTGCAGACATAGAGAAGACCATGTATTTGTTCTCTGGGAACCCTAGCAGGTGAGGGTGCATCACCTAAGCTTAGCTCATCGGACAGTTCTTCGATCTAGAACTCTGAGCCTGGAACAAGGGATACAAAGAAGCAAGGACAGTTGACCTTCCACTGTGGTGGCAGCAAGGGGTCTATAGCCTGTGTCCTGAGCTGTGGTAGCAGCGGAGTCAGGAGTCCAGGACTGCCCACTGGGGAGCTTGTAGTGGGTTTGGGTGGGGTCTAAACCAACAAGTCCTGCAGCACACTCAGCTATGTCTCAACGTCTTCAATTGTCTGCTTCCCAAGGCTCCTTCTCAGCCTTCTTATTGATTTGCTGAGCCCCAGTATACTTCCAATTAAACTGTTTTGAACTTAGCCAAATTTCCTTTGTTTGTTCGCAAACAGTAAGTTGTGGTGCTGATTATTTTGTGCTCGCTCTCCTGCACAAAATAATGCTCTGGATCATGTACTAAAATAAAGACCTCTTTATCCTCATCATTTAGGATGTTTGGACGTCTTTTTAATTTGACATCCATCTCCATTCTACACATACTCTATTCTCCAGGTAGCATTCTCTGACCACGCTTTTTCCAATCAGGTGCCTCCATTTGTATCCATTTCCTTGCTTATTACAAGCTCACCTATCATTCAGATCCATATTAATTTGGCTGGGAGTTGGGCCATGTTTAATATCTGCTGTAGCCTTAGGTGCTGGAGGATTCAAATTCCTCCATATTCCACCTCCCCTATCAAGACATCCCTGACTGCACCCCACCGATGAAAAACAGATGTGACCTTGATCTTCCTTGACCTCTTATAGCATTTTACATTTTTCTTATGTCAAATATCACCTTCCACTTTGGAAAAAATGGTCATTTTGTTTTGTATTCAGTATCTCCTAGATTGTAAGCGCTTACTAATATCCTTGAAGATACAGCTTATTTGTTTTTGTATCTGTACGTTTTCTAGCAGAGATCTCGGGATTCATAAATTCATAAATTGAAAAACCAAATGGATATGCAGACATCTTTCTTACTCAAATAGAGGGCATTACAACTCTTCAAATATGCAACGTCTTATGTCTCTAAAATTCCACCCACTCTCTGACTGACTTAAAAGAAAGATAAAACATTATACTTCAAATTATATTTTATGATTTCTACCTAAAGATGAGAATAATATATTATGAAGAAAAAGTTTAATAATTAGGTATTTAAGAGTTGAGTAAGTCACTTAGCTATTTTTGTTTTGATGTAACTGGAGGTTTTAAGTACTTCCAGCATTTAAGGTTTTTAACCTATAGGTATTATACATCTATAGGTGAGGTTTGGGGAGCAGACACTAATGAACAGGCGTGGTTCTCAAGGTAAATGTTCACCACTGTAAGCATGTTCCTAGCCAGTAATGTTCATGTATTCTTTGTTGCACACAGAGTTTCAGAGATGGGAACAAAGGAGCTCTAGACAAATTTAGCAAAGAAAGTCAATTATCTACGTTTGTATTATTTTATTTCTCAGAGGAAAGAGGTTTGAAGAATGCATAGTCATGTGCCATTAATAACTCCTACGGATAAGATAATCAAATCACCATGTAGCAAAGATGAGACAAAAAAAGAACCATGTGTCTAGAAAGGGCTTTACTAAGATGGACAAATGTGGCCTATTTGGAAAAAATTGCCATACATAAAATATATTTCTGGAAGGTTTTGTGCAAAACTTACTTTTTATAAGTATATTGTTTTCTTTTTTAAAAAGATGCTTTATTCCTAGTTGTTGTTTGTTTTTGTTTTTGTTTTTCCCCTACATAAATGCATTTAGAGAATGGTTAAAGGATAAAAGTATAGGGACACTCTAGACATAACTGGTTCTGGAAAATTCTTCTATTATCTTATCACAATGCATCAATAATAGTTTTAGATGAGGTAGTCTGATCAGATTTGGGGAGGGTTTCTATGTAGGGAGATCAGTTCCTACAATTCACAATTCACTCTCTCTCTAAGCACTCTCACTGCAAGCTGTCTTTGCTCTTTCCTTTCAGCATGGCTTCCGTCCAGAGCCAATTACAGAAAACAACAGCTCCCTAGCACTAGTGCCGACAATAATCTCAAAGAAAGAATTGCACCTACTCAAGCCTGAGAACATATTCAAGAAGTTAATTATTTTCCTAGCGTGGTCCTTGGAGCAGCCTTTTTTTACCTTGTTTCACTATAAAGTGCCATGGGGTATTATTCCTGTGGAACATATGGGGTACTATATAAAACGAAGTTGTTGCTGATTTTACTTAAAATCAGTTTTTATTTCCCGTTTTATGTCTGCTTGTTTACAGCACCTTGCCACCATCTCCTGCTTGTTTGCCTGGTTCTGGGGCCTTCCACTCAAAGCTGCCCCTCCCTGGTTCCAAGACCTCTCACTTCGGGGTGCTCCGTGACCCCGCATGCTGAGAGAAGAAAGGAGATAATGCCAGAAACTCATTTTCCAATAAAATGGCAACATGATTGAAGTGCATTCCTCTAAATTCAGTATCAATTAAGTTTAATGGTCACAAGTCTTTCATCGATTTATAGAGCTGTGTATATCATGATTTTTAGAGAGAACATTACTCCCGAGACAGCTCTCTAATTGAGAGAAGGATTCTATAGTGCAGAGACCTTAGATTAATGTTCTATAGAGATAATTTGTAGCTTTCTGTTCAGTTGGTCACTGGGCCAGCCACACACAGACTTCGGGTAGCAGGCCTGGGAAATGTAGCTGGGGCCACGGCGAAGAAAGGCTGATAACTATATCCTCCAGGACAACAGAAATCTGGAGGGAGCCTTCGTAACTGCCAGGGCTTTTGTTCGGGGCTCATTTTCCATTGTGGGCAAATCCTCGAGGTAGTAGGGAAATGGTGAATAGAAGACACAGGGGCCTGTCCCCGAGAGACACAGAGGAAAAGGAAAGAATGGACTCTGATGTTTGCTTTGTGGGCCTGGGTTCACATGCTGGCTGGTGATACTCTCACTGTGGCCAGTGTGACATCACATTGACTATGGATTCCTGGCTGAGGGCAAATTACTTAACTTCCCAGGTGCTCAGTCTTCTCACCAATAATGTGAAGTCATAATAAAGAACTTAGGTAAAGCTGAACATACGCATCCTTACACAGTAAACAGCAGAGAGACTTCTCTCCCTACTCCTAACAGCTGAGAGTCAGTTTACTACACCAGTGAGTGCAATGACTTCGCTGTGGCAGATTAACCAGTTAGAGATGTCAAGAGTGGGTCAGGTGAGCCCCCATACCACCTGCAGATGATCACACCCTAGTTCCCTCTTGGCTCTTCTTTTCTTTTTTTCTTTTTTTTTTGTCTTTTGTCTTTTGTTGTTGTTGCTATTTCTTGGGCCGCTTCCGCGGCATATGGAGGTTCCCAGGCTAGGGGTCGAATCAGAACTGTAGCCACCGGCCTACGCCAGAGCCACAGCAACACGGGGTCCAAGCCGCGTCTGCAACCTACACCACAGCTCACGGCAACGCCGGATCGTTAACCCACTGAGCAAGGGCAGGGACCGAACCTGCAACCTCATGGTTCCTAGTCGGATTCGTTAACCACTGCGCCACGACGGGAACTCCTTTTCTTATTGATTGTCACTAGTGTGTTAGTCCTGGACGTGGTGATTGCCTACAAACTCATTTTCCCTCAAGAACAAACATGCTAAGCTGAACTTCCCAAGAATGTAGGGTGGAGATTAAAATGCCAAAGGCATGAGCTAGTCAAGATTTAAAGGGGTCCTGGAGTTGCCGTCATGGCTCAAGGGAAACAAACGTGATTAGTGTCCATGAGGACACACGTTCGATCCCTGGCCTCATTCATTGGGTTAAGGATCCAGCGTTGCCATGAGCTGTGGTGTAGGTCACAACGGCTTGGAACTGTCATTGCTGTGGCTGTGCTGTAGACTGGCAGCTACAGCTCCTGATTCAACCCTTAGCCTGGGAACCTCCATGTACTGAGGGTGCAGCCGAAAAAAGACCAAAAAAAAAAAAAAAAATCTAAAGGGGTCTAAAGACAGAAAAGCAAGAAACTGGGAAAGATGGGAAAATCTACCGACACTTCAGGACTTCACATATTTCCTTGGACGTGTCACTTTCCCTTCCCCATGTCCCCAAGCCCCTAATGCTCTGACATCCTGCAACATGAACAGTAAATGGCTCTCTGATGCGGAAGTTAGAAGGGTGGCCACCACTCAGCTCCCCTGGGAGATGGGTGCTGACAAAGGCTGTTTGGGGCATCAGCTGGAACTAGGTTTGGACCTTATCTCTGCCACTGGCTGACTATGTGAACTTGAGGAAGCCCTTGAACTCTCTGGGACTTGGTTTCCATCTGTGTAAGGAGGGGTTCATGGAATTGTTGTAGGGATTATGTGAGAAAATGCATTTAAAACTAAAGGCCTAATAATGTGAAAGACATTAAAATTAAGATCATGGACTTAGAGAAGTTCAGAAAATCTCTCCCAGGGTCTACCTCCTCCTCTGTGAAATCAGTTTGTAATATTTCTGCTTTTTAAGGCTATTGAGGGGATTAAATGAACTTGTCAATAAATGGCAACTGTAAATATCCCCTGGCACATATTGTGTTCTATAAAATAGAGTAGATGAGATTAGACATTTATATCTTCCTTATCCCATTTCCTGGACTGTTGGCTTTTCCTGTTTTACCTGTCCCTCAGCAGCACCTATGGCCTCCTGTAGATGTCTCTCTTCTAATATCTGATAGGATCCCCAAAGAGCCTTAGCATCTTTGGCGAAGTGGGCTAAGGCTTAGCATCTTGCAAAGAGTGCTAGGAGCCTTGGCATCATGGCTTCGTAGTGGGATAAGGCTGCCATCCCTTTGTCCTGACAGTCGTGATGAGCCACTTTGAAGTTAACCTCAGCCTTTCCTAAGAGCAATAGCCATTAGCCAAGTAAATGTGACATCGCAATCTCCTCTATACTAGTGAGGAGAGTGCCAAAAATATTGCTGGTTATTTCACAGTTAATTGGCTTCTCCTTGAAGAGGTGGTGTGTCTCTGTCTTTGTGGGACGTCTCAGGTTCACGCCGGTTCATGCATTGTTTCAAGAGAAGTGGCACAAAGACTGAAAAATGCTGCATAAATAAGGGTATGATCTCACTCAGAGGTTGAGGAAGATTGATGGGTGAGGAGAAGCCACAAAGAATAGGATTCGCTCAAGATTAGGATGAATTTGATGGCAGGACTCAGCATTAGGAGGACGTAATAAAAACTCATTGGCCCTTCTTTGTCAACATAAAAGCAAAATCTAAGCACAGGTGACTGCTCCAAAATATCAGAGGGAAGCAAATGAGAATCAATTCTAGAAAACCGTTATCTGCACCCAATGTTTACTTGGAGAAACCAGGATTCTGTCCCTATATTTTAAAAGACTGAACCATTTTGTGCAATAAAACTATGTGATTATGCAAGTATGTCCAATACGGGTAATTAAATTTCATGCTTCGGGAGACAAATTAGTTGTTGAGAGATATCTGGAAAACAATTCTTCTGCATGTATGTCGTTTCACAACCAGCCAGCCCCCCCGGTGGGGCTTTGCCTTCCTGCTGGGAAAAGAGTAGGGGGTCTGTCTCAAGGAGCATTTAATAAGGCCAATTCCTTTATGTTGACTCTGAACATTTCTCACCCTCAACGTGAGGGTTTTGTTAGCCTTTGGAATCTGAGCCTATTTTTGGTGGATCCCAAACTAAGGGATTTTGAAGAGACAGGTCAGTTGGAGTATTTAACTTTTCGGGGTTGCCTGGAAGATCTAACTGGAGTTCCTGAACCGAAATCATGAGATGACCTCAGAAAATTCCATTTTCCCTCAAAATTCTTTAGGCCTAAGTGGGTCAGTCAAGGAATGTCACTGGGGAGCTTTGGTTTTCAGGAAAAGAGTTGTTGATGCCTGGATTGTGAGTTTTCCAAAGTCCCAGTTAACTGCATCAATGAGAATACACATTTTTTATTTAGTTGCCCTTTGCTGGAAAAGTATGACTCTTCTTTAAAACTGGAGAAGGGATTGGGAAGGAATTGACAATAAGGTTTTCTTTCCCATGAAAAAAGACTATATCTTTTGAGGAAGAAATATTTGAGAAGTCTCAAAAATAAGTCTCCTTGTAGGGGAGACTACATCATAGCCCTAAATCAGATAATGTTCGGTGAGATAGATGGCATTTTTATGCTAATTTATACAGATCCAACAGAAATAATAAAACATTAGAAAACTTGTGAGATCACAATTTTATTTGAACTGACTCTTTCTGATATCTATGCTTTCATATTACTTTTCAGGACCATAAAAAGACCGAGCCATTTTCAATTTTGAACCAAGTTTTGTAACTGAAACTGAGTACCAAATTACGCTTAGCTCCTAGCACCTCAGGTGTCCTTCTGGCACTTATGAGATTACAGTTCACTGACTTCTGTGAAAAGATCTATATACCTACATGTAAGGGGCACTGGGTCCTGTCTGCTAGTGGTTGGATTTGAGTTCTTGACCCACTCATGTTGGGGTTTATACTCTGTCTGCCCTGATATCCAGGGAGAGACATGGTGGCCATAACTCCAATAGTCCATCAATGGCTCAAGAAAACTCTTTTTTAAAAAAATCATTTGTGTATTTTATTTTGGGATATTTTTGAGTTTCCAAAAAAAAATTGCAAAGATAGAACAGAGTTTCTACATACCACTCATCTAATTTTCCCCAATGTTAACATTTTACATTAATTACCACAGTACATTTGCCTAAAGAACTAACACTGCTATCTTGTTACTCACTAAATTCCATACTTGACATTGATTCCACTGATTTCCCATTAATAATATCTTCCTGTTCCAGGATCCCACTGAAGCCATCAATTGCATTAAATTATCATGTCTCTAATTTAGATTCCACCAGTCAGTGACAATTTCATTCTTTCTTGGGTTTTTATGATTTTGGCAGGAATTTTTTTTTCAGGTTTTTTGGGTTATAATTGATATACTGCACTATATAAGTTTAAGGTGTACAACATAATGACATCAAGAAACTCTTGAGGGCAAGTCAGGGATGGTGGAAAAGAGTACTATACTCTATTGGGTTAGACTCTTTACCAAAATCATTATTATTATTTTTTTTGACAACTACCCATCATAATGTGTATTTGAATTCTGTGGACAAAAACTAAAGCTCAGAGAGGTTGAAAACCTTGGCAAAAATCACATAGGCTGTTTATGATAGAGAAAGAATTTTAATTCTCATCTGAATGGCTTCAAAGTCCATGTTCTATTCTACTCAGAGCAGGAAGGAGAACATGACAATGGAAAATTGCATTTTCCGGAAAATGGCCCCAGCGATGTGTTCAATTCCACATGCCCTTTCACGACCTTGCCTTGTCTCATCAAGAGGTAGACTCTATCTCCGCTCCCTTCGAATGTGCATGGAACTCTGTGGCTCTCTTGATGAAGAGCTGAGACAGAAGTGACACCATGAGGTTTTCGAGGTCATAAAGGGCAATCTGCACTCTTCGGTCTCCCTCTCGGTGAAACTTCAGATGATTTAGCTTGCAGCCTCTGAGCTGGCCCAGCTGACACCACCTGGGACAGAGATAAGCTATCGATCACAGGCCACATTACAGATTTGTGGGCAAAATAAATATTGTCATTGTTTTAAGCTGCTACTATGTGTTGGGGCAATTTATTATGCACCCATAATAATAGTGACAATCCCCGAAAATACATCAATTCAATGATTAGAATCATTATTTTAGCATAAAGGGCAGTATCATGCCTTTCTCTGTGTGTATGTATGTATGTATGTGTAATGTAAGTGTAAATGTAAATACATTTATATGTGGAGACCCTGAGCACAGTACTGGTCAAATCCATAACAAGGAAGAGTAAGCCTACGTGCCCCCCTGCCTGCTGGATCCCCACACTTGTCTCAGATGGTTCTAGGCAGTAAAGAAGTGAACACTCTCTTGCATGTGATTGTTTAGGCCCCTTTTTTCTTACAGAGGCTAATATCTTTTATGGCTCTGACCTGCTATGCATGCTTTTTCATGTTCCTTTTTGTTTCACTGGAGAATCCCTTCTGCGCTCCATGTGGTCCTTGGGAGGTACCAGTTATAATGCATCGTTACCCTGCTATTAACACCAGCTCCATAGGAAGCACTGGATCACTAAGGTTTACCAATTCCATCCCAGAGATTTGTTCAGGGATGGCCATGTCATTCAAACAAGGCCGATTTGTGGGTACCCTGAGATTGATAGAGAACTTCTGTGATTTATTGAATTATTAATCCTAATTCTCTACCTCTCCTTATACCCACTCTCTTTGTTGTATAGCTTTGCAGTTCCTCCAATAAAAGTGCTGTCTTAGACTAAAGCAAATTCTCTTCACAGTCAAACTTCAATTACTAAGAAATAAATACTTTTTAGGGTAAGCTATTGAGATTTGTGGCTGGTATGCAGCCTGTTGTGTTTTTTTTGTTTTTTGTTTTTTGTTTGTTTTTTTTTTAAGCAATAGCTCACTAATACACTGTCTTTCCCTGGAGCTGCTAAACCAGGAAAGCATAAATTCAGCTTGCTTATGGCTGTCTTGCAGAGGCAGCTCAGCTGAGAATGGGGCCAGGCAGGGACTGGCAGGGCCAGGAGAAGGAGAACAAGACAAATTCATTTGAGCCCATGGATCCAGCTGCTGCCTAAAGCATTTGGATCTACCTTTGGAGTTTTCAGGGACAAGGCAACAGATTTCTTCTTTTGCTAAGAGGGTTTGAATATGGTTTCTGTCACTTGAAACAAGAATAGCCTAGACTAGTACATGTGTCACATAAACCACATCTGATGTGTTCCCTGCTTCTCAAGTTCTCTCCACCTTGTTTTTCTAGCACCCAAATAACTGGCTTTTATCCAAATACTCTTGCAGAAGGTATAAAAGATTTTCTAATCGACGTTTTCTCAAAAAACAGAACTGATCACATCTGTCCTTCTCTCCCACTGTACAAGATGTAGCAGAGCCTGGCTTGCAAAGGACACGGCTTGGGATTCATCAGCTGGGGAGGGGTTTTGGTTGTTATTTGAGAAGACCAACTATATCCTGATGCTCTGAGGTCTTGGCAGAACAGAAAGCTGTAGTGGAGTGTGAAGACTGCTGCTTTCTCCTTCTTCCTAGGGGCAGGTAGCAACCAGCCAAATTCAGTACATAGGATTGGCAGCTTCATCCTTGATTTATGGGTTCTAATCCTATAAAATTCATTTATGTCCCAGTGGGATACAATTCATGCTAGAAATAAAGAGTCCCCCAAATCTGTACACATGTCTATTTTTCCCAGCTCTCTGGGTACTTCAGAAACATAAGCTCTAAGATATTCCAAACAACTCCACCCCTGAATGAACAGCATGAGAATATTTGAAAGGCTGCATTTCAACAATATGTAAAATCCCAGTGTAATTTCTTCCCTGTGATACTTTTTTCTCATGAGTCTCTCTAAGCTTCCCCCTCCTCCCCTCCCGAGGACTTTCTATCCTACACCTCACCAGTGAGGGCAGAAAAACACCATCTCACGCACATCCATTTGCTCGATAAGAAACGCGCAGAGGTTGTGTCGCCAGGCTGAGCAAAGGCCCCTGGCCCCTGCCAGCCTATAGGGCCAGGCCCAGAAACGACACATGACATTCCTTTCATAGCAATCATATTGCATGCTAATGACAGGCCCAGTGGGCTTGTGTTCTTTCAACTTTAATTATGAAGCAGCAGCCTAATGAGACTGTGTGGCGGAGAACTGCTGTGGAACTTGACAAGGTATTTTATCAACATGTTATTATATTCAGACATCAGTGAGCCTGGAGGATGATGAAGGCTCCACCACTAGCCCAGGGCTGGGCAGACCTATCATTCCTGCACCCATGGGAGCACCACCAGTGAGAAGGGTTAAACCACAATGACGGGAGCATCCTCAGGTGTAAGGACAGGGGCCAAGAGTGTTTAGGGAAGTGTCAGTACCCATGGAAGCAATCAGTGTGTGCTGGATTCTCACCCTGGACCCACACCCCTATGTCCACGGGGAGGATGGGGCCCCCTCACAGTCGTGTAGTGAAGGGACTGCAGGTGTGCTAGGAGTTCTACAGAGGGAGATGGATGTACACAGCACTGTGGCCTCTAGCATCTATCCTCCCCTTTTTTCTGCCCAACCTAAGAGCAGCCTGCAATTGTTCAGGCTGACAACATGCCACTTAGGGAACCTTGAGCCCCAGTCTTCCTTACAGCTGTGGGAGACCACATGACACAACCCTGGCCGGGGAGCAGCAAGTGGAAGTCTACCCAGGAGGGCTCTCAGGGGAGCTATTGTTGTCCTGACGAAAAGGGCAGATTGGGCTGGCATATGCCTTTTGCCTATTACCTACCCTTGTCCCTTCTTTCTGCCTGGGTGGAGGTCAAGCCGCCTGAAAGGGTTAAGCTCCTACATGGTTCAGCTCCCACGAGAAGATGGCAGGGCAAGAAGCTAGAAGGAGCTCAGAATCCTGACTGATGTATCAGGATTGTTTTATATCTCCATCTTGCAGATGGGAAAAATGAAGCTGAGAAAGATGAAGTTCTTTGTACAAAGTCACAAGACAGGTCAAACCTTTACCTAAGTCCAAATTCCATACTATTTCCCTAAGTGCTATTTAGCTCAGAGACTTTAGAGAACGTATGTGTGCATTTGTTCTCAATCCTAGTAGAATATAACAAAAATGTATTCTTGTTTTTACTAAATTCTTGGGATAGGGAAGCTAATTAACTGGTATGAAGGGAAAGACATCAAATGTGGAAGTTTCAGAAAATTCCTTCACAATAAGATTGGAAATTCCTGGTTATATATCTTGTGTGTGTGTGTGGGGGGGCAATGCAATGAAGTTAAATAAAAGCTATCATAAAGAGAGAAAGAGGAGGTATCACTAAGTGGAAGTTATATGTAAATGGAAGGGAAGCAATGAAATCCTAGTGGTGTTCCAGCAATAACAGATGGGATTTTTTCTTTTCTTCCCTTCCCAAATTTCTTCACTCAGTGAAATGAAATTCAGAAGCACTATTACACCAGTGAGGAAAGGGGGAAAAAAAGTGTTTGTGTCAAAGATGCTGGATTTAAAATTTTTATGCTATTTAAAAGATTTAATCTTCTGTGCCCTTTCCACCCAAGTGGGGGGTGAAAGTATCTTGAAAAGTCACTTTTTAAAATTACCTTTAAAGTAGGATTTTTAAAAAAAGAGTGGTGGGAGGGAATATAGTTAGGGACTTCTTTTTCTTTAATGAGCTGTGGTTTTCTGGTGTAGCCTGGATCTGCTTTAAAAGTGTCTTCATTCTCATGCAGTTTCGCTCAAGGAGAATTAAGCAGGTCAAACCCAAACAGGTTTTTCACTTATAACAAGAATAAATGATTTTTCCCCTGGAAGTGCCTAGAGAAAAAAATTCTCAGGAGAGATTTGATCCTAAACTCCAAGAACCCAGGAGCCCTCAAATCCAGGAATATTGTTCTTGCTTTGATCACTGTTCTATGAAAGAAAAGAATAAAGAAAGACCCAGTATGTTGTTTGTTTGTTTGTTTGTTTTTTGTCACATCAGTCACCTTTAATGTCATCTATTGCTCAAATGTCCAGTACAACTTCTCCCATTCTTTCATTTATATTCTTTACATTCTCCAAATCAGTTACATTTATATGGTTTAGATCAATCCCAATCAATACATTCAATAAAATCCCTTGCAAAACCCACAAAGACTTTTCTTCTTTCTTTCAGTAATGGAAAAGCACAACCTCAACTTCACATGGAACTGCAAGGGACTCTGAATACCCCAAAAAATCTTAAAAAAGGACAATGTTGGTAGACTCACAAGTCCCAATTTTAAACTTACTATAAAGCTACAGTAATCAAAACAGTATGTTACTGGCACAAAAGACAGACATATAGACAAATGCAATGGAATTGAGTTTCTAGAAATAAACTCACACATTTATGGCCAATGATTTTTTAAAAATTACTCAGTGAATTTTACTACATTCATAGTTGTGCAATGATCATCACAACCTGATTTTATAGCATTTCCATACCAAACCCCCAGCTCCCAACTTGTCTCATTTGGAAAAGATAAGTTTTTCAAAGTCAGTGACTCAGTATCTGTTATGCAAAGAAGTTCATTGTGTCCTTTTTTTAGATTCCACATGTAAGTGATAGCATATGATGTTAGTATCTCACTGTCTGACTAACTTCACTTATGATGATAATTTCTAGATCCCTCCATGTTGCTGCAAATGCTGTTATTTCTTTCCTTTTGATGGCTGAGTAATATTCCATTGTGTATATGTATCGTATCTTCTTTATCCATTCCTCTGTTGATGGACATTTAGGTTGTTTTCATGTCTTGCCTATTGTATACAGTGCTGCAATGAACATTGGAGGGAGACCCAGTATGTTCTTAGCTGTGTCTTGCCTTTAGATGGGAAACACCATATTGAGTTTCTCCCGAAGAAGTAAAGAAAGATATTCATATTTAAAGGTATTTTTTGGGAGGGATATCTGGCTTAGTACCAACTTTCTTCCAATCTGCTGACTCAGTGCCACCTGTCCCCTTCAGATGATTTAGTGCCTTCAATCCTCAAAACTGCCTACCAGCAGTCTGGGAATATCCAGCAGATATTTGTCTAAATTATAATGGTATAATTGGAAAAAATTCAATGGTACACGATGTGAGGAATACCTGAAATTGTGGACTCATTTTCCATAATTTCAAACACAGTCTGAACACCAGCATAATGCCAAGGTTGTATGAGGTCCATAGCAAGTCATTCTATATGTCCCTTCCCCTGACTGTAGCATTTTTATTTGGGAAAATTAGATCAAAGCTGAATACAGCCTTAAATAATAGTGGTTCGGGGCCAATTAAGCCATTTGAGGTAAGGATACCTTCCCAAAACAAGGAACAGCCAGAAGATAGGAAGGCTATTGATGCTCAGAAGACAGGCCAGCCCCATCCTTACTGCATGAGAGAGAATGGGAAGCCTCAGAGGAATGAAGGCAAGGTCTGAGCTGATACATGATCATTTTAATAATAATAGTAAATAGTTATTGAGCCTTGCCTTGAGCACCAAGCACTGAGTTAGTAACTTTACCTGGAGTCCCTTGATTTGTTTTTTCAGCTCTATGGTATAAACTTTGTGGGATTCTTATTAGATCCTTCAACAGAAGAAGAGACTAAAGCTTGGAAAAGTTAAGCAATTTGGCCAAGTTGCCAGGGTAGTTAATGGTTGAACTATGATTCAGATGTGGGAAGCTAGACCAATCGGCTTCATAATGCTCACTAAGAGTGAAACTATCTACCAGATGCTAGACAGTGTCTTGGGCACTGGGAATACCAACATGATAGAGATAATTCTCTCTGACTTAACGGCTAATTTTTTTCTACTTAAAGATTTATAAAATCTGGCTATTTCTTGAGATCCCCCAGTGCTCAAAGGCTTTCCCTACCTCCAACCCCTAGTTCTGGAGCTGCCTATGTAATCCCCTTGATGGTGACTGTTCCATTTAGTGGTTCTTGACCTTGACTGCAGGGGACTCTCAAGAACCATTTCTGGGGGTGTGCTCAGGACATGGATAATGTCTGTAAATTCCCAGGTTATCCAAAGTTTAGCTGGAGTTGGAAACTTTTGCAGTGGTCCATGGGACTCCTACGTCTATGCAAGCTTTCTGCCTTTGGTCTTATTCTCTGTGGCAGGGGGGCCGTGTCTGTACATAGCACCATTTTCAACTCTGGGTTGGAAACTGCCTTGCTTTCTGTTCAGTACATGGCATAGCCAGGGCCCCAACAGCAAGTATAAAGAAACTGAAGTCTGGAAAGATTGGTGAAGCCCAGTTCTCACAGTATGGTTGTCCACAGTTAGTTTGGGACAGGGGTGGAGAAAAGGATGTCAGGTTGCAAATAGTGACCGTAGGGTTTTACTTTTCTATTAAACCCCCTTGGGAGGAACCAAAGAGCCAGTGGAAATGAGATGATACTGTTTTAAGAGGGTCATTTGCTCCTAATGATGAAGATAAACAAAGCAAATAATTATTTCCTGCTTAGACAAAGGTCACTTGGGTGACCTTGTGAATAGGTCTTGTGAGTAGATATTTTTTAGCCTCTATTTTGTCTTCCTTATCAATCACTTTTCATTACAAACATAAAACTTCTACAGGGCACATGTTATTTCCCTTTCACAAAAAGTTTTCAGTGATCATAGTTGACTAAATAAAAAACAATGAAATTCAAAGTGTTGGGAGGGTAGTATTTTGATGAAAATTTACCACCAACTAACAAGGCCAGCTGGCATCATTCTGAGCTATAATCTTTGGCCTTCTGCAACCCATTTACTTTCCTTGAATTATCTTTTCCCAAACTAGATGCTAGTGGTCTCTGGGCTTTTGTTTACTATAGGTGCCAACTGGATCCCAGCCTATAGTTATTAAGTGGCAGGTCAACAATCACCTAGTTTAAGACCTTAGACCCGCTACCTACCTAGCCAAGCCTAAAATGGATAACATATGTAGCGAGTGCTTAGGAACTACCCCTTAAACCGTTGATTCCCACTGCCACATCCTTCATATGACACTCTGACCTCATTCAAGGAACACCTGTAGCTATTTCTCAAGGAATTCAGCAAGAATATAAAATGGTCTCAAGTTCAAAGTTATGCCATAGTTTTTATTCTTTTATATAAAGCTGCTTGACATCTTGGTCCTATTCACCATGTGGATTGTGGATTTTATAATAATTACCCGCTAAGTCAATGGCTAAATATAAAATGCAGGAGTAAAATCACGGAACTATATAAAGCCTGTGCCTTAGTGGGCCCATTTTGTATTAGACTAAGGATGTAAGAAGTATGTGAAATTTTAAATAACTAATGGTTATTCTGGACACTTCTACCCCAGAAAAGAATCTTTGGTGAGCCATTTTCAGCTTTTGAGATAGCTTTAGAGACTTTCTCAGCCCAAAGAAATGGCCACATTGGGAACAGCCTATTCAAGAAGGCTTTTGCCAAACATCCTGTGATTATTCAAAAGGTATTTTGGCATTTACTTCATTAATTATTGATTCAGTTCCTTGAGAGTGTTGGAGTTCTGAGCACCAGGGCCAGGGACAACATTAGCATCTGTGGTGGGGAGTGAGCACTGGCCAGTCCTGATGACATTTGGCGGCTTCAACCCCCCTCTCCAGAACCCCCACCCCAAGAACAAAGAATCACCTCTCCCCCCGGCTGATGTCTCAACAGATATTTTGAGTTATATGGGAAAAGGCAGAGAGACGATTAAAGTCCTGGAAAATGAGACCTATGAGAAATAGTGAAAGGGATAGGGATTATGGAACCCGTGGAAGATGGGGCTGAGGGGCGCTTTAACAGCCTCCTCCTTGTCTCTGGGATAATCTCTCACGCCAAGGAAGGCAGCCAGCTGTTCAGCATCTCCACTGAAGACCAACCGGGAGGAAACGGGTTCAGGCTGCAGCATCAGGGATTTAGGACACAAGAAAGAATTTCCTGACTTTGAGAAATGTTAAACATCAGGAAAACTTACCCACAAGCATTGAGGAATCTCTTTCTCTTGGGGTATTTTAAAGCAGGAGATTTTCTTAGCTGTCTTGAATGATTTAAAGGCCCTGCCTAACACTTGGGGGCTGCAACAGATACGGCCAAATAATCTCTTTCAGAGAATCTTCTGGTTTGAAACACTAAGAAGGCATTTTCCGAATTGTTTTTTAAAAAATAAGATACTTAAGTAGAGACTTATAGTCTCTACTGATTCTCATTTGTCAACTTCGTATAAGATTTACATTGAAGGGGTATTAAAAAAGGAGAAAACATTGGGACTTAAGGCAAGAAAAAAATCCCCACCTCATTTACAGTTTCATCTTTTTAAGCTATTTGTGCCAGAGAATTTACTTACCTCAGGCTGAGTGTTCTCACCTGAGGTAAGTGGAGCCCAGAATAATTGCATTGCTTACATGCGAGGTTACTAGGATTACCAATTAAGAAATGAAAATGCTTTTAATGGTGAAAATAGTTATGTTCTATAAGTGCGAAATACCGTTACCTGGAGTTCCCGTTGTGGCTCATTAGGTTAAGGACCCAACTAGTATCCATGAGAACGTGGGTTCGATCCTTGGCCTCACTCAGTGGGTTAAGGAACTGGCCTTGCTATGAACTATGGGGAAGGTCACAGATGCAGCTTGGATCTGGCAGTGCTGTGGCTGTGGTGTAGGCTGGCAGGTGCAGCTCCGATTTAACCCCTAGCTCAGAGGAAAAACAAAAGCAAAAACAAAAACCCATTACGTAAAGGTAATTTTATATAAACATCTCTTTCTCTCTTGCATTTCTGTAAAATCAAGTCAGGTCTGACAGGAGAAATTCTAAACTCTCAAGGTGCAGCTGGCTGTTCTTGCCATTCCTCTGGCCCACTGTCAAAAGAAAGGTTAGAGAATTTCACTTTGAAGCCTGGCCTTGGAATATTTCCTGATAGTCTGACAAATGCAAGGGCTTCTAACTAGGATTTCAAACCTGGGCAAACATCTGAGCTCCCAATCAACCACTTGGCTGCATTGGACCCAGGTGAATGGGCTATCAACCTGTTCCAACCATTCCCAAATGATATTCACGAGAGTTGGGGGCGGATCACATGGCTTAAAAGGCAGCGAAGGAAAATGACCCAAGAGACCCCAAAGCAGGTTCTGGAAAACGGCTCATGTTACTGCATGCTGGTGCCATTTGCTTGGCCGAGAAGCTATCAGAGGAGACTCTAGACCAGCCTTGAAGCTCAGCCTTCTCTCTCCTCTCAAAACGTCTCCTTAATTTGGTGAGTGCTCACTAGTTGGGAAGGCGTTGAGAAATCACATCACTACCTCAGGGCCTGTTCTCAGGGCCCCTGGGTTTAATGCAGAAGGGCAGCCACTGTATCACGGCTGTGTGTGTTCCTGCCACAAGCTTCTTGGTTCTCCTGTCATTTTCTTTGTTTCCAAACTACCTCCCCTGGTGAGACAACTTCCTGGAGTCCCAGAGTTAGTTGTTTGCAAGGTATTACTGTTGATTTCCTAGAAGAACTTCGTTGAGATTCCACTCCAGAAAAATCCAATCCCGGTTATTTTCAGGCTTTCCCCTTCCTAATGGAAATTTTACTTTGTCCCCCAAGTGCCAGGTGAAGAAAAGAGGGAAAAAGAGTTTAGTGACAGAAGGACATGGCAGATAGCTAGAGAACCATAATGAGATTTGCCGTTATATCTTAGGCTCGGGAAAACTCTGCTCCCTAAAAAAAGTCGAATGAAAGATGAAGCAGGCAGCATTTATTCGACAGCAATTGTGTTGCATAACCCACTGAATTCAACATGCAAGCCGTCATGGGAAAAGAGCATTCATAACCACATCCTGAAACAGGCAGCACTGACCCCAGTGTCACCCACCTGCCCCATGGTCAGAACGTGTGTTTGTAGCAAACCACTGAATGTCAAAAGGCAACGCTGCTGAGGATTTTCATTTTTATCCTCAGATTAGTGCAACTTTTTCTAAGAGCTGGCTCTTGAAAAGAAGTTTCTTCTTTTTTTTTTTTCTCTTCCTGTTGGTCCCTTGCCAATTTCTGAGGTGTGAGAAGGAGAACAAGAGCTAAAACAAATGCTACTTTGGGGGAAAAGCCACATTCCAGCTGAATTTCTGTTGTTTAGCTCATTCCCCATGTTGTTCCTTCTCCCTGGGGTATAGAGCATTTTTTAACCCCCCTCTTGCCCTGCGCCGAGTTATAACTCAACATGGTAAAGCTCACACCAAATCAAGCATGAGGGGCGTGAAACCGATTTCTTGAGTCAGACAGTTTTAACTTTCGAATTAATACTTGCAGGGGAAAATGGGAGGGCCCCCCTCCCCATAGAGTTAGCTCCCACAGCAGGTTGTTGGAAGGAAATTACATTGACGAAACGCTTAGACAGTGATTAATATGCGCCATAACTCATCGCAATATCCCTGTTTCAGCGTTCTCCTCATCACAGAGGGATGTCCAATTACTCACTATTGATCAGCGATTGCATTGCGTGGAATGGAATGGCAACCTCAATTCATTTCATCCTATTGAATTTCAGCCAATAACAATTGATATTTGGCACATGCTTCCCAGAGACATTTGTCTGCCATCGGGGAGTTGATTAACAGGTTGGCAGTTTGGATGTTTGTGAAAAAGGGAGGAAAAGTGTAAATGCTGCTTATGAATGTGTTCTCATACCTGATGCGAAGGGAAAAGGCGAGTGTTCTTCCCTCCTCATCTAAATTTAGTTTCTACAATCAGTTGTTTGCCCCCGCCAACCCGTTCATATTTGACACTGGGCTGCCCTTATTTTTTATTGATAATCATGTGAATAACTAAAGTCTGGGTACATGAAACCCGCATATATCATCTTTGGTGGGCATATAATGAACTTGAGCTCAGCCATTGCTCACCGCATAAATTAAGGTCAAAATATTCACAACATAAACTAGGCATGTCATTGCCTCCTGCAGAATTCATAGTAACCTGCTTGTCACTCAAAACCTCCCACCTTCAAGGGAGTCAGCTGGCAAAGGATGCTCCTCTTCCCCAGCTGTCACGGTAACCACTAACTCTTGTGTCTTCCATTTGCCCTGGCCGTTGACGTTATGTAAGCAGATGACATGCTGTTTGCTTTGAAAGTCCCACTTACTTCATGTAGCCATTCCCGCTGCAGCCTTAGCATTTGTTCTGTGCTTACTTTTAAAAAGCCCAAGCAGCACCATCCAGGCTATTAACCTCTCTTGCTAATGTCATCAATCATGTGCTTGGCACCTGGGCTTTGCTAGACAAATCTAACAACATCTGCCATGCATTCTGCAACTTCCTTTTGATTCCTCACACTTTATTTTCACTTTCATCTCCTCTTGCTGGTGAGATTTATGTCTGGTCCTGTTCAGATGCCAGGGAGCTGGTAATGTGCCATTCCTCCACAGGGCAACGTGCCTTGTGAGAAATTGAGGTGGCCGCTAACTCGGAGCTGGCAGGTATTCCTGGTGCCAACATGCAATGGTCACTGAAGCTTTGTATCGGAGAACCTCCTTGAGTCAGAGGACACTGCAGCCTGAGAAACCACTCATAAGTGTGCACATGAACACCTGGTACATTAAAAGCATCTTTGGAAAAATTGTTTAATTCAGACAATGGGGAACACATTTTCTGCCCAGACCTAGGGCACATCCAAGAGCACCATGTTGGCCAAAGCCCTGCTCTTCATTCATCTGAACCCCCTCCATCACCAACCCTTAGGCAAGTTCCATTTTCTTTTTATTTCATCACAATTCTTAAGACCAGCAGTTGCCTGGCATCACAGGGTCCTACCTGCCATCCCGACTGTGGCTGTCACACACCTGATGTGACACCAAGATGTTTACTCTGATTGAAAGGTTCAGGAGCCCAAAGATCAATAGCTGTGGCTCCTTCTGGAGGCCTTAATGACTCCTCATCCATTTCCTTTTGGCAGATATGTCCTCTGGCCAATGTTCTTAGGACTTCCGGATTGTTGATCTTAAAGGAAAAATCCAAGGTCTCAAAAAATCCATTGGGTCTATTATTTTATTAGTCACCTTGTGGAAACTTAAACTTGTCCTTAACCTATTGTGATGGAAGATGAAGAACATGCAGAAGAGAGAGACAGGCTGTTAAATAAAAAATATCTGCTTTCATGAAACTGTCATTAGTAATGAAGACTGCATTTCAAAGTTCTCTACAAGGCATCCAGGGCTATTTAAATGATCAAGGAAAATGAGGACTCATACCTCAAAGATCTTTTTTTTTTTTTTAATATACAGTAACTTCATTCTTGGCTTACTAAGCCTAATATTTATCTTTTTCAATGAGCATCATAAATTGTGAATCCTTTTTAATAAAAATACATGTGTATATAGTTTACAAGCCCATGCATCTTCACTGCATAAAATTTAATTTTTATGATAAGGCCATAAAGTCAGGGGTGATGTTTTAAGGTCTTCCTCAGTCTAAAGAATCCTTGAATTGCCAGTGTTTGGGTGAGAGAGGGGAACAAGAGAGCTGAGTCAGTCAATGTGGATGCAGTGTATCTTAATTCTAAAGAGCTCTCAAATATTTAATAAAGAAATTTTTGTAATAGGCTTAAGTGAAGTAGGCAGCATGACATGCATCATATGATGCTTGTGATAAAGAAACTGGTAATTGAGGTGGTGTGAAAGAGTGGGCACTGCCCTCAAAAACACTGATATTACGTTCTTTTCCACTTGGATGCCCTCCCCACGCACACTAATCCATGGGTCTGAGGGGGACTAATCCACTGACATCCAATTTTCTGGGAGAATTTTTTTTTTTGCCTTCCTGAATGAGGCAATTTGTTCCTAAAGGAATAGAAGTATTAACTCTTTCTCAACTAAATGGTCCTCACAAAAGAAAGATTGATTCTGGCATGGGAAACTAAGGTCGCCAAATCAAAAAACCTAGTCAGGTGCCCTCAATTTCTAGTCATATCCCCTCTTGTCTAGAAAAAGAACAAGAGAAAACTGTGCCTTTTCCAATAAAGCAGAAAGAAGAAAAGTTCAATATTGAACCCACAAAAATCTCACAAATGGAATAGGGTGGTAGCTCAACCAAACTTTTGCTCTAAATATTTTCTGCCTCTGAGACAGTGCTATAGATATATAAGTGTATATTATATACATGTATAAATGTATATGTATATATATCTATACCTATTTAGAGAGAGAGACACAAAGAGCTGGCAATTTGATGAACATTTCTATAATGCTCAGTTCAAGCAAAACAAAAGGTGAGGCCATGGAGTTCCCATGGCCTGGGAACCTCCATATGCCACGGGTGTGGCCCTAAAAAGCAAAAAAAAAAAAAAAAACCCCAAAAAACGAAAAACCAAAAAACCATAAGGCCAAAGCCAGGTCGTTCAGAGTATTACAGGGAGACATATGTTAGAAAATTACAGAAAGCATGGAAATCATTAAGAAAAGGAGCATTGAAAAAGGTATTTGGGAATATAGAGGGCAAGCTTGTCTGTGCTTAGCAGGTAGCAGGGGAAACTTCCTTACAGGGAGGTTAGGCTTTTCGGAGGAGAAGTGCCTAGGGAAGGCAAGCCAAGAGAAAAACAGACATGGTACCACCAACAACCTAGGAGAGCAAGATCACAGAATGGGTTGACCTGCTATTGTAGATCATTTGTGAATAGTAAATGATTTTCCAAAATCTTGTTCCGATCACCAATGCAGGACCTCAGGCTCCCCCACGTTCCCCACCCCACCCCTGTCTCAAGTTTTTCATGGAGTCTCCAGGAGGAGACATGCACTGGCTAGAGAGGTCCCATTAGTTATCCTTTGGCATCTGCTGCCTTTTCTTCCTCTCTACTCTGGCGCACACTGCTAGGCAACCCTGGATCCACTGCCATTTCTTCTGAGTTCTGCTGTGCCAGCTAGACCCACCCTATCCACAGAGCTCCTCCTGACTCCTGAGAGGAAATGTTACTCCCCTAAGGTCTCATCTCCACTGCTGCCCCCTCCTCTTCCCCCTCCAAGTAATCTAATGTTTTCAAACCTTGCAAGTGGTAGGACTGGTCACTAGAACTATGTCAAAGGCTAGAGAGGGATCAAACATACTATGGAGTTTTACAGAATTTGTAGTGAGAAATTCTTTCCCCTTTCACACACTGCTCTCTAAATATTGCACTGTGGCGAACTAAAGAAACCCCATTCTATTTGCAGAATCACCCCCTACCCCCACCCAGGCCAAGCTTATATGCCTGGCTTCTGTACCCCCCCTGGTAGACTTCTCTCCCAAGATGTGATTCAGCTCTTGTGCAAACACCTATAGGCCAGGATTAACTGGCAACATGATATGGAGAGTTCCTTAAGGGGCCCCAATAAGTCATTACCATTAAGAAGAAAGGTCTTATGCATTAAAATTCTTAGTTCCAGGAGTTCTGGTTGTGGCTCAGCAGAAACAAATCTGTGAGGACGCAGGTTCGATCCCTGGCCTTGCTCAGCGGGTTAAGGATCTGGCATTGCCATGAACTGTGGTGCAGGTTGCAGATGCAGCTCGGATATGGTGTTCCTATGGCTGTGGTGTATGCCAGCAGGTACTGCCCTGATTTGACCCCTATCCTGGGAACCTCCATGTGCCGTGGGTGTGGCCCTTAAAAAAGACTAAACAAATAAATAAACTTTCCACCTTTTTGTAACTAAAACTCATCTAAAATTTTTTTTTTTAAACAAGAGAAGTTTGCTAGTTGATATAACTAAAACAGTCAGATGGATCCACTTCTACCCAGCTTGCTACAGCCCTCAGACAATGGGACCAGGACTTAGTTTCTCACCTTCCATTTCTTGGCTCTGCAATCAGGCTGGTTGGCACCAGGGTAACTGCCAGCGTATCCTAGTGATATATCATTCCCTGTGTGTTACACACAGGAAAAAATATAAGGTAAAAACTTCTCTTTCCCAGAAGCCCTGCAAAACATGCTCTTATATCTCATTGGCTTGAATCATCATGACGGCCAGAGTAACACAGTGTACTGAATGGCTTAAGAATGTGGCCCTTGTTCCAGCCCTTGATCAGGGGAATGAGCCCACTCTTCAGGGAAGCACATACCTGAGTGTGGATAAAGAAGTGATCACCCAAGGAAAAATCAGAATACTACTTTTAAAAAGAGGAGGAGGAGGAGAGAAGTGACCAAAATTAAAAAATCAATTATTACACCACTATTTGTGTTCCTAAAATATGGTGGTGGTGGACTGGCACAAGGTGATTTAACAACCTGGAGTAGAGTTATTTGCATTGATGAGAGAGCTTGATGTTCGAGATGCAATGGAAGGTGTGTGAGAATGGACAAGAGGAAGATGCAGTGGCTTGGGCAGAGAGATTCACCTGGAGCTCTGGATACCTGGATACCTCTAACACTACTTGGATCAATCTGATCAGAAACCAGAGAAGAATCAGCCAGGGGTCAATTAAAATACCTGAGATAAAAATAGAAGACTTTAATGTACAACATAAAAAATATTTTGAGAAAATATAGGAGACTGTGTGTGTGTGTGTGTGTGTGTGTGTGTATAAAATCTGTGTGTTGAGAGAACTTCCTAACCAAAATTAGGAAATCAGAAGCTAGATGAGAAAGAACAGGCGTATTTGAATATATAAAAATCAAGAGTATTTGCCTTGCAAGAGATCCAATAAATAAAATCACAGGCAAATATCAGAACTGGAAAAAATGTTTGCACCAGATTTAAAAGAGTTGGTATCTAAAACATACAAAATCTTAACATTGTCAAGAATAAGTCAAACAATCCAAAAGAAGAAAAGTCAGTAAAAGATACAAATAGACAAAACCACTGAGGAACACATATAAATAGCAAAATGCACTTTTTAAATGCTAAAATTCACTAGTAGTCATCGAAATGCAAATTAAAGTAACAGTGATATGCCATTTTATAACCATCAGACAGACAAATTAGTAAGAATCATCACACCAAGTGATGTGGGCTGGCAGGGATGGAAGGGAATGAGTATTCGTACATATGATGGCAGAAATTTGATGTGTTATAGCTGTTTAGGAAAGCAATTTAACAATAATTATAAAAACTGGAATTACATTGACTAACTCAGCAATTCTACTCTTGAAAATTTATGTTGTAAAAATAAAAGCACCAATACATGAAGATATTTGTGTGTGGGTGGCACCCACCCACACACACATGCATGTGTATCATTGTTTGAAGTGGTCAAAAAAAAAAAAAAGAAAAATCCTGGAAACAAAAATAAATGTCCAACAATAAGAAAATAGCCAGAATGTTATGGAATGGCCAGAAGACAGAGTATTATACAACCATAAAAAGAATGGACCAGAGCTGTACCAGTTGAATTAGTTTACTTCATGAGCAAGCCAGGATGAGGAAGCTCTTACATAGTATAAGAGACTAGACTATAATGGAGACTATAACCGCATTTATAAAACAACAATGACAATTATAAAACCTATACTGTATTAATACAGAGAAAAATTATGGAAGAGTGTACATTTTTTAAACTGATTACTTAAGGAAGAAACATAGGGGTAGAGAAAGTGAAGGAAACCAATTGTTCTGGTTTGCCTGGGACTGAGAGATTTTCCATAATGCAGAATGTGGGGCTTTCACTGCTAAAATTGGGACCGTCTCAAGTACTCTGGGGTGTTTGTTTATCCTCGAGATGCCGGTCTATAATGTGGGGAGGGAAAGGTAAGCAAAAAGAAGGGGGAAACCATGGCAAAGTAATGTTATCATATATACATTTTGTCTGGGTTGATGTTTATAACAATGAGTTTCAAAAATACTTATTTTCACAAGTTCTATGAGACTTAAAGAAAGATTTAAATCCTAATCACAGACTCCTACAATTTAGAGGAAGTTAAAGATATAAAGTCTAAAGGCAACTTAGATTAACAGGGTTTCATTTAGTATATGTTCATTAAACATCTATTCTGTGCATTAATTGCTATCCCAACACATAGAAAGTGGTCAGTAAAATGCGCTGAATGGAAAGGCAAATGTTTGACCATAATTATAATACATATAACTACAATTGATCCTTGTATGTCATGGGTTTGAACTGTGCAGGTCCACTTATACCGGGATTTTTTTTTCTCAATAAATGCTATAGTACTACATGATCTGCAGTTGGTTGAACCCATGGTGGTAGAATAGCAGATATGGAGGGCCAACTATGGGACTTGAACATGACAATGGGGTTTTCTGTATACAGGGGACTCTTGGCTCACAGATACCAATGCTTGGCTGTATTACAACCTGAGCAAATTGTAATGTACATAAAACATGACATTTTACAATAACAAATGCTCTAATAGAGGTAAAAACAAAAGCCTATGAGAACACAGAAGATGGGGCACACAGACTTTGCCTAGAAGAATCATGGAAACATAACAGAGGAAGAATATTGAGGTTTGAGGAAACCAGTAAGAGTTTGGATAGCAGAGAAAAGGAAAAGGAAAATCTAAAAAGCAAGAACACTTGTGCAAGGCCAAGAATCATGCAAAAGCAGCGTGCATTTGGGAACAAGTAAGAAGGTCCTGGGGCCTGTATTCAGGGGCTGGGGAAGGTGGTGGAGGGGAGGCGAGAAGATGAGGCTCCACAGCTGGGGAGAAGTGACATGTGAAAGGCCCACATGCTCTGCCAAGGAGTTAATTCATTTTGAAGACACTAGAGAGATGGAAGAAGTCTCAGACCAGGGAAGACACACAATTGGATTTCGTTTTTAGGACGATAACGTGAGCACCAAGCTGGCAAATTGACTTTATGTCAAATGCCAGTTCCAACTGATCGGTCATGAGAGCTGGAAGGACAATGCTAAGAAAGACTATGTGGTCAGCTCTGTCTGGGCTTAGCAGTGAAAGTGCCATGACCAATTAGCTCTGTCTGCTAGGGACAAGGGAAAAGGGAAAGAGTGACAAAGCTGCTGTGTGTTTCCTAATGCTGCCCTGGCTGACCCCGTGGAGGAGAAACCTCATGGAAGAGAAACCTCCTGGAAGAGATCATCATCAGGAGAGCAGTGATTTCACTCATCTGCACAAGAGATGGTGGATGTTGGTGACATCACCGAGGTAGAATGGAGCAACCAGAATCAGAAGAGATTTCGGAGGTAAAATCAGTAGGAATAGTTAGGAATGGATGAGATCCGAGCACTAAAGACATCTCTGGCTAACAAGCCAGAGGGAGGATTGCTTTATTTATTTATTTATTTATTTATTTATTTTGTGGTTTCCTTTTTTTTTATTTAATTTTTTTCTATTGTTATTTCCCCAATACAACTTTTTTTCTACTGTACAGCATGGTATTTTTTATATTTTTTGGCCCCACCCCAAAGTATGTGGAAGTTCCAGGGCCATGGATCAAACCTGCATATGGCAGTGACAATGCTGGATCCTTAAACCACTGAGGCACCAGGGAACTCCAGAGGAGGACTGATTTATGATACTGGCGCCAAACCCTCTTGGCTTCTGTGTATAGCTCATAAGGGGGCACGATGACTCAGCAGTTCCGGGAGCTGCCAGGGCACAGCCAACAATTCTTGCCACCAAATCACTTTCTGGTGTCTGTGGCCCTGGCTGCTTACTCTAGCAGTCCTTTTGATTTATTCTCTGGGCAGCTCTCGGAAGTTGAAAGTTCCTCCTAGAGCCCAAAACAGGAAGCATCGCCCCTCACCTGGCCGAGGGGCCAGGAAGGGATGTGTGTACTCTGACACACCAGCAGTGTAAGTTCCCATTATGTCAGCAGTGTTTACCATCCCCAGGCTCTTCCTGTGACATAGGAGCACAGCTAAATCTCTTCACCAGCAGAGAGGAAATGAGTAACGTCAGGAAATCATTCCTTCTCCCTCCAACTCACCCCCCAAAATGGAGACAGACACTGTTGAACTTTCACTAAAAATATCAATTCCACCTAAAAATAAAGTTCCTCAACTCTGCCCTGGCCCCAGGAAATCCTGACCAAAGCTCATCTTACATCACCACTAGCCTCAGTCAAGGAGCCTCTCTGAGCCACACCCTACCTATCTTCTTGGCTTCAAGTTCATTTGGAAATCAATCCCCACTTGCCTCCCCCTCCAAAGAGAGGGTGAAGAATAGCTGGACACAGTTGTCTCCAACATGAGTCTTCCCCAGGGACGAACTGGTCTTCCAGAACCCTTCCACCAGCACACACACCCAAATGGGTTTGCTTCCTGTCTGGTTGACTTCCTCCAGGCTCATTATGGTTTCAGTGTCATTTTCCAGAGCAGGAAAGAGAGTGCAGGAGTGGGACCTTTAGCAGCCACGAATGGACGTGCAGCCGCTGACCTGGAGGAGACAGGGTCTCAGTGAAGCCATTTTTTAGGAAACCATTGACAGGCAGTTGAAGTTTTTGGTGGTGGCGCTATTCCTGCAGCTGGTTCCTGGGGCACACGGTTTGCTGCAGAGTTTATATCCTGTCTTGTGCTAAGAAGCCACAACTGAAAGCTGGTATTTTCCTTTGAGGAGGGGAGAGGAGGCTCCTGATTGGCTGGATTGATCTAGAGGCAGAATGGGGAAGAAATGCCTGAACCCCAGTCCAGGAGGAAGATTGGAAGAAATGAAATAATTCTGTATTCAGCCCTTAACTCCTACCTTCCTAGAAGTCTCCCTGATAACTGAACTGAATTATTAGCTTTATTTCCCCAACAAAGAGGCAGGAAGGTCTCAAACAGGGACCCCGACTCCAAGGGAAGTAGTGCTGCATAGTGGAGGAAGGCTTTGAAGTTAAACTCCTGGATTTCAATTCTGTCCTCACCATGTACAGCTGTGTGATGTTGAGCTAGTTACTTAGGTTTTGTAAGACTCCTGTTTCTCAGCTATAAAATTTGGGAGGTGGCATGAAGATGAATTAAAATATGAAATGCACAGTGGTCCATGCATAGTTGTGCTCCAGGGCCTTCCCTCCAGGGCCAGTATTTTCCTTACTGACTGCCTTACCACGTGGCCGAGACATTTCTAGTGCCGGAGAATAGGACAGGCAGGGCACCATGGAGCAGCACACTCCGTGGGCAATGAATGGATCAGGAGTGGTCGGTGGATGGGAAGGGCAGGTACGCTCAGTAAAGAGTCTAAAGTGAGAACTGTGCGGCAGAAGGCATCCTTTCGTTGCGAGTTCTCAGTCCCGTTGCCAGAGCCCTGGAGAAAGGGGAAGGAAACTGACTGCAGGGGCAACCAGGGGGCGTGCACATGAGGCCGCGCTGGGCTCAATGATGCCTGCCCAGGCCTCCCTGTCTGCTGGAGCACTGTCTCCTGAAGGGCCCCAGGGAAGGGTTTTGTGGTCACTGCCAGCCTGGCCCCTGGCAACTTGGCAGGCAAAGAGACTCTAGCTACCTCCCCCCCCACCACCCCCGTGGCCCAGCAGCAGCAAAGGGGGCGTGGCCAGCGTGTCTGCAGCACTGTGATGGGGACGCGACAGAATTTCAGACTATCAGGGGGCAGTGCAGGAGACCAGGAGGTGGGTGCAGGATGAGAACCATGAGGACAGTTTAAAAGGAGAAAAATAAATTAAGTTTGTAGGTTCAAATGGAGCTGTTGAACTGAAGACTTTGGTGATTTGGTGGGGGTGAGGGGTGGGCTGGGCTGGGCTGGTGGTGGCTATAAGCAGGTGTCCGTTTGTTTCTCCTGACTGCCTTATGGTGCTCCTTAGTCGAGGTTCCTCCACATCAGGTCTAAGATAAAGATCAGATTCCATGATGTGCCGTAGCATGCCCCCTCCCCCAAAGATCATCTATTTATCTATCCATCAATCTGATCGATCAATTGATCAATGTAGATACATATACAGTTGGCCCTTGAGCAATATGGGTTAGTGGCACCAACCAGCCATGCAGCTGAAAAATCTGCACATAACATATAGTCAGCACTCCCTGTACACCGTTCTTCTTATCTGTCATTTTGCATCCATGGATTGAACTAACTGCTGATAGTATAGTACTTTAGTATTGAAAAAAATCCACATATTACCCATGTTGTTCAAGGGTCAACCGTGTAGATATATATACTATATCAAAACAAACAACAATAAAACCCTGTAACGACCAAGAAGAAAGCAAATAGGAAAGAAAAGAAAAAGAAAAACCACATTAGGTCACATGAAAGGCACAGGGTCGCCTGTGAACCGCCTCTGGAGTATCCAGGGCCCAGGGCCCTTCTTTCCTTCAGGCAAGTCAGTGCCTCCTGGAACTGAGGAAAATTCATGGAAGCAGGAGACAGCAGGGAGACTAGAGGGGTGCCCCTGATATTAATTAGAATTTCAGCTTCCTGAGAGCAGGGATGTTTGTCTCTGGTTCAGTGAGGACCACAAGTCCCCACAACACTGCCTGGCACTGTTAGCGTCTCACTAGTTATTTGGTGACTTCACTTGCTAATTTCACCCTATTGAGGACACAGTGTATCATTTTTCATATCTGTAACTACTCTGTAGTTAAGGTTTCATTTCAAATGTTGGGTGTCATTCCAGACGCTCATTGTAGTTAATGCCCTTACTCCTAACGGTTGAGGGAATCAAACCCATATGTATCAAATTCTCTTTCACAAACTTTAATGAGGCCACACACTGGTGTTAGATTATTCATTGACACTCATCATGGCCCAGTAGTAATTTCAAAGCTGTACAGACTGTCACAGTCAGATTCCGCCCTTTTCCTCTTAGTCAACAACACAGACCCCCAAAGATTGGGGTTTTTCTTGGTTTTGAGGGTCATGACAGAGTACATCCCCTAGGGGGCAGTGTGCGCATATGTTTCAGCCAAGCAAGGCGCCGCATCTTCAAGCTGCTGAGGTAATTGCCGCAAGAGTTGGGGGTGGGGGTGGGGGTGGGGGGGTCTGAGAAACAAAATGCGCTATACAAAGTTGTTCTTTAGGTAGGCCAAAATAAAGGCAGCCTGAAAGAATTGTGCAGGAGAGGAAAACCTGGTGACACAGCAGAAAATTGGGGGATGGAAATTTTAAAAGCTCCGGCCACTTGGATTGCTTACGGTTCAACACAAGCATGATTTGACATGGTCCTTAGCATTTGCTAAGGGGTTTTTAATATATTTATTTATTACCTTTAATATTTCATGTTTCTGAAATCCATGCAGAATTGTGTTTCATTTTCTTATCTATTCTGGGTGGCAGTTCAAATTCAATTAAAGTTAACCAGTTTTAATTGAGTAATAATGGTTCATACTGTGTTACTGAGGGCTTATAATGTTCCGAGTGTATACTGACATGACATGATTTAGTTATTTACCTTACACTGTATAAAGCTCCCCCATTGCTATGAGGTGAAGGCTCTTTTCATTTGCAGAGAAGGAAGCTGTGGTGTAGAGAGTTTACATGACTCACTCAAAACCCCAAGCTTGAAAGTCAAGTCCTGAACCTATTCTCTTAATTATTTTACTATTTTAACCTTCTAAAGGCATGCCTCTCAAACCTTAATGTGTAAACGTATGACCTGGGGATCTTATTAAAGTGCAGATTCTGACTCCGTAGGTCTGGGTAGGGCCTGAGAGTCTGCATTTCTAAGGAGCAGCAGGTGATGCCAATGCTGCTGGTCCTCAGACCACATTTTGAGTAGCGAGAACCTAGAGGAGTGTGTTGGGGGAGGGGGCAGCTATAAAGTTGTGTGTGCTACAATCCCAGCCCTTAAGAAGGTTATTGAAGTAGGAAAGTTAAGGACATCAGAAATGATATTGCGAGAGAATGCGTATGTCAAGGGCCACAGAGGTACAAATGCCGAACAACTCAATAGATCCTGTAGGACTTTGGACCTCAAAGCTTTGGGAGGGATGAGCAGGATGAACAAGACACGGTTCCTTGCAAGCTGGCGGGGGAGGCTAGTGGGTGCACAAAACACTCTAGTGCTGGCACAGTTTTACAACAGACGCTCTCAGGAGGGCTGTGGGAACAGGGAGAGGGGATGAGGTGAGGTCAATGCGAATCTCGAATGTGACTGGAATTAGAAAGCAACGTATTTAAGAAGCTCAAGAGATGATGGCTCTCAGCTGGCTGTTGACTTCGAGGAAGGCTTCGTGAAAGAGATGAGGTTGGCGACAAACCACGCAAGACAGATGGAGTTTTGACTGTGGGTATATAAGTTATTTCAAGAGAGAAAAACCAATTTATATCAGAGTTCCGAAATATAAGAATACCAAAAGCTAATTCAGAGGTGAGCACAGTCCTACTACCTATCTGGACACTGTATGGGAAGTTATGCCGGAGGCTGTGTTTTAGATCAGGGATTCTCATTTTATATTAGAAATCACTTAAGGAGTTGAAAAACATTTTGATCCTGGGGCTCCTTTCCTAGAGATTCTGATTTCTTTAGCCTGGTGGTTGAACTGGGAATTGGCATGTTTTTGAATCTCCCTATTTTTAAGTGTGTGATATATATGTGCAGTCAGATTTGAGAACCATTAACCCTAGAGCAGTGGTTCTCAACATGTGGCCCCTGGACCATCAGCAGCAGCATCACCTGGGAGCTTGTGAGAAATGAAAATTATCAGGCGCTGCCCCAAACCCACTAAATCGAAGGTCTGGGGTGGGCGGCCCAGATTCTGTTTTAACGACCCTTTCTGGTGATTCCAACACAAGCCAAAGTTTGAGAAGCAGTATTCTAGAGCCTTGCTTCTCTAAGCACAGTCCACAAACTAGCCGCACCAGCAACCCTTGGACCTGTATTACAAATGCCGACTCTCCGTTCTCACCCCCTGGCGAATGAATGAATCAGCAGTTTAACAAAATCCTCAGGGGATGGGGACGTAAATTTGGGAAGCAGTTTGAATTTCTGGGTAAGAAATCTAAACTTTGTGAGGTAGTGATGGTGAGCAGCTGACGGTTATAGAGTGGTGACATAATTCATTAGGGTTCTAGACAGAACAATTTAATAATTGTATGTAAGATGGATGAGGGACAAAAAATCCTGCAAAATTACCATAGTAAATTCAATGGCCACTTATACTTCCCTAGGCTTTCTTACCTCCTATTCCTTCCTTCTTTTTCTACACTTCAGCAGAGCAGAGGAGAGCACACTGGGGCCTTGGGTCCAAGCCTGCTTCTCTGCTCAGAGCTCCTTTAATGGTGGATTCCTGCCAGCCATTGATCCAACAGTGGGAGTCATCTCAGCAGTGCCACTGCACTCAGGCCCCAGTTGCAACTTGTATAATATTTCTGATAATAAGAGAGCCCAAATGAAGCATCCTTTAAAAGGCCTTCACTGTTAATTTGGCACAGGGAAAAAAGCCAGCACATTATACTAGGTTTTCCAGTCATCCTGCTTGTGCTATATAGACTCTTTGAATAGATGTCCATAATGAGATTACTCAAAATGGAATTCATTACCTGACTTAAGATTTATTGCTTTTTAACTAGAAATACAAGGCTCTACACATTCTGCTCCCGGAGTTGGCTGCGTGACCGCTCCGCTTCTCCGTTCCAGAATGGATACGGGAAGGAAGCGCTAAGGAGCAGCACGGGGTTGCAGGCTGTGAGGATGGAGTGAACAATGAGGCTTCATTAGAACGGGAGCTCGGGACCCCCGGGCCTCTGTTGCTAAGTTCTGCTTCCACAGTCTCGCCGTGGGGATCGTGGATGGGCCAGTCACCTTCCCACTAGCGTAATTGGAAAGACTCTAAGGGGCCCTGAAATTTTGAAGTGCTGTAAATTAGCAGTGTTCAATTCTGATGAACATTAAAGGGAGTGCAGAGTTAATTCCTCCACACGTGCTGATCGCAGAGTCTTCCCACCGGGGGCATTAGGCTTGGAGCGTTCCAGGCCCATTTGTTCTGCCTGGCTTCTCTATCAGGGTGAGGACCTCAAGGTGAGTGAATAGGCTTCTGTATTTACCATCATCACATTTGAACAAATCTCCAGTGCATGACCTGCCATTGAGCACTGCCCAAAATAGATTAGAGGGAAGGGGCCCTGTCTCTTGGGCAGAGGATGGCCACTGCGTCCAAGGGGAATTGAAGGTGGCCATTCTTGCGCGTTGTTTTATGATGCCACCTGGTCCCCACATGGCTTACCATCTGCCACATGTCTTCCTGGGCCTTTGCTTCTTTACACTGTCTCAAGGCACCACCACCACCCCTCCCTTGAACTGGCAAGAGGAAAGGGACCTCAGAGCAGTTGCCTCTCACAACCGCTGTAACCACTGTCCTGTCCATTCTAGTGCCTCTGTCCTCACCCTCACCCCCGCCCGCCCCCTTCTTCCTCAAGCCCTCTCCTGCTGGCACACAAGGTAAAAATCCTGCTGATGGGGGCTCCACATGAGATAATCATCTTAAAGAGATGCTACTTACATGGATAATAGGATAAAGTAAAACAGGATGGGCAAATTGATAATTGCAGATGAGAAGGAAATATAATTAGCAAACCAAACAAAAGCCAAATTTAGGGGGTAATAAGCATGATGTGTTAGAATTGTTGCGAATGAGATATTTTCATATGTCTCTATCCCTGCGGTTAAAAACCCGAGCAGCCTCTTTGCGTGCCGTGGAAGTGTATGGGAAATGGCAAGTTCTATTGGTTTGTCTTAAGATTTCACATTTTAAAGGCAGAAGAAACTACTGTTACAGATATTTTTTTCCATCGCCTTAGGTACTAACTGAGGGGGGAAATGTCATCATTGGTTATAAGATTGCTTTGGACAATTGCAGGACAAGCTACCAGCCTGAATTCTTCTTATTATTTTAATTTGTATATGAACCTTGTCAGATGGCCAGGCATATTTTTTAAATGCAAACTAATAGCCATCATCATCTGATGTTCCCGAGACAAATATGACAATGACAATGTGCTGTTAAAGGCCATGTTTGCACTATCAAAATAATGAGACGGTGGCCCTGGCTGCCTGATAATTTCAGCTATCTTTTAGTCAATTTGGATTGTCACTTGGGCCACATGATAGACAGATCTGGAAAATTAGCTGTTTATAAAGCTAGAAAACATCACATTTTTTCCTCTTTGGGGTGAATGCAAAGTGGCACAAGCTTCTTTGTGTTCCACGACCTTCCAGTCTAATAGAGAGGATACCTCTAACACCAGACCCAGAGCTGACAGATGCTGGACTCGCCCACGTGGTACTTTTGCCCTGGCTTGAAGGCAAAACCGCCAGGTCCATCTTTCCCACCAAAGTGCTAGATGCCCTTGAATATGAATTTTTGACTACCCAGGGTAGTGAATTCTAGGCCGTGGTGTTCCTTCTGGGAAAGCTGTCCTGTCTTCTGCCCCCTCTTCCAGTTTGAGGCTCTTCCAGAGAAGATCAGATAGGGCAATGCCTCAAGAAAATTTCAGAAAACATTGATCAGGAGTTCCCATTGTGGCTCAGTGGTAACGAATGCAACTAGTATCCATGAGAATGTAGGTTCAATCCCTGGCCCCACTCTGGGGGTTAATAAGGATCCTGCATTGCCATGAGCTGCAGTGTAGGTCACAGATGTGACTCAGATCTGGTGTTGCTGTGGCTGTGGCTGGCAGCTGCAGCTCTGATTCGACCCCTGGCCTGGGAACTTCCATATGCCATGGGTGTGGCCCTAAAAGCCAAAAAAAAAAAAAAATGGTCATTAAGCCCCCGTATGATTTTGCCTGGGCTGAGAGATACTAGAGTCATTAATTAGATGCTCCCAAATGGCACATTTAGTTTGTGGAATTATTGAACAAAGGTCATGAACATATTGACTTTTGTTATTGCTTGGTTGATGTTAATTTCTGTAGCATCTCCCAGAACAAAACCAAGACTCTTATGTGAAATAATTATTAATCATCCATTGCTGGAATATGCTTGAATTGCAGAAACTGACAAAAGGTTGAGAAGGAGGTGGGGCTTGCAAGGATTTAACAGACTCCTAAACGAGAAAATATCTTCTTCACTAACATGTCTTGAAAGCACATGAAAACACAAACACACTTTTATCAGGCAACTGTAGTGGTGAAAATGTCCACTTCTTTTTTGATTACAAAGCCAGAAATGGCTCCTTTCTCACTATAAAACACTGAAATAGTTATGGAGTTCCCTGGTTCTCTAGTGGTTAAGGATCTGTCATTGTCACTGCTGTGGCTCAGGTCACTGCTGTGGTGCAGGTTTGACCCCTGGCCCAGAAAATTCTGCATGCTATGGGCATGGGCAAAATAAAAGATTTAAACATTTATATAAATTTATAGACCAACACTTGAAAGATGCCTTCATTCCCCCTCCATTCTTTGTAAACACTCACATCCTTTCTAGGAATACAGGTGTTTCTTTCCAGTTCTTCTGATTTTATAATATACATGTATATGCATACATATCTTTTAAAAATAAATGAGATCACACCATACATACTATTCTGGAACTTGATTGACCATTAAATATGATTCGAAGACTTCTTCTATATCAGTATAGATAGCACTACCTCATTCTCTTTAACAGCTGTCTAATGTTCCCTATTAAGGATGAAATCATAGTATATTTACATATTATTCTATTAAATATTACTTATAATTTTATTTTATTTTTCCACTTTCAAACTCTGAACATTCTGGAGCCCATGTGCAAATACATCTTTAGGTTGTGTTTCTAGAGTAGAATTGCTTTTATCACTTTACTAACTACTGTGCTTTCCCTTCCAAAAGGGTTCCCCAACTATAATGAGATTTTTGAAGATTCATAGAATACTCTCCAAATGTATTTTCTTAGAGACAATAAGTAGGCTCAGTACTTTGGAAGTAAACAGACTTGAGTTTACATCTCAGTCAGTTCTGGCACTTAGCTCCTGGGCAAGCTCACCAAGCTTCGAGTTCCTTGCCTATAAAATGAGGATACTATTACTGATCCTTGAGGGCTATTGGGAGGACAAAGGTGATAACATCTAAAAGCGTTTGGCACTTAGTAGGTGTCCGATAAGCCATAGTTATTATTAATGAGTCCATGACCCGAATTACACCACTTGAGAAAAGTGCAGTAACCAGCAGTTTCCAGAAACAGAAGTGAATGACATCTTGACAACAAAAACATTCAGATGAATAGATACGTAGAAGCCACCTTTAGTTGGTTTTGAATTTCATCAGCATTTCAATCTCCTTCTTATTAAAACCCTGAGAAGCCACTAATTGTATTAGTTCCTTCAACCTTTGATCTACGTCTGCAATTCAATCTCCAGAAGTAAACTCAGCACAGACAGCATGCCTAGTTTACCTTTGGATATTTTATAGGACATGGAGGTTTATACAAGGAGTTATGCTTTGTTAATTCTAGGTTCCCAGGGTAATGTGACGATTAACTGGCATTCCCTGAGCACACGCTGACGTAGATGTCCCACCTCATTTATCACTCTGGCTTAACGTTAGAAAGGAGTCTTTTCCTGTCCCACCTTCCACTGCCCTGTGGCCAAGTTTACCTGTGTATTTCTCTAGCTTCTCCATGTTGTATTATGGCGTGATTGTTGGCACTGGTTGCTCTTCATGTTGGGGGCTCTAAAAGAACACTTACTCTCACATCCATTTACTTCATTTGATTGCTAGCTTTCAGCTGTAGTAACCAACTTGTTTGTGCACCTGGTCCCTCAGACGTAGATGGAAATATCTGCCATATCAACCTAAGTCATGGCTAAGGCAGGACCACACATTTCTTGCCAAGAAATCATTTGGGGCTTATAAACGAGGAATGGGTTCCAAATCCCCATGTCCAGTAATATCCACATTGCCCTAACCCTTAGTGCACCTATTTAATTCTTTCTCTCAGCTGCCATCAGCCATGCACCAAAGAAAAGCTGAGGCAAATACAAAGGGATAATTATGGGAAGCCTATTTATTTTAAAAAATGGCTCTTCATGGTTTAAAAAAACAGAGAAAGAGAGAAATCAAAACCCACAAAATGCAGCTCCAGCAGACCTTTGGCAGAGGTGTGTGGTGAAGCCTGGCTAGATGGTTGGAATGGCAGGGTGGAGAAAAGAGAGCTTTGCGGTTACAACACAGTCTCTGATCTGTGACTGTGCCATTCAGCAAGGGGGGACCTTGGACGTGTTACATGGCCCCTCTGTAGTTCCTTCACCTCACCAATAAAATAAGGTTAATTTCAATACCTACCTCACAAAGCCAGTGTGAACATTCAATAAGTCTAAAAAATGTAAAGCTCTTAGCCCCACATAAAGTTATATGAATGTGGGATATTGGTGTTTTGGATTTAAGAGTCCAAGTTCTGGGATAGGCTGCCTGATTGTGGGCCTGCCACTTACTACCTGGCTGACCTGGAGCAGGTAACTTACCCTTTTGAATGTGCTTCTACATTTGTTAAGTGGGAATGATAACATTATGTCAGGGGATTCTTTTAAGAAGCAATGGATGACATACATTGTTTGGTCTTTAGAAAGTACTCATCAATATACAATGTCAGTTCATATTACTGTGGGTGAACTATGTTGCAAGATATTTGTACCATGTCTACAAAAAATTTGTTCTGGTATGAGTGGCCATGGATTCCTGCACTCTCTCTTCTAGTTTCTCACAAAGTCTGGTTTTAAAATACCCCTACGTCCACAGAAAACTATCTGGAGACATGGAATGCCATTCTTATTAATATGTTGGGATTTTATTGATGAGGCAACATGTAACCAGTAGACCTTGGGCCTCAGCCAGAGCAGTCATTACTGAAGTAAAAAATGGACCTAATTATAAGGTGGTTTTAGCTAAAAGGTCAGCCAATGCCATGGAATTGCAGGCTGGAGTTATGGGAAGCTTCTAGGTGTATTATATTGCATGTCAATATTAACACACATTCTATTACTACTCCATGAATGTTACACTATTTAGAGACCTCAACTTCCTACTCTGTGGGTGCAATCACCCCCCACCCCCCCAATGCACACTGATACACACGTGCTGTTAGCTGGAGCCACTAGGTGCCTCAAGTCCCATGATTCTGAATGCTGATTTGTTGCTGAGGGACTCCTGTTTCTCAGGCTAGTTACACAGTTGAAATGAGTCCTTGCTGCTTGTAAGTCTTGTTCCATAATTTCATTTGGCTGAGGCAGGAGACAAGTACCTCATTTTAATTAGAATTTCAAGCAAACTGCATTATGTCGTTGTGTGTTATTCCAAGAGAATATACCACATCGAGGACAGATGTTGATGGAGTAAATCATCCTGTGTATTCTGCCGAAGAAATAAAAATCCTTTTCTTCTCTTAGAAAGCTCTCATGATGCTGCTCCTCACACATCTCCTAGAACCGAAAGATGTGCCCCGAGGCTCTCCAGAACAGTTGATGTGTTAAACAAGATGCCAGGTAATAACTATCAGGGCGCTCATGACGATGTGGCATCACCATGTCATTAGCGTGCAAATCGCAACTATTATTCCTGCTCTCTGCCTGCTGCAAATCACAGAATCCCCCGAGGGATCCCCTCTCCACCTGTTGCCCCGAGAAAGGTCCTAGCGTGTGTGGAAGAAAACCGGGGCTGTGTTGCTTTAGACCAGCAATTAAGCCCCTGCTGCTCTCCAAACCAATGAGTCTTTCCAAGTCATAATCTAATTTATTTTTTTTCCATTTTCTAAGTAATGCCAGGGTAAGCGCGTTCATCATTTTAGACTCCCTGATTCTAATTCCTCATTCAGACTTGTTTGTTCAGAAGAAGGTAAACAACCCCAAGCTATCACCCACCCCATTTATTTGCAAAGAGAGAGTTTCAGTTGGGGAAGATAAATCGCATGTCAAACACGGTTAGGAGGGACAGAGACTGAACAATTTCGAGTTTCCTTCGCCTGTCTCCAGCTGTTGTGGCCCAGGGTGACTCTGGCAGCTGTGTGCTGGCTTGGCTGAGCTGCTGTTTAGTCAAGTCAGATCAATACTTCTAAGTATTTGCCTGATGTGATCAAGTTAGGCTAGTCCAAGAATTCACACATTGAACCACATGGATGGAGCTAACTTGTTTCTAGTTATCTGTCCATGAAAACAAGCTCAACAGGTTGATACCTATAACCCTAAAGTCCCTGAGAAGATTAAAGGCAGACCACTTTTAGGGGACTGGTGGACCCAAATGGCCCTGGGGATGTATCAATTCAAGTCCAAGAGCATTTATTGGGTGCTACGATATATAAGGAAACATAAGAGATACAAAGATCAGCAAGATATAGTCCCAATTCTCAAGAATAATTTAGTACCAGACTATAAAAACATCAGTAGCTAATTAATTGTTATTTAGATTTGGCCTTGTTCCAAAAGAATCTAAGACAGACACGTATTTGCAAAAATACATCCCATAAGTCAAAATGAAATAAAATACGATACATGAGATGGAGTTGGGGAAAATTCAAATGAAGCTGCAAGTGAAGGTAGTTCAAAGCAATATGAGAAATAATGCTTACAAGTGGTAGGCTATAGATTTGTGCTGGAGATTCCTAGAAGTTGACACAAAACCAGAAACAAAATTGACTGTATGATTGACAATGTCTACATTGATCTAGCTCAGGAAAAGAAGGATTAGACCAGGTATGGGAGACTACGCAGATCTTGCTCCCACTAAAAGGACCATGATTTGTGCTAGTGGGTCTTCATGTACTTAGAGGCAATATAGTCATGATTTTCACTGGCTGGGAATAAGGAATGTTTTGCTGCTTATGTCACAGTCATTTCTTGTCACCTTCTTCTTTGCCCTCGTATACACCTCAGGGGCTGAAAGTCCTGGATATCAGCTCTGCCAGACTCCCTTGGACATGTGACCCAATCACGGCAAATGGGCCCCAAAGAGGAGAATGCTGGGAAGCCCCCTGTCTATTGATAAACAGCAAGTCTGGATCTATTTATTCATGTTCTAGAACAAGCAAAGGCACTATAAATGTTACTGAGATTCATGAAAAAATACTGCAGTGTCAAAAATGGAAACATTTGACTCAAAACACGGGCTAATTTCTGAAAGTGATCTTCTACAAGATTCAGAAGATAACATCAGGAAATCACTTGGAAATCCTTGAAAGAAGGCAGGAAGTCAGGCCACCATAAATTGGAAGCTTAAGGAGACAAAAAGCTGAGATTAAAATTCAGATCTTTGGAACTGACAAAGATCTCAAAAGATCTAAAAAGGTAATGGGGCTTCCAGGAAAAGATAGAGCTTTGAACTAACATCTCATCCTCCCAAATCTTCATGAAATATATGTATAAAAATAAACTATAGGAGTTCCCATCGTGGCTCAGCGGTTAACGAATCTGACTAGCATCCATAAGGATGGAGGTTCGATCCCTAGCCTCACTCATTGAGTTACAGATCTGGCGTTGCTGTGAGATGTGGTATAGGTCACAGACATGGCTCAGATCCTGCATTGCTGTGGCTGTGGTGTAAACCAGCAGCTGCAGCTGCAATTTGACCCCTAGCCTGAGAACCTCCATATGCCTCGGGTTCAGCCCTAAAGAGCAAACAAATAAACAAACGAAAAACTATAATTAATATCACCTGAAAGATAAAGGAGTTACACACTTAAAACAAGAACAGGATGCTCTAAAAATGGAACACAGAAAATGTAAAAGGGCCTTTGGATAATATATTGTACAGCACAGGGAAGTATAGCAACTATTTTTTAATGACTTTGAATGAAGTATAATGTATAAGTGTTGAATCAATGTATTATACATTGAAACAATGTAATATTATGTCACCTATACTTCAATGAAAATAGATATTTGGATAAATGCAATGGAAAATGGAATTTGCATGAAAAATAGTAAAAATCTGAATCATGTGGTGAAACTTTGAATCAGTTGTATAGAAAATGATCTTTGAAAATTTCCCTGATTTGCAGAAGCACAATCAGAGAGATTAAAATGACAGGTATAAGATAGATACAGAAGGCATATAAAGAAAAGAAGCACAGATCATTTGTGTTCTCAGAAAGAATATCAATTTAAGAATAAGAGAAAAACTAACCAAATCTAAGAAGAAAAAAAAGCCTTTTTGAGATGAAAAAAGCTCTGTACTTGTAGGTTCAAAGCACCCACGCATCCAAGTCAAATGGATTTTAAAAGACCCAATCCAGGCACATTCTGGCCAACTTTGGGACTAAAAGAATGAAGGGAAATTTGCAAGGCCCTAAGCCAAAAAAAGAAAAAAAAAAAGATTAACTACAAATGAATGAAAATGAGCCTGGCCTCAAACATCTTTGCTATAGTTTGAAATACTAGATGACAAGGGATTAATGTCCACAGAATTTCAAAGAGAAATGATGTCATCTAAGAATTTTGTCCCTAGAAAATTTTATGTGAAAGCAACACAAGAAAGGCCTCTCAAATATACAGTATGTCATTCACATGAACTTCCTGAAAAAAATATTTGAATATGTGCCTATACTGCCTGAGAAAGAAAACAAAATTTTTAGAGTTTTCAAAATGTGAAGGTAATTGCATAAAAAGACTGGTCACAACCCCTTGAACCATTTAGAACCAAGAGAGATACAAAAATTAATTTTTGTAAGTGTGATTATAAAAATGGATGCCAACATCAAAACATTTTTAAATTAGAAGATATGCAATGTTTGGAAGGAAAGACGAGAGAAAGGCAAGAGAAGAGAGAGGGAAGAAGGGATGGGAGAGAGAAAGAGTGCTTTCGTGATATTTAAACATTAACAATGGCAGAAAAGAAACTTATGGCCTTGGAGAACAAACTTGTGGTTGCCAAGGGAGTGGGATGGACTGGGAGTCTGGGGTTAATAGATGCAAACTATTGCATTTGGAGTGGATAAGCAATGAGATCCTGCTGTCTAGCACAGGGAACTATATCTAGTCATTTGTGATGGAATATGACGGGAGATAATGTGAGAAAAAGAATATATATGCGTGTGTGACTGGGTCACTTTTCTGTACAGTAGAAATTGATACAATACTGTAAACCAACTATAATGGAAAAAATTGAAATCATTTAAAAAATAATGGCAGGGAAATGGAGAAAAAAAAGAGTGGGAGGAAGAATTGTGCTTAAACTTAGTAGTTGGCAAATTTTGCTGTGCATTGGAATCTGCTGGGAATTTTTATGAAACACTGATGCCTGACTTCGTCCCTCAGACATTTTCATTTCATTGGTATGGGGATGGGGGGCAACTAAAAGCTCTTTGGCTACTTCTGAGATGCCCGTAATATTTGAGAACAAGTGGATTAACTCATTAAGTAGAAAAAAAAAATGGCATAAAGATTTCAGCTTAATTTCCAACTTCTGTGAACAAGGATTCTTTGTTGGGGTCATATCCAGGCTCGGGGCAATTGCTCTGATCTACTCGTACTGTCCTTATTGGAGGAGAAAAGGATGCCATTGCCCATTGGCCATCCCTGGGTTAAAGTCGATTTTGAAACGAAAGTAACTATTATAAGTGGCTTAAAAAATAGCATAGATATCTTTCAAAATACTAGAGATGATGAAAGCAAAGAAAATATAAAAGGCAACAAAGAAGAATAAAGAGGAGGAGGAAGAAGTGAAACAAGAGGAAGAAGGAAAACACAATAGGAGATAGCCCAAAATGAGATGGCAAAATATCTTCAAATATGTTCGTTAAGCCTATAAGTACAATTGGGAAAATCTCCTTCATTAAAAAATATCTAGATTGTATAAGAAGAGAAATTCATCTATGTGACATTTTCTGAAGACCCACCTGATACAAAATTAGTAAATAAAAGAAATATCAAATGATATATAGCCTTTGGAATGGATTAGCAATGAGATCCTGCTGTGTAGCACTGGGAACTATGTCTAGTCGCTTATGATGGAGCCTGATAATGTGAGAAAAAAGAATGTATACATGTATGTGTAACTGGGTCACAGTAGAAAATTGACAGAACACTAAACCAGCTATAATGGAAAAAAATAAAAATCATTGTATTTCATTAAAAAATGATTAGAAAGTGGGCAAGTGTATCAGGCAAATACAATTTTAAAAAGAATCACAATGTCAAAAAGAGATATAAGAGAAACTAAAGCATAAAGTATTAAATGAGATGATGTCCTGTCAGAAAGTATATTTCACATTGAATGTAAAACTTTCATGAAATTGTATGTATCAGATAATATTATTATATCACAATCCAAAAAAGTGAAATCTGCTTTAAATTAGGAAAAATGAACAGAAGTACAGTAGTAATAGGAAACTTTAATAACTTTTTCTTTCTTTCTTTCTTTGGCCACCTTGTGGCACATGGAATTCCTCAACCAGGGATCAGATCCAAGCCGCAGTTGCAACCTATACAGTGCAGCTGCAGCTGTGGCAACAATGCTGGATCCTTAACCCCTGGTACCTGACCCTGGCTGGAGATGGAGCCTGCATCCTGGTGCTCCAGAGACACCGCTGATCCTGTTGTGCCGACTTTCTCTTTTTGACAGCTGATAAAAGTAAATCAAACTTTATACCATATGGGCATAGAATATACCTTTATTTCCAATATTAATAAAAATCTCCCTTGCAAAAGAATAAATAAAAAAAATCATTCATGAATAAAATTACAAAAAGGCAGAAGTATGCAGTTTACACTCTGATTAGACTGCAAGGAGTCATTATTGAGTCAAGGAGAAAATTAACACTGCAAATAATTAAAATTAGAAATAATTTAGAAGTAACAGCAATAATTTAGGCGTTTATAATAAAAATAGTAAATAAAATTTACGGGATGTACCAAAACAGTATTCAGAAAAAAATTACAGTTTTTATTTAATTTTTTTTACAATGGAGGAAAAAGGGAAATAAATACCCTATAACTGATGTGACTATAAGTAGAATGGCCCCATCAGAGGGAAGTTTAGGTTGATTTTGAGGGTCATAAGGATTCTATCATATGACCTCTGCCCCTGCCTCTGATGTTATATCTTCCAAAGAAAAGGTCTTTGGTTCAAATTCCAACCCTCAAACTGGAGTGATATGTCTGTCCATTTTCCTGACAATCCTGGCATAGGTGAAAACTTTAGGATTTGTCTACGGGCTTTTATTTTAATCAAACTGAATTTGTATATGAGAATTGCAAGTATTAGCAAGTTATTGTAGGACCATTTCTATAGAAACAGCTTTTTTCTAAACTCATCTACCTTCATACTGGGCTAATCACTCCTTTTTTGCTTTACTCCATTTGGAGGAAGAAAAACTGACACAGAAAGGAAAAAAGAGGGCTTTGTCAAATAAATTACCATTTCCCACAAGCCCAGCTGCCTAAAGAAAAAAATCACACAGTAAGCAAATTAAAAATTTATTAAGACTAAATATAAAATACAAAACTATACAACATTTAGAAGAAAACATAAGGAGAAAATCTTCATGGTCTTGGGTTTGGTGACATGTTTTAAAATATAATACCAAAATCATAATTCATGAAAGAAAAAAGACTACTTTAATTTGTTTTTTTAAAATAATTTGTATTAAAACTGGACTTCTAAAATTTTTGGATTTTATTAAAACTCAAAAATTCTGCTTGGTGAAAGTCTGTTAATCAGATTTATTTTAAAAAGCTGCAGACTTAGAGAAAAACACTTGCAAAACATACCCCAGTAAAGGACACATATCTACAATACACCAAAAAATCTTTTAAAACTGAACAATAAGAAAACAAACAACCCAACTGAAGTGAAAAATGGGCAAAAGATCTGAACAGACCCCTTACCACAGAAGATATGCAGATGGCCAACAAGCATATAAATGATGCCCAACATCATTTGTCATTAGAGAAATGTATTCTAAAACAACAAAGTAATACTAGAACATTCCTACGACTAAATGGCATAAATCCAAAACCCCCTAATAATCCTAATTGCATAGCCACCAGAACTCTCATCCATTGCTGGTGGGAATGAAAAATGTACAGTCACTTTGGAAGACAGTTTGGCTGTTTCTTCTAAAGCTAAACATAGTATTACTATACAATATAGTAATCACGTTCCTAGGTGATTTGAAAACATCACCTAGGAACGTGATGCACACAAAAGTCCGCAAGAGAATATTTACAGCAGCTTTACTCATATTCACCCCAAACTAGAAGCAACCAAGATGTCCTTCAAGAGGTCAGCTGATAAATAAACTGTGGTACCTCCTTATACCAAAGACAGACAGTGGTTGCTAGGGTTGGGGGGCAGAGTGATAGAGGAAAGTTAATTAGGTGACGCTCAAGGGATTTTTTAGCTTGGTGAAACTTTGCTGTATGATACTGTATTGGTAGGTATATGACAATGGCATTCATCAAAACCAATAGAATTTTACAGCAGACAGAGTGAAACAATGTATGAGAATTAAAAAAAAAAAAAAAAACCATTTAGGTAGTTGGAGCATCCCAGGATGTAGCGGCAAATGAATTTAACTATATGATAAAAGAATCTAACTGTATTACAAATGTATGAAACAATCTCACTGAGGTGGAGAGGGGGAAAAGATGCTGACCTAAGTAACTCTGGGAATTAGTGGAATCTGTAAGGCAAATGGAACAGCACAAAAGCAGTATATTCCAGTCGATAGAGTTGTTTCCATGAAAGTATGCAACAATATGTATGTGTACAGGAATCGAGCAATTAGATAAATGGATGGGAGATGGTGGGAGCCAGGTTTCCCATTGTTGGAGTGGGAGGTACAGATGAGCAAAGGGAGAAGGCTAGAAATGTACTAAAGTTGGAGACATCAGTATGAACTGATGCTTAGCTTAAGGGGGGGGGGAGAAAGAGAGGGAGAGAGAATGAGAAATATTTATAGATACATATACACACATATAGATTTCCTTAATCTGCCAGCTGAGTAACCCTAGAAATAAGGACATTTCACTAGCACGAAGACTTGGTTTCTAATACAATTTTCCAATTATTAAAAAAAAAAAAAAAACACCTAGAAACTAGGATTCCTTGGAGAAATGACTTATTCTTGGCTTGAGGAAGGAAATATACAAGGTGAGCCTCGGACGTCTTATAATGACGGCAGGTAAGGAGGGGGTCCAAAAACAACAGTAGTGGAAGGTCCAAGACCCAGTTAAAAGTGGCTTAGGGTCAATGGTCAAATCTGTAACAATTTTAGAGCAACACAATAGTTAAAATAGTATTGGATTGCAACCAATGGGAGAAGAGACAATGCTTCCGAGAGAATTCTAAATAATTTATATACACAGTTCAACTCCCACTCCTTTCAAACAACTTCCCTATGTATGAAAAGGGGCTGGGAGGAGTAACTTTGTAGTGGAGAAACCTGACAAATACTTCCTAAGCCAGGTCACCAGGTTTAACCTCAACAGTGATGAGTCATGTTGATAGAAAGTGCCTTTGACACGATATGATGAGAAGGGCATTTTATCTCTTTGGTCTACCTCCCCCTAACCTATAATCCCAAGGTTTTCCAGGAGAAAAACATCACACAGTCCCACCTGAGGGACCTTCTAGGGAATATACCACTCATTCCTCAAAACTGGTTATCAAAAAACAAAGAATGTCTGAGAAAATTTGTCACAGCCAACAGGAGCCTAAAGTACATAATGAGCACCTGTAATGTATCATCCTGGATCCTGGAACATCTCGTAAAAGCTAAGAAAATCTGAATAAAATATAGGGTTTATTTAATAACAATGTATTGATATTGGTTCATTAATATGACAAATGCACCATACTGACATAGAATGTTAATAATAGGGGAAATGAAGTATTAGGGAATATGGGAACTGCAGTATCTTCAAAACTTTCCTATAAATCTAAATCTATTTATATATCCTAAAATTAAAAAAAAAAACTTATTTCAGTCTTCAATAGGAAGTGAAATCTAAACTTCTCTAGATTCCATTATACCGACACTGCTTTGCTTGTACCTGCCTTCTCTGGTGTCACCTTGCCACTGCCCAGCAAGAACCCACCCAGAGCCCAAGTGCCAAAGGGCAGGCTTTGAACCTGAGCCAAATGGCCTTACACCACATCTGTTTAATATTTTCAAGGTCCCTTGCACCATGCTCATTGAATCTCCACAAACTAAGATCAAAACCAAGAAAGGCTGCTATCCCGAAATCTGACAACTGATTCCCTCCAATCAGATTTTCAGATGTAGACAACAGCATGAATCAGACTCAATGGGTCCTGATCATCAGTTAATTTCCCCAACTGATCACTGCCTCCTTCTTCCCTGCTGGGAGCTTCCAGCTTGCTGTGTAGTCAGGGCCAGGCTACTTATGATAAAGCTGATTAGCCAAATTAACCAAGTGCTTTGCTTGTGCACATTTACCTCCCACTGTTTACTCTTTGGCCATTTCAGTGCTTGTAAACACACATATATCAAAGGCAGCAACAATCAGCCCTGAGCCTTTGACATGGTACCATATGTTAAGGAGCACAAATATATATTTGTATATGAATAAAAAACCTGCAAAAAACACATAACATTGTTGCCAGTGGCTAGCATCTACCTCTAGGAGGAAGAGTGGGAAGGGATTGAAGAGAGTTTTGCTGTATTCTTATCCTTTGTTTTTTATTTCTATTTGTAAGGATTGTTGATACAATTCTACACTGTTTGCATTTTGTACAATGAACAAGTAGTACTTTTGTAATTAAAAATATTTTTAATGGGGGATATGTACTATTAGCTGGCAGTAAGAAATTATGGATGCTGGCTCTTAAGAAAAATGTTTCTACTATACCATGTAGATAAAATTTGAGAACTTTATTGGGGCATCTTGTATCCTCATGCCTGGGGAAAAGATCAGAGGAAAACTGCCAATAAGTTCTCTCAGGGCTCAGAACTATACCAAGGAAAGAAACTAGGCAAGATAAGGTGGGTTTGTTTGTTTTTTTTTTTTTGTCTTTTTGCTATTTCTTGGGCCGCTCGCATATGGAGGTTCCCAGGCTAGGGGTCTAATCAGAGCTGTAGCCACTGGCCTATGCCAGAGCCACAGCAACGCGGGATCCGAGCCGCGTCTGCAACCTCCACCACAGCTCACGGCAACGCCAGATCCTTAACCCACTGAGCAAGGCCAGGGACCGAACCCACAACCTCATGGTTCCTAATCGGATTCCTTAACCACTGCGCCACGACGGGAACTCCAAGATAAGGTTTTGACTCAAGGTGAAGAGACAATGGTGTGGGTAAGAGAAAAGGCTGGGGGAGAGGGGGTTGCTTGGCCATTAATTGCACCAGTAACATCGAGAACCATAGTTTCCACTTTTATGCCCTTATGGCTGGTGCCAATGACTTAATTATTCCACTCACTTCCCCTTTGTGCTTTCCTCTTTTGAATAGGAAATATCATTGTTCTTTTTGTGTCTTTTATTCCTTTCCTCCATACCACTGTATATCAATTGTGTTGCTATAATTATTTGATTCAGTCACTGGTTGAAGAAAAAAAAGGTGAAGGAATGACAATGAAAGTACAAAGTAAAGCACATTTCAGGGAGATCCTGGCTTTTGCAGGCAGTGGCAGGTTGACATGTGCTCTTGGTATGAGCTTAGGTTACTTCTTATTGTAAAGAGTTTATGACCATCTGAAGAGGCATCTTGAGAACTGTGTGTGGCAACAAAACTATGTGTGCTCTGGGCAATCAAGGGGTGAAGGAGCAGAAAATTTGAGCATTTCTTTCAGGATATGTATAAGATTCTAGGAAAGGCATATGTCAAGAGTCAAAAGGAGCTGTATATCTCCTTTAATGGAACCCCCTACAATATACAGGGGTGAAGCTCCTCTGCTGTCATGTCACTCCTTACTGTCCCTACTGCCTTGGCTAGCCGCTAGGTCTTCCAATACAATCTTAAATTGGAAGTAGTGGTAGCAGACAAATTTTCTTATTACCAATAAAAGGGACGTTTTGTTTTTCATCAATAAGAATATGTGCTTCTTCTTCTTTTTCTTTTTTTGTAGATGCCCTTTGTCAGCTTGAACAAGTTTTCCTCTATTCCCAATTTGCTGAGAGATTTTTATCATGAAGTGGTATTGAATTTTGTCACAATATTTTTTCTGCTTCTATTGAGTTCATATGAGTTTACCCTCCTTCCCTTTTATTCTGTTAATGCTGAATTGCATTAGTAGACGTTCAAATGTTAAACAAATCTTGCATCCTGGGATAATCTCTATGTGATCATGGTATATTATACTTTGTATATATTACTTTTGCCCTATATCAAGAGTAAGTCAGAGATGCATATTGTAAACCTTAGAGCAACCACTAATAAAGAAATAGAACCAAGAGGCTTAGAGAGAAAGACAATAGTGGAGATGCAACTGATTTTTGGATCTATTTCTCTTCATATCTCTCTTCTCTCTAGTACCCTCTCTTATAAATCCCAGCTGCCTTAGCCTGTTCAAGCTACAAGGTCTGTCTGTGGGCCATGGTCCAAAAAGTACCTTCAGATAGAAGGCAAATGAGATTCTCAGGCTCACCTTCTTTGTTTGCCTTCTATCATGGATTACAGTCTCATGCTGCCTATTATCCAGTGTCTAGAAATAGTTATTTACAGTGGGAATGAAACTAACCACACTTATGACTCAAACCCAGCCAAAACCCAGATTGGGACTTGAATTCATGGTTTTTAAATTAGAATCACTCACCCAGTGTCTGTTCTTACTGAGGTTCAGGTTCTTTGTGCTTCAGAGCAGAAGGAATTCAGTGAGAGACAAAGTGATAAGCAAGTAGATTTATTAAGATCAGATGCTTGTGAGAGATGCAAGCAGGCAGGCAAGGAGGCTCTGCCCCAAGGATTAGGTGGGCTACATTTTTATTTCCAAGGCAAGTGGGGAGTGGGAAAAGACCACCCCTTCCTCTTTCTTGTAGCCAGTAAGAGAGTATTTGAGCCTATATGGTCAAACTAAGACTCTCATGGTGCTTATTCAAATCAGCAGAAGTGTGGTCCTTAAACTCCTGCTCTTGGTCTGAAACTGAATGCAGGCCTCACCCCATCCCCTACCCAATAACCATATGCTATTGGTATGAGCTTGAGTTACTCATACCATATCTCATGCCTCCACTAGTTAAGCAAGCCTGCCTCATTCTGATGGCCCTCCTGAGTGATCACCTACCCACAGTGATCTTCCAAAGCTCCCAGGCCCCCCTCTCCATCCATGGTTCCCCACTGGGACCCCCATAACCACCTGTGCAACTATCCTACCCTATCCCTATCAGGAGACCAAGTCTCATACTAGTAACTACAAAAGTGAAAATCACAAGATAATTATTTTTAAAAGCATAGTTATTCTGCAAGTGTTATTACACAAGTAGGTATTCTTAACATATAAACTGGTAATGTTACTGTTTCAAGAAGAACTACATAACATCAATAATTCAGACTCTTTTGTAACAAAGGTAATAAAAAAAGGCATAAAAATTAACTACCTTTGCCTAGATATTTGAGGCTTAGTTATAAAAGTAGTGAAGGCGAAATGGTGGCTTGATAAGAAAAATGCAACTCAAGATGGGGTAGGTATCCTTTAAAATCAGTGAAAGTAAAAATCCAATTGAAAGAAGGAACATGAGCAAGCCAATTAAAAAGATATATGCTAATCACAGAGAAACAGTGACAAAGTGGTTTTTTTTTTTTAAGATAAAAGTAAAACAAAAACTGACTACTTTGAAGCAAGTCACTGAGGAGAAAAAATGGTGATCATTAGTCTGAGAACATTTAGGTACAGGCAGAGGGTAGAACTTTTCTGGTTTAAGGATTCTATGATTAAAATCAAAAACCTTAAAAACCATTACATTAATAGGTCTCATTTATAAACCATCAAATAAGGAATCACCTTACAGATACTGTGTTTCTGGTTTTTAAGTAAAGGAAAACATCTTTCCCTCACTTTGAGGTAAATTTATATATTGGGACCTGCACGAATCCAGGGCTATCAATACAGATTGGAATGAAGATACCTTTTGTAAGATAGTCTACAAATCACATAACCATTTTATTTATTTTTATATTTCCCATATCATTAATTCTCTTCTTTTCTATATTTGAAAAAAAAGGAAGAATGTCACTGTCTCCAACATTTCCTGTGTCTTTAATTCATACATTTCCCTATTTCTAAACAACAACCACACTTATGAGCAGAAGGCCTAGAGGATGTACTCTATCCATAGAAGAGCAAAGAGTTTAACTAAAAGCCGTTTTACATTTGTGTATTAATTTATTTTTTTCCAGTTAGGTCAGGACTGACAAATAGATTTCATATTTAATGCCATCTTCTATTGACTGGGAGTAGCTGTTTGGAGCTCTGTATTGAGAAGGAAGATGTGTTTCTGGCTCAGCCAGATTGATTTTCAATTGAATCCAGCCCTGGGCAAAGGAGGAGGAAGGAGCCCAGAGGTACATGGCTATCTCTACACAAGTCCCCATGCTTGGCTCAAGGAATATTGAGGCATCTGAGACAAGATCCTGTTTCTAAGACTCGCAGGAAATCATTCCAGCAATAATGTTAACTGTAAGGGAAAGAGTGGATCAATCACGGCTCCTGGAGATTTAATGCAGGAGATTGAGCAATTATAAAACTACGGCAAAGGCCGGAGGAAAGAAGACCAGGAAAAGCCATCATCCAATCTCAGCTTTGCCAAGAGCTTTTAGAAAGTGAGGGACTTTCAAGAACTTCTGAAAAAATGCTGGTGCTGATTCTCTCTGCCTCCAGCCCTGAAGCATGTGAAACTGAGCCCCCAGGGAATGGAGCCAGGACTGAACTCAGGTCTGACTCTCCTTCCACTAATCTTTCTGCAGCACTGCTTTGTTCCTCATTAAACTTTTGACGTCATTGTTCTGACACACCCATCTTTATCATTTTTGTTCTTGTTGTTAGTTGTTTCCTCTTATTTTTAAGTCCTAGGTATGCTTTTTTTTTTTTTTTTTTTTTTTACAAAAGGAAAATGGCTGCCAATCCTGTTAAAGACTTAGGGGCCCTTGAAACTCTTACTTCTGGGGCTTGGACTCTAATCATTGTAGGGATTCAGAACAAGCTTCCCTCACTTTTGCATGAGGATTATCTTAAGCTAAAGGCAATCAAGAACCTACAGTTTCAAAAGACACCACTACCTCTCCATTAACCCAAAATAATTTAAATTGGAGACTTTTTCCCCCAAAAGATTCATTAACACAGATAAACTTTATCTAAGTGTGCTGTCTATATGGCCAGCAAGCATCTAATTGCCAAACACCTGCTCTCCTCATTGTCCTGTGAATGACCCTCCTGTCCTTGGAAACTCCAGGCCCCTATCCCATTCCTTAGCTCACGATGTCATATATGCTTCATTTTACCTTTCTCTCTCTGACCCACTCATATATGTGGGGTTAAATCCATTAAATTTGATTTTCTCTGTTAATTCTGAGACCAGCCAGAAGAACCAACAAGGGTAGAGAAAAAAGTTTTCTTCCTCCCAACATCACTTTGAAGATATTAACATGCACCTACTTTGGGGGTAAAAAAATGTAATTTTGCTCATGAAATAATTTGGCTACAGATAACTAATTTAATTTGAGATTGGCTAGGATTTCTTGGCAATCGCTTTGAGAGAATCTTGCAAAGTGTGAAAAATTTAACTTCCAAATTGTTCTAGGTGTAGTGAAATATTTAGAAGTCATAAACATGAGGATTAATAAAGTTGGCCCAATGCTACATTTTGTAATGTTTAAACATTTATTAAATTTAATTTTGCAGTTTTCTTTTTGGGACTAATACATTTTTTTTTCCCAGCTTTTCAAATGCTGTCTCTCTAATACTAAATGGCTAATGGCCCAGGGTCCTGGACATTCTGATCTGGGGTCCTCTCTCTTGATACTGCCAACCTCTTGGAACAGGTGCGAGCCTTCATACTTACTCACTGCTCCCAATGAATGGAGTGACCTCCATTATCCCCAAACTCCCCCAGCCTGGTACAGACTCTTCAGGGTTTACCTTCTCATCAAGTCTTTCTTAAATCTTCTCACACTATCCACCTGCATGAAGAGTTGACCTGTCCCTCTGCTCTCCTGGAAACTAAGGCTTGAATGAGAACATTTGTTTCTATGTCAGCTTTGTGTCTCAAGAGAGGGATAATTTGAATTTCGTAAGAACTGATTTCAGTACAAGTGCTCATGTCTATGGAATCCACTGCTACAACATTGCGTAATTAATTCAATTCATTAAGTGGCTTTTACGTACCTCCTATGTGCAAGACAACATAGAGATTATCAACAAAGGTTTAATACCACCCTTTTCTTCTGGTTATCTCCAATTTCTCTTTAAGAGTTTTGATGTATGAAATAAAAATAGTCATTTTTTAATTAGTCACGAGACTCAAAACTCTGTACTCAGTGTTGTAAATGTAAACATTCTAGTTTATTTTCCTGTGGTTTCCTTTTTCTTTTTTGTCTTTTTGCCATTTCTGGGGCTGCTCTCACAGCATATGGAGGTTCCCAGGCTAGGGGTCCAATTGGAGCTATAGCCACCGGCCTATGCCAGAGCCACAGCAACACAGGATCCAAACCGCATCTGCAACCTACACCACAGCTCATGGCAACGCCGGATCCTTAACCCACTGAGCAAGGCCAGGGATCGAACCCGCAACCTCATGGTTCCTAGTCGGATTTGTTAACCACTGCGCCACAACGGGAACTCCTATACCATATTCTTTTGTCGAATCGTTTTTTGGACTTTGAACTAAAAAAAAAGGAAACCAAAAAAAAAGGATTTTTTTTTTTAAGTTCAAAGTCCAAAAAACAATTTGACAAAAGAATATGGTATAGGAGTTCCATGAGGAACTCCATGGTATAGGAGAACCATGAGGTTGCAGGTTCGATCCCTGGCCTTGCTCAGTGGGTTAAGGATCCGGCATTGCCATGATCTGTGGTGTGGGTTGCAGACGCGGCTTGGATCCCTCGTTGCCGTGGCTGTGCTGTAGGCCGGTGGCTACAGCTCCGATTTGACCTCTAGCCTGGGAACCTCCATATGCCACTGCAGCAGCTCAAGAAAAGGCAAAAAGACAAAAAAAAGAATATGGTATAGCAGTAATGTGTGTAGTAGGTTCTTGAATAAAAAAACATGTTCATGTTTATAATTTTATTTGACCTGTACATATAATGTGACAAAAGCAGAGCTGATAATATCATTCCCATTTTACAGATAAGGAAACAGAGGCTTCAGGAGGCTAATAAGAGGTAGGGTCAAATCTTAGGTTGATATTCAATAGTAGTGTCACCCTCTCACTAAACACTTTGCTCCAGGTTCCAGAATGTTAAATCGAAGGCAGAATGGTTATAAATTAGCAAGTTGGATAATTCAGCAGTGCATGTAAATGAGAGTTATAAGACAAATGACATTTAGTGACATTAATTAACTGATTAAATTAAACCTGATATTTTAATCAGAATTTGTTTGTGTAAAGTGCTAGATAAAATGAAATGTAGTTTAACCTAGTTACTTTTAAAATTTCAGTTACCATAACAACTTGTGATTTCAATTAAAGGTGGTCTTTATATTATTTTTAGAACCTTGGTTACCATAACAACCAGATGCTGTGTATTTGATCAGTTAAATTATTCCCAAAGAGTTAAAATATGGTGTTCTCTTGGAAACAATCAAAATATGATAAGTGGTGTGTCAGGAATTAATGCCCAAATGGCGACGCAAACTCAATTTTTCAAGGAGCTCACATGTGAAATAAACGACCAATGAATCTTCCTTTGTATGTTGGGCTTGTGATGTTTCTCAGTTACAGAAATCAAAAAGAGATTATTTATCAATTGGAGGAAAGTGGAGATGTCAGGTTCTAGGGTAATATGAATTGTCAGAGCTACAGAGAAAAATGATGTAAATGATAAATTCCTTTTCACTGAGTTTGGGGGCCTTGCAGGAAATAATATTACCAGGGCTTTGGCCAAGCTGGGGGTAGGGAGAGGAGTTTGGCTTTCCATAATAGATTACATCTGAAATGAGTCTGCCCTTTCGTGTTCATTTCCTCCCCCAACCCCTCTCCCCCAGTCTCAGAATTTTAAAGAAGTCTGCTCCTATATTAAGAAACTAGTTACCTGACATTAAGAAAAGCCACCATATACTAGTAGGCTCTGCAATTAGAAATAGGCAGTGAGGAGTTCCCACTGGGGCTCAGTGGTAATGAACCCGACTAGTATCCATAAGGATGCAGGTTCAATCCCTGGCCTAGTTCAGTGGGTTAAAAGATCCCTCATGGCCGTGAGCTGTGGTATAGGTCACAGATGCTGCTGGGCCCTAGGTAGCTGTGGCTGTGGTGTAGGTGGCAGCTGCAGCTTCAATTCAACCCCTAGCCCAGGACTTCCATATGCCCCAGGTGTGGTGCTAAATAAAGCAAAATAAATAAATAAAATAAAATTGGAGGGGTGGAGAGAGAGAGAGTTCAGAACAGGTAGAAGGATGGCAGAGCAAGAAGTCAAAAGGGAGAGCTAGGGAAGGGTTAAGGTACAGGATGAGACCAAGCAAGGCAGGAAGGCAGAAGAGAATGAGGAGCAGAGTAGCAAAAACAGCCTCCTCTGTAGCTCTTGCATAAATAGGCGTAGGTTAAAAATCCTGACGGTTCTCCTTCCTCACGTGGAAATATTCCTGACGCGATGGGCCCCAATGCAAGGGCAATGGAACACGGGGAAAATTCCCTTGCTCTTGGAATCAAAGTCCTCACCTGTTTGAGGTAAATTAGCCCTTCAGGCAGATGTCCTGTGTTATTTGATGGGCATCCATCCACTGTGGAGGTGCTTAAGGACACAAGGCACATCTTGTTGTCCTGGAGGAAGGGCCAAGTTGCCCATTAAGTGACAGCTAAAGATGGACTCGCCCTCTGCCTGTAGAATGCAGAGGCTAGGGCAGCCTTTGTGCCCACAGCCTGTGCAGGAGCCACAGACTGAGGGTAGGAGTGTCATCTTTGGATTCCGGGCTTAATTATAGTCCTCTTGCTTAATGAGGTTTCATGAGGAGGAGGTGGGGGATTGGTATGTGCTCGTGTGGCTGGGGGTTATTTAATTAAAAAACAATAAAGCTGCCAGCTGCCGCTGCTTAACAATCTGGAACCCGCCTCAGCCTCCACGCGGATAAAAGCACGACGCAGAGAGCAGAGGCCTCCTTACCTGCTGGTGGTGCGGCAGTTCTGTCCACCGCCTGCCTCCAAGCTCCCCTGTTTCCTTCCTCAGCTCTTTTCTGGTTGCCAAAAACATGGCTATCAGGTAGACTTACAGAGCCAAGCTGTAGAAAAAAGCCAAAAAAATTCTCTCCACTGTCTTAGGTTTAGTTTGTTAGGAAACAAACAAACAAAAAAAGTGCCTTTGGAATTGCACAAGGGAGAATGGAGCAGAAACTTCTACTTTCTACTTTCTGCCTCTTTTCTGGATCCTGACTTTGGAAATTGGGTTGGGGGGGGGAACCACCTAAGAGATGAAATTGGGGGGTGGGAGAGGATTGCCTAAGGGATGAAATTGGGTGGGGGGGATCGCCTAAGGGATGAATGGTGTCCTACTGGGGTTGGGGCTCCCAGTTCTAATGGTCCAAGTTTTGCTGGCTTTTAACAGTCACCTGGGGAACTTGTTTAAAATGTTATCTATCCGTTTATACCTATCCATCTATCTACCTAATAAGATACATATAGATGTTCAGTTTCAAGCTCTTCTTGGAGATTCTATGTTTGTCTCTGAATCTATACTTTAATAAGGGCCTTAGTTGATTTTCATGGCCAGGAACATTTGAGAAATTCTCTTACTGCCTGTTCACAATAGGGACCAGAGTAGGGGTGGGGTGGGGGGGATGAACCAGAATGGTCCTCCAGTGGGGACAGGTGTAGCTTCTCCTACATTTCACAGTCAAGGATCACTGCCTGTGAATGATTTGGACCTCCAGTGAATTCCCCATCACCTAACGCATCTGAATCCGCTAGCAAGAAAGCAATAGAACATAACACTGTCATATTATGGCAGGGTAACAGCTATGCACTGATTGGGTGTGGTATCTGACAACATTCTTATTTCCACCACAGGCTGAAGGATTCCTGCAGCAAATTAGTGACTCCCTAGTGTGGCACTTAAACTAGGAGGCCCCACTTGCTAATTAATCAGGTTCACAGCAGACTTTCCAGTTTCACTCTCTAATAGGTGATAACCTTCCTTATTTTCCTAGGACTGTCTGGGTTTTAGTACTGAAAACCCCATTCTGGGCAACCCCTTAATCCCGGACAACCCAGGGCATGGGTCACTCTACCTCTAGTAATCTAGGACCAGCTCACATGATTAGTTCCTGTCTTGGAATTACTTATCCTTGCTTTTGGGCCAGCCTAGGTGTGCTGTGACCCTCACAGGGGTGTCACCCATCTTGGGATCCTGTCCCTGAAGATGTAATAGTTAAGAGGTGTTTACACTGAAGTAAGATGGGCCCCTAATCCAGTGTGACTGGTGCCATTATAAAAGGGAAACTCGGAGTTAGAAATGCATAAGGAGAATATCATGGGAAGGTTTCACAATCATAAGTTGAAAAACTACCAGAAGGTAGCACCAGGAGGCAAAAAGTGAGAGGCCTGGAACAGATTCTTGCCTAGAACCTTCACAGGGAGCATGGTGCCAACACCTTGATCTTTGACTTCTAGCCTCCAGAAATAGGAGACAACAGATTTCTATTGTTTAAGCCACTCAGTTTGTGTTACTTTGTTAAAGCAGCCCCAGCAAACAAATACAGATAGTAGCATCTACCTCAGAGGATTTTTTTTTTTTTTTGAGGATTAAATACATTTGATTCTTTGTGTGAAAGAAGCTAGGAGTCATGGATGAATCCTTGGAAAAATAATACAGAGTGGTGGGTTACCAGAAAATGACACACTTTTCAGTGTCAGGGTTCAGACTCCATTTCCTGCTGTTTTAACTTATATGTCAACTGAAAATCACTTCAACCTCTCATCTCTTTGATCCGTATTTTCTCTTCCGTAAAATGGATATCATGGCACAAACCTCTTAGGGTAGTTTTGATAGTTAGAGAATGTATGGTAGCTCATTAACCAGCTTTATGACCAAGGGCCACCTGGCTTTTGCCCTTGTGATACAGCAGGCACAAAATATTAAGCCTCTTCTCTCAGCAAGTGCCCCCACCTGTGTCCCCTTAGCCCTTAGTCTGAGGCCAAGAGCTGACAGATGAACGAGCTGGAGATCCTGCCAACCCTTTGTGTGCTATGGGAAGATGGAACCATAAGGACTATTACCTTTCGTTTCTCCCACTCTGCCCACCCTCCCACTTGAAGGCAAGTTTCTTGCTTCTTTTCCTGAGGATCAGAAGAGCTATGACTCTGATAGTTAATGGTTGAAGCCCCCTTTCTTTTCTTTTTTGGGAGAAACAATTTGAGAGCTATAATTATTCCTGCAGACCCAATTATTTTCACAGAAATTAAATATGTCTGTGGTAGTACTTCAATAGATCAATGTGTTTGTTACACTATCAAAATCACTTTTTTTTTTCCTCTGCTATGTTGAAGAAATGAACAATTGAGCGCCAGATTGCAGAACTGAGGTTTTGTTTAATATTTAGTGCTAGCAGGCACATTTGCTCTTGGCGGGAAAAAAAAAAAATAGCAGGGCCATTTGTATCAAGTAAAGCCCATGATTGCAATCTATATACAACCTCTCCCACAGGATTAAGCATATAATATTGTTAATGAAATATTAGCTGCAAAATGAACATGTAAGGCTTTAAAACATAAGTGCCCTTTGACCCAGTAAGTCTACTTGTAAAAACTTGCCCTAAGAAAAGAAAACTCAAGTGTTCAACAGTGCAAAGATTTACATACCAAGAGTATAGGCATATGTCAGACGTACTAAGGGTCTGGTTTCAGAGCCCTGCAATAAAGTGAGTCACACAAATTTTTTTGTTTCCCCAATGCATATAAATTTGTATTTATACTATACTGCAGTCTATTAAGTGTGAAGTTGGCATTATATCTAAAAAACATTTTGATATACCTTATTTGGTATACCTTAACTGATAAATTAAGGTATATACTTTAATTGATAACTACTTTATTGCCAAAAATGGCTAACCATCACCTGGGCTTTCAGGGAGCTGGAATCTTCTTGCAAGAGTGACATCAAATATCACTGATCATAGATCACCATAATAAATATAACCATAATGAAAAATTTTGAACCATGGTGAGAATTATCAAAATATGACACAGGAAGTAAGCAAATGCTGTTGGAAAAATTGTGCCAGTCGACTTGCTTGACACAGAACTGCCACAGACCTTCAATGTCTAAGAAACACAGTATCTGCAAAGTGCAGTAAAATGAAGTATGCCTTATTTGTGGGAGATTATGTATAATATATTTTAAGAGAAGTCCTAAATTTCGATAATTGGGATATGGTTCAATAAAGTATCGTTCACTTATTAACTGTATGTTATCTAACCATTAATAATGGAAACATGGATTTCTGTCTATTGACACAGGAAAACTCTTACATGAGCAAGTTACAAAACAGTGTAATATTCAAGTTTGGGGCTAAATGTTCAGAAGTCTAGGGAGAGTGAGTGTACGTGGAAGAAAGAACAGAAGAAAAAAGATATTCACTAAAATATTCATCGTAGTTACTTCTGGGTAGAAATACTGTTACTGATTTTTATATTGCTCTTTATGCCTTTCTCTTTTGATTTTTAAAGTGAATTTGCTTTATCTTTCTAATCAGAAGGGATTATTAAAGCTTTATTAGCCTAGAAACCTTAAGGGGAATTATTCTAAATCAAAGGAAGCAATAAGGTGTAGCATTTCCCAAACTGTGTTTTGAAATATGTAGTGGAGTTCTTCAAAGCCAGGGTTCCCTTGTGGAAGAAGTTTAGAAAACGCCTTTCTTGTTCCTTCTTTCTCTGATTCACAATGAAAATTGGTAGCAGCAGCAAATAATTACTTAAACTCAATTTGATCATAAAACATCATTTTTTCCTACTTCACCTCTTAATGTCTCATGAGAGTTTCGGACCCTGAGAAACAGTCTGGGTGGGAAATAGTGTTCAAAAGAGGAATCTTTGCTGCCTCTGCCAGTGTGGAGGGATAGAGGAGACATTTGCTATTTCCATATCCAGCATACATTCTCTGTTTTCCCAATTCCTGGCAGAAACCAGATTTGTCTTTTTAAAGCCTATCTCCCCCACTGTCTAAGGGCTGTGTAAGTGGGGTTGGGAGTATAAATCACCATCTCTCACCACAGTGGATGAGGGATGAGCAGTAAATCCAGCCACATCCATCCAGAGCATGGCATTTTCCTGATCACAATAAGGAATACAGGTGAGTGCCAGTGCATCACTTAGGTTCATCACTAAAAATCATAAGGACATTTGCTGAATAATTACAGGAAGAAAACCTGGAGCACTGGTTTGCTGGGAGCAGCCGTCTCGTGACCAGGAGGAGGGAAGCTAGCCTTAGGAAAAAATGACCAAGACGTAGAGCTGGAGTGTTGATAAAATTGTATCTGTTGTCGGGTGTACTTGTGGCCAATATACATCCTTTCAGTTTGGATTTGTTTTTCGATTACTTCTAACTGAAAGTCTTCCGATTCAGGAGACTCAAGAAGAACCTCAGAGATAACGAAGGGGAATAAAAAGAAGGCTAATCTCATACCTTACAAAATATCATTCATAACAATGCCTCACTCAACTGCCCAATTCCACAAGCGCCCTTTGTATTATGTATATATATTTGTATTTCCTTAGCTTTAAATTGTTCTTGGATAGATATCTGCATTTCACCTGGAGATTGGCGAGGCAGGGAATATTAACATTTTCTCACTGGTTTTCTTCCTTACACCTCCTATGGCTGGCCTGAACCCCACTAGGATGAAACCAGCCATACTAGCAGCCCATCTAGCTGTTATTTTCCCAGTACATCGGTGAAAGTGCCCGTCAGTTTACAGCATTTGATCCATAAACAACTTGCCGTCCATCAGCGTCTATTCCCATTTTTTTCATATTTCCTATTGCTTTCTGGGCTGTTATTGAATCTATACCATGGAATTTCTGGGAAGGGCCAACAATCTAATAGAAAATGGAAGCTCCCTCCTTGACTGAAGTTTCTCCCCAGTAACTTCCAACTCAGCAGTCAGGTGACGTCTACCACAAATGGTATCAGTAAATCATCAGGAAGAACTTTCCCAAGAATCTAATTGGAAACATCAATGCTGGCATTCCAACCTCTTTTTCAACATAAGCATCCTCCTTAAAAAGCACCCATGCTGTAACTGTAAAACACGTCCCCAAATCCCTGAGAGCCCATCTGCTGACAGTGTGATTCCTATGTACAAACGGATTTTGTGTATACATAAATATGGTTGGATATGAAAGCCTAGTTGAATTGAACTCTGATACCCTAGTAAAATCAGTCAATATACAACAGATATCAACCTGGATACAAGTCACCATAGGAGTGGGGAGGAGTCCTATAAGGAATGACTCTTGCCTTACAGACTTGAACCCAAGTTAGGGATACTAACTTTGTAACTTTTTTTTTTGAAATCTAAGCAAGGGATTTCTGGTAACAGTCATGGGAGACAGGGGCCAAATGTCCCGGGCACAGGCTGTATTCTCACATGCAGAACTATGCCCTAGTTCCCACCACCAGATAAACCTAACCTGCAGCTCTCCCTTCTCTGGGAGCTTGAAATGGAAGTAGAGTTTGAACATGACTTGTTTACAATTGCTGGTCACCCCAGGTCAGGGCTTTTCAACCTGGGCAGTACTGACATTTTGGATGAGATAATTCTCCATTGTGAGGGGCTGTCCTGTATGTCACAGGATGGTAAGCAGCAGCCATTGCTTCTGCTCACTGGATACCGGTAGCTTCCTCCCGGTTTTGACAACCAAAAAATGTCTCCAGGTATTGCCTGATGACTCCTGGAGGGAAAATAACCCCTGACTTAGAATCACAGGACTAGATTATTCTCACTATGGTTGCTTTGTCCTCTATGAATTTAGCAAAGCTGGGAGCCCATTGGCCTCAGAATTCCTTCCCTTGTGCGTCTCCAGGTTGACAGTGACAAGAGAGATTTTGCATGGGATTTGGTGGTCGTGTTCAGCCTCAGCTGGTTGGTTATGCTCTGAAGTTCTGTGCAGGGTGCCAAGCATGGCGGAAGCCTATGCACGTGGTCGCTGATCTGCTGGCTTACCTTGTTGGCATGGTTGGCACCCAGACCCTCAGCGCCTCCAGCGCCTGCCAGATCTCCTCCTTTAGCTGAATCATGGGTGTAAGGGCACCAGCTTTCTATCCTAACTGCTGATCTAGTTGAATGATAGTGACTCAACACTGGACATGGAGACAGCATCCTGCACAAAGCGCTCCACCAGCTCCTGCAATTGAATAAGATCTAATCCCTTCATAAATTTGCTCTTCTGTGCCACTCATAGCAGTTCTGCTTTTCTGACTGAACCCTGACTGAAACGCTTACAACTGGGTGTCTTGGGTTGTAGTGACATTTTGGAGGAGAACTGGGAGACTTACCAACATTCATTCCACCCCAGATAATTACTCTAAGCCAAACCAGGTGGTTCCATGCCTCTTGCCAGGGATTCAGTCAGAGATGAACAGAGCTAAGTTGGTTTAAGCCAATGAGATGCAAGGAGAGGCTGGCTTGGGGTTTCTGGAAATAAAAGTCTGTCTATCTCATCCAAGTATAAATAAATACCAAGTCATGCTGTATCTGTGGCTGCTGGCAGCTGTCATGTGACCATGTGGGGAACCAGATTCAGGATAAAGCTGAGACCACTAACAGCAAAGAGGAAAAACCCCAAAGAATCTAGGACTGAAAAAATCTGAGCTGTGGGAATCAATAAACCCTGAAGCCTTCTGAAATGTCCTTTTGTACAAGATAATAAACTTCCCTATCGTTTAAGCCAACCTAATAGGAATTGTCATATGTCATATTCTAAGGTCGTTTTGGAGCCTGGTTTAGACTTTGGATACAAATTATTCTCACTTCTTAAAGATTGATTTGACCTGGTCACCCTGGGGTAAAGACTCCATTATTTTTCTTTTTTTAAAAAATATGTATTTTTCAATGATAATTTTGTAGAATTTTAATATTAGGCTAATAAAACTTAAGAAAACTTGAACATGACTTTCAGACTTTATGTAACTATATAGTAGCAATTCTCAGACTTTTTGGTCTCAGACTGCTCTCTTTACAATGGAAACTTCCAAAAACTTTTTCTTTAAATGTGGGTTGTATCTGTCAACATTTACCATATTAAAAGTTGAGATATATTTACTCATTTTCAGTAATGACACATAACATTATTTATGAAATATATCATTTGAAAAATAAAAATGTATGTGAATAGGATTGCATTGTTTTTATTTACAAATCTCTTTACTCCATTATTTTTTCAAATGTACTCTACTTTTCCTCGTCATCTCAGGCCTGGAAGTCTGGAAGACCTTCCTTTGCTGCTTCTACCAGTTTCAGCTGAGTCCTGGTTGCCTGCTTCTCTCAACCTCAAACTTCACTTCACACTTGGTTTAAAAGCAGAAAGTAAACAGAACTCAGCGAAAACATTCTCCAGGAAAGCTGGGCATGTGGGTTCTTGCCTCTCTCGGGACCAAGATTTACCTGAAAGGTTTGGGCCTTCTCCAAAGAAGATCCACCCCAGCCGTCCGGGCCACCTACACCCAGTAGGAAACAGGCCATTATAGGAGGCAATAAGTTAAAACCCTGACTGGAGCCTCTGTGCATTCTGCTATCTGGAGCTAGCCTTGTCCACTGGAAGCTTTGGGATTATTTTCCCTTACCCTCTGGATTCCTTGTCTTTGGGGATAGTGGGATGAAATGAGAAGTCATGGAGGGGCTGCTGCCAGCAAAATGTGCCTCAGTCTCCAGATGGATATGGTGGCAAGAAGGGTCCTGACTGGATTTCACCTCACTCACTCCCTCTGCCTGGCACCTCTGCACCAGGATACAGCTGGCACAGCCCTGAGCAATGCCCGGGATAAGAACATTGGAATTAGGCAAACTCCGGTTCAGAGCTTTGCTGCTCTTACTGGAAAACAGGTGTGTCAAGCAACCTCTCAAAGTCTCATTGTCTCATGAATAAAAGGAGATGAGGAAAATCTGTCATCATGCATGGAGCATGGTGGAAACTTCATAAAGGCTGCTGTCTTCATCGGATCTTCTTCCACCTCATCACTGCTTTAGCTGACCTCTGCCTCCTCCTCAGAGGTGTCTGTCAGTTCCTTCAGCTTAGCTGGATGGCTGGTCCGACTGCAGCTGCCCAAACCCTCGCAGCTGGAGGGACTCATATGCACGAAAGCCTATTACCCAGGTTCAAGGCAAGCCACAAACACTCTCTGGCTTTGTAAACAGAGGAAGGGATACAGCCCCTAGGGCCAGAGGGAAGAACTGGAGTTGTCAGGAAAACTTGCTGCTTGCACCAGGGCTTTGCCCCATACTCATGCCATGCCTCACTTGGGCACCTAAGCCTAATGTTTCAGCCCAGGTCACACCGCTGACTGTCAGGTTGGCTTATAGTCTGATGGCTTGAAAGAGGCATAATATGCACATGGCTGTGATCCAGTAACCTTGAGCTTAATCCTGCTCTACTGTTGATTAACTGTGTGACTTCAGAGAAACCATTTCAGCTCAGTTTCCTCTAGAACCTAATTGGGGGATTATCTCCCACCATCTAGGGTCCTGCATCATTTCAGAGTGTGTGTGTGTTGGGGGGAAGAGGGGGTGGAATGGAGTACATTATAAAAAGTGCTCTCCTCTGGCTTAGTTTAAGGATTCCGTGTTTTTTTGACCAGATAATCCCATGAAAGTCTTAGTTTCCTCAAGAGTCAGTGTTTGAACTCACCCACCCCACTGGGATGTCACCCATATTTGGTTGACTGAATATCATTATAGGCTTTGAAATGGCCCTGCATTTCAAAAAGGCTGTTTTTTTATTAATAAATATATATATTTACATATACATATAATCATCCAAAAATGTGCTCTAAGAGAGCAGCTGCCTTAAGAATATTTCTGTGAAGAAGCCAATTGTTTGAGAATTGGGATGCATTCTGCCACTTGTGAAAAGAAGCAAAAAAAAAAAAGGAAACAAGAGAAAGAGAGATGAGAGGCACAAATATATTGACAGATGAGAAGAATAAATGTTTTTGTTGCGTGCGCTGAGCGGAGGTGTCGCACATCCCAAATTATGACATAACTGTTGGAGTAATGGCTGCAGCTGTTGCCTTTGTAACGTGATCCACAATACCCGGCTCTAATAAGAGCAGCAGCGTGTCCAAGTCACTTCACACAAAGAGGACGGCCTAATCCCACGCCACGTGAGTCTGTGCCAAACGTGGCCGAATCATAGCGGCAGGATCAAGCAGGGAATAATCACATCCTTAGGAAAAAAATCCCCTGTGTAACACACTGAAATCCCTTTTAAACAAGGCAAGCATGTGAACCTACTGCTGAACAGGAAAATTCCTTGATGAATTGCCAAGGAAGAGCGCTGGGTAGAAATTCCATATGCTGCTCCCGTTCCATAGGGTAAAAACTACTAGAAAGGAAAAGTTGATTTTTGAGCAGTAGGAAGATGCTGCTCGGTTTAAGTCATTCATTCATTCACTCAGCTGTTCAACAAATATTTCTTGAGCACGTGTGTCAGGCACCGGGCTGTGAATCAGAAATGGAGGGAGGTAAACACTGAACAGGTAACAGAACAAGTCATTAATTCCTGGCAGTTGTGATAACTGCTTTAAGGAAAAAGGACTGGATACTAGGAGTGTGAATTACGGACTGTATTTTCTTTTTGAGAGCAGGCCGAACTGTGCAAGCTTGCCGTCACTGTAAGCCTGCTTTGAATAACAAGAGATACAGAGTTGGTACCCAGAGAACTAGAATTTCCATTGAGATTTAAAAAAAAAAAAAAATCACCTTTTTAATGTTTTATTTGATAGCATGTTCTTGTCATTGAATATTCAAAATTTGGCAGTGAACGTGTCAGAACCATCTTTGCAATTCAGCAAGTGATAAGCACTAAAGATACTTGTATATACAGGGAGAATCCCCTTGATAAGAATATGCCTCCCTGTATCTGAGTTCGTTCATGTGGTGCCCAAGATCATAAGCTCTGAAACCAGACTGCCCAGGTTCAAGTCTATCCCTACTGCTCACTAGCTACAGGAGTCAACTTACTTAAATTTTCTGGGCCACGGTTTCCTCATCTGTAAAATGGGAATAACTCTCTTTCTTCCTTCATAAGGTCATTGTGAGGAGCGGCTAATTAAATATACTTAAAAGCACTTCAAATAGCCCCTGGGTCATACTAAATGCTGGGTTAGAGTTGCTGTTCTTACTATTCCTAAACTTAAATCTAGGCAGCTCCTACAGTGTGGCTAAATTATCATGTCTTTTCTATTTTATTTCTTGTTATCTAAGATACTCAGTTTGAGGTTGTTCATTGATATCAACCCTAACTCTCTGCTTTTGCCAGATGTGAAAATTTCTTGATCCTTATGTCACCCTAAATTATTTTCATCCTATCAGTCAAAATAGGCAGCCAGTTGTATAGTATGTTTCCAGCCATGACTAATTCTTTCCCCATTTCTCAGATTTTGTCAGGAATGATGTTGCTAAACACACTTATCTTCTGCGTGGACTAGAAGTCACACAGCATAGGGGCCAGGGTACCTTTGTAACTGCCATTTCGTTGTTTAAGAATTCCTGTTATTAGAGTTCCCGTCGTGGCGCAATGGTTAACGAATCCGACTAGGAACCATGAGGTTGCGGGTTCGATCCCTGGCCTTGCTCAGTGGGTTAAGGATCCGGCGTTGCCGTGAGCTGTGGTGTAGGTTGCAGACGCGGCTCGGATCCCGCGTTGCTGTGGCTCTGGTGTAGGCTGGCAACTACAGCTCCAATTCGACCTCCATATGCCGTGGGAGGGGCCCAAGAAATGGTAAAAAGACAAAAAAAAAAAAAAAGAATTCATGTTATCTTAAGAATTAATGTGGAAGGCTACAGCCCCTAACTCCCTAAACCTCACCCCATGGCAACCTTCAAGGAACATAAACAACTAGGAAGAGCCCTGGAGAGATCAGTCACCAACATATCCATCCTTCCTCCTTGTAGATCACAGCAAGAAACATTAAGTCCAAAAATGAAAAGGGTCTTGGTAGGTCAGATAGCTAATAAGTTGTTTGGCCTTTGACCTACATTGTTCATGGAGGAGTGAGGAAGCAGACTGGCTTCCTTGAGCAGAGGATGGAGAAAATTGTGCTGAGTTTTGATCATTTGTGTATTCCCAAGTTCCTCCACACAAGCAGACTGTGAACGAAAACAACTCTAAAGACGTGTAAGCACTATGGTTAATTGGGTATGCAGTAAATACAATTTACTCCTGAAGAAACAGTTTGCTGTTTATTCACTGGGAAAAAAAAATCCCAGCTCAATAACACTGACAGAACACGAATATTGTGGGGCAGGTTGAAGGAAAATCCTATTTAATATGCTTTTGAGAGGACGAATAAAAGCAATCTGAGTTTTGGGGTTTTTTTTCCCTTTGCAAATTTTCACCCTATTCCTTCATTTGTTCTTTCTCTTCTCCTATTTCCTTGTAGCTTATTCTTCTGTAGTGTTGCAGGAGACTTTTCCCAAAGAGAATTTTCTGGGGCATGTCGGCTAATTATTTTTCAGCATGATTTCTAGACCCGACCTCTGATCTCCTCACAGCCCTACAAAACATCCTGTTGCATTCTTTATTGACCCTAGAAAGATTCTGGGAAGAGGTGATTAATAGAAAAAATGGGGGAAACTACATTGTCTTGAGACACACAGAGCATATCAAAATCATTCAGACCCAAGTTCTTGAATATAGTGCTGTTTTCCCTTCCGTGTATGGAAGCCCCACGGGGACCTCTTCTGGCTCAGCAGGAAGCCTCATTTAGGTAAAGGCAGCAAGCAAAGACTAGTTCCCCCTTATGTGCTGCATGTTCAAAATCCACCTCTTTCTCATCACTTTTACTCTTGGGGTCCCCAAACAGAGGGCTGGTACCGCTTGACAAGCATCACTTAACTTTGGCTGAGCAGTCTGGTGATGATTCTTGCCCGTTGCTGACACTGTAAATTAGCTACAACTGGTGTTTGAAGGCAAGGTTGTGCACCTGCTGCCCACACTTGGAGATCAGAGACTTGTCTTCTGAAACATACTGCCTTCCCTCTTGTCTTTCATTCATCCTGGAAACACACATTCTTTTGATTTCTGAGGGTCTCTCTGATCCAGTGTGTTGTTGGATATTTTTCTGTCTTGGCTTTCCATTTGAGAAAATAATCGAAGTGACATAGATGCTACTGGGCATGGGGGAGGGCAGAGAACTTCCTTTACAGGGGTGAAAAATATACCCCCTAACTTGCCACAAGTCATATGACATATCTTTTTCAGTGAAGAGCAGTTCTGCCCACAGGGCAAAATAATTATCAGCAACAACCAACAATGGCAAAATAGGTAGGGCCGACTTTATGTGTGCCCTTCAAGGCTGCATGCTTTCATAATAACACTTTCCCCTTCTGCAGCAGGCCTGATACCATGACCAAAATGCATCACATGAATAAGAAATTGGAATCTTGCTGGCTATGGGCTGAATTCCATCATGACTATGTCTCTTGCACTCTCGATGTGTATTGATTCTCTATACATGTACAGCTAACACAAATTATCTTGTACATACACACCATTCAGTGTTTCAACCAACTAAGTACATCCATTGAAGTTAGAAGAAGTCCTCTCTTCCAAAATTTTTACTTTGTAGGTCCACCTGGAGTAGGATGTTTCTCCTCACAGAAGTGTGAAATAGGAATTTTCTTCTTTCTTATGAATAATAGAATTATGAAAACTAAAAGGAATACCACATGATCCTGTGATTGGAGCTGACATTTAGTTAGCAGAAGTAAAATTATATTCAAAAAAATCAATATGCTTTGTGAAACGTCCCATATTTTTAATTCACTTGCCACAGATAATTTGCTCATATATTTAAATTAGGCTACTGAATTTTATTCAGCCATCTTTTAAGGGGATCACATGCTATTTTATTCTGATGTTGGTTTAGCCACTAATGCAGTACATGGAGACAGCTCCCCTGTTCCCCTTTAAAAGCTGTTTAGGGCTGCGTTTCCAGCCAAATGATCTAGATAGTTTTTTCTCAATGCTATGCCTGACTCTGCTAGTGAACTTCAACCTATGTGGGGGAGGGGGCCTAAGATGAGAAGAGGAGGGGGCAGAAAGACAAGGGCTCAAGGGAGCATTTGGAATCCAGACCCTTCACTTGGCTTCACCCCGACTGGCTGTGGGTGATTTCTGGTAAGTGTGCCTGGGTTTCTTTCTTTCTTCTCTGATGGGAATGCCACACATGATGGGAAAGCCTTGCCAGGCAGGAATTCTTTGTGTGTGTGTGTGTGTGTGTGTGTGTGAAAACTATAGATATGGTTTTTTTTGGTTTTTTTTTTTTAATTTTCCCACTGTACAGCAAGGGGATCAAGTTATCCTTACATGTATACATTACAATTACATTTTTTTCCCCACCCTTTGTTCTGTTGCAACATGAGTATCTAGACAAAGTTCTCAATGCTATTCAGCAGGATCTCCTTGTAAATCTATTCTAAGTTGTGTCTGATAAGCCCAAGCTCCCGATCCCTCCCACTCCCTCCCCCTCCCATCAGGCAGCCACAAGTCTCTTCTCCAAGTCCATGATTTTCTTTTCTAAGGAGATGTTCATTTGTGCTGGATATTAGATTCCAGTTTTATAAGTGATATCATATGGTATTTGTCTTTCTCTTTCTGACTCATTTCACTCAGTATGAGGTTCTCTAGCTCCATCCATGTTGCTGCAAATGGCATTATGTCATTCTTTTTTATGGCTGAGTAGTATTCCATTGTGTATATATACCACCTCTTCCGAATCCAATCATCTGTCAATGGACACTTGGGTTGTTTCCATGTCCTGGCTATTGTGAATAGTGCTGCAATGAACATGCGGGTGCACGTGTCTCTTTCAAGTCGAGTTTTGTCAGGATAGATGCCCAAGAGTGGGATTGCGGGGTCATATGGAAGTTCTATGTATAGATTTCTAAGGTATCTCCAAACTGTTCTCCATAGTGGCTGTACCAGTTTCCATTCCCACCAACAGTGCAGGAGGGTTCCCTTTTCTCCACAGCCCCTCCAGCACTTGTTATTTGTGGATTTATTAATGATGGCCATTCTGACTGGTGTGAGGTGGTATCTCATGGTAGTTTTGATTTGCATTTCTCTTATAATCAGCGATGTTGAGCATTTTTTCATGTGTTTGTTGGCCATCTGTATATCTTCTTTGGAGAAATGTCTATTCAGGTCTTTTGCCCATTTTTCCATTGATTGATTGGCTTTTTTGCTGTTGGGTTGTATAAGTTGCTTATATATTCTAGAGATTAAGCCCTTGTCGGTTGCATCATTTGAAACATCATTTGAATGTTTTCTCCCATTCTGAAAGTTGTCTTTTTGTTTTCTTTTTGGTTTCCTTTGCTGTGCAAAAGCTTTTCAGTTTGATGAGGTCCCATGGGTTTATTTTTGCTCTCATTTCTATTGCTTTGGGAAACTGACCTGAGAAAATATTCATGATGTTGATGTCAGAGAGTGTTTTGCCTATGTTTTCTTCTAGAAGTTTGATGGTGTCCTGTCTTCTATTTAAGTCTTTCAGCCTCTTGGAGTTTATTTGTGTGCATGGTGTGAGGGTGTGTTCTCGTTTCATTGCTTGGCATGCAGCTGTCCAGGTTTCCCAGCAATGCTTGCTGAATAGACTTTCTTTTTCCCATTTGATATTCTTGCCTCCCTTGTCAAAGATGAATTGACCATAGGTGTCAGGGTTTATTTCCGGATTCTCTATTCTGTTCCATTGGTCTGTCTGTTTTGATACCAGTACCACACTGTTTTGATGACTGTGGCTTTGCAGTATTTCTTGAAGTCTGGGAGAGTTATGCCTCTTGCTTGGTTTTTGTTTCTCAGGATTGCTTTGGCGATTCTGGGTCTTTTGTGGTTCCATATAAATGTTTGGATTGTTTGTTCTAGTTCTGTGAAAAATGTCCTGGGTAATTGGATAGGGATTGTATTGAATCTGTAGATTGCTTTGGGTAGTATGGCCATTTTTACAATATTGATTTTTCCAATCCAGGAACATGGAGTATCTTTCCATTTCTTTACATCCTCTTTGATTTCTTTGATTAAAGTTTTATAGTTCTCAGCATATAGGTCCTTTACCTCCTTGGTCAGGTGTATTCCTAGGTATTTGATTTTTGAGGTACAATTTTAAAAGGTATTATATTTTTGTATTCCTTTTCTAATATTTCATTGCTGGTATACAGAAATGCAACTGATTTCTGAATGTTAATCTTATATCCTGATACTTTGCTGAATTTATGAATCAGTTCAAGGAGTTTTGGGGTTGAGTCCTTTGGGTTTTCTATGTATAGTATCATGTCATCTTCATACAGTGACAGTTTGATCTCTTCGCTTCCTATATGGATGCCAGGCAGGAATTCTTTTAGGAACAGAGCCATGAACAGAGAGGGAACTCAGAGGATGTGGCATTTCTCTTTAAGAACCAAGTTCAAGCCCAAAGTATTGTATAAGTGAAAACACAGCACCTTTTGGAGGGAAGAGGAGGGCAGGGTAAATTTTCTTTATCTTATTTGATTTGTTAGAGCATCCCGGGTGGGGAAAAGTCCTGCTCATGGAGAACTTGACCTTGCCTTTTAATCTTACATTTGATTGTAAGTTTCAGTTATTAAATATCATACACCTTGTTCATATTTAAGGGACTCTTCTTCCCCCCCCTTTCGCCCCCTCTTCCCCCCTTTTCCTTTATCTCTGGTGAAATTTCAGATCCTTCTCTTTTCTCATCACCATTCTTTTTTCATTTCCGGGGTTCCTCTGTGTTCCCAGCAGACAGTTTGCCTTCTTGCCTTGTCTGAGTCCGGTCAGTCCTTCAGAAACCATCCCCCCCAGCCACAGCCCACCTCAGAAGGAAGAGTATGTTCTTGCCATCATATATTCAGCAGTCAGAGCACATCATGACTGAGACTGTATTAAGTGGGGGAGGACAAGATTGTTTACTTTCTCAGAAGGCTAAACATCTCAGCTGGGAGTCCTTGACTGTGTGCTTAAGGACACAGACAGGGGAGGACAAAGGCCAGCAGAAAGTGCTTCTGCCATGGCGATTTGCATCTGAGTTCAATGCAGCTCTGCTTTAAAGAGTCTCATTTGAATACGCAGTACATTAGCTCCATGCCTGCTTCCGATCTAATATGGGAAATACATTCATAGCTCAGTAACCTCTCCCCCACCTAGTCCACAGTTGGGGAAAAGGGGGGGAGGGGGGCTCCCACAACTGCAGAAAAATTGTATTTCAAATGAATGTCTTTGCATCAACTGCCTATGCATCCCTTAGCTGCACTCCGATAATTTGCATATTTTTTCTTACTAATGGGAGTAAATATAGGATGAAGATTTTGTTTTGTCCATTTAAAAATAGTTCTTTGCCCCTCTTGCTTGCGGGCATCTAAATATGTGATGGGAAAAAATGGTTTGTTAGACTAAAGACAATCAGAAGAGTTTCAGATGACACACCCTCCATTATTATATACATGAAGGACTATGGCTAGAAATCACCAGAATACTTGCTAGCAAAAAATTAATAAGTAGATTTATAATATAAAGCTATGTGAATATAGTCCTGTTAAAGGACCACTGATCTAAAGGAAATCAGCCTGCAGAGAGTCCTAAATTATGCACTAGGCTGAAATGGCATTATCGCACATTGTCTATTCCCTTTCTTTTTAGTTTTCATGGGAATTCAGATCTACCTTGGGGTCTCTGTGTATATTTTCTTAACTACTTGTCTTCTTTTAGCCTAAGAAAGCAAAGGGGAACTGAAGGATGAGAATGTTTTAGCATGTAAGAAGGGTGGTCTTAGTGAATGTTTGAATCCTGGGACCATTCTTTATCTAGGTAATGTCCATAGAGGTGAAATGTAACAATAGTAAAGTGTTGATATTGACTTTTTTTAAACAAATATGTCAGAACTTGTATATGGCCCAGACTTTTACCGATGCCTTAAAAACAGTCACCTTAGGAGAACGAGTTGTTTTCATTTTAGCTTTTAGTTTTTAGCAATGGTTTTTGTTTTCACACTGCAGTGGGAATTGCTAGTAAAGCCTAAAGTGTTTTCTATTGAATACTGCCAATGAAGAAAATTTTTTGTCATTTGAAGGTGGGTTTGATTTTTGCAAATAATCAAATATTATCTGGAGCCAGAGTAACTAGTGAATGAGCAGCTAAGTGTTAAAGTAAGATCTGTAAGTGTGACTGTGGCAATGCAAAATGTCTTCTGAGCTTAGTTTAGTGCCTGCTGGAAAATGTAAGATGTGTGGAAATTCACACTCCCTGAGCTGACGGTCCTCCATGCCTTTAATCAAAGAATTGTAGCATTAGAAGAAGTTTTAAAGTTATGAAATTTGAGCCCTTAGTTGAGGGAAATAAGAAGGCTACAATAGCGAACTTTTACTTAAACGGTGTTCTTTCTTGACTGTAGGAGTTTAATTCCAATTTTACCTAGTTCTTAAATACTACAAACATTTGGATGCTGTTCATGTGAGTGTGAGTTTATGTACGTGGGTGTACCTGTATGGTCAGTGTTACTGTGTTTGTATTTATAGGACCAACTTCAGATTATCTGACCCGCTGTCAAATAACTTCCTTACTTTGGGGCCATCCTCTTGGGCCACATCTAATTCTTGAAACCACACATATGGGACCCTACCTACAACCTGTCCTGGGTGGCTGATTCAGATGGCAGGAACACCTGACTGAGGCCAGTCAATCGCATTCCCTCTTCTCAGATTTTGGAATTGGTACTTAGGCAGTCTTTCAATATGCCTGGCTCTAGAAGATCCAAAGTTGATAACTAAAATTTTCCACATGGATTGGAGAGCCAAGAAAGCTGGTTTAGAGAGAAAGAAAAAGCCGAAGACGTGGGGAAAAAAAGGTAAAAATAAGATCAAGGGAGATAGCGCTGCCTGTGTGTCTTAAGCCTCTAGTTCCCAGTTCGCCTCTTCCTGAAGCCTGATTGTATTGATGCTCTTAGGGTCCTTGAGTTAACACTGCATACTTAAATGACATGTTTAAGTGTTTATTAAGTTAGATGGAATGGGTTTGTTGCTTGCAATCCACTAGATCATACCCAATAGAAGATGCATATATATATAATATTTCAACTCCCAAGAGGGAACTGAATTAGCCAGCCTTGCTCAGGAGCCAAAGCTCTTTTCATGAGGATCTGATGGGTTTTGTGAGAGAAAAAGGAATGAGGCAAAGGGTCAGGGCCTGGGCCAGGCAACTTGAGTCATCTTCCAATCACAGCTTTCCTGAGAATCCCAGGGATGAGCAGGACACCCTGTAAGGTGTGGAGGAGTTGAGGCTTCTGGACCATGGCATACTGATTGATGATTGCGAGGAAGGGACAGTGACGAGTGTGACCTGTGTGGTCCTGTAAAGAGTCATTATCTGATGAAGCTCCAGGGAAACTGAGAAAAGCAGTGATGACATTGCTATCCTCTTGCACTTCAGGGGCAGTCCCATCCCCTACCCCCATCGCCAGACAAGAAAATAGAAATCCAAGCTCTTAGAGGCACAAGGAGTAGCACCTGCTCTCCATCTTCACTCACCTTCCAGCTCATCCAGCCTCATATTTTTTGATGCAGAAACATTAAACTACTAGTGTGTCCCTCCCCCACTGCACACCTCCATGCCTGGGCACAAGGCACTCAATCTCCCTGCTTGGAATCCCCACACACTCAGCTTTTTCTTCTCCATCCTAGCCCCCACCCTCAACTCCCTTGACCTAGAAAATTCCTATTTACCTTTGCAAACTCCGCAACAATCAACTCTGGGAGGACTTCTCTGCCCTTTCTCTACCCTAGAATGGAATTAATCCCTCTGTTCTCTGGATGACTTCAGTACCTTGTAAATTGTTCCATTACTGTCCTCTCTTGCACTCTATTGTAATGAGTTGTTAATGTGTCTTCTTCCCATCTAAACTGTGGACAATGTGAAGTTAAGAACCATGTCTCACTCATTTTTGAATGTCTAGCAATCCACAGATAGTGAGTCCACAATGACTAACCTGCAGCAGTTGCCCTGGTAGCTAATACCTTTTGTGTGCTCGATATATGTGGAGAGAAGAGAAATGAAATTGTGTAGTCATCTTCTGCAGAGACTCTAAAGTATTTGCTCTAGAGACCTTCCTTACCTCAGTGACAATAACTATTGAAACTTCTTGCATTTTTAACTATACTGCCTGCTGCTTCCCCAGAGTTAAGTGGATTTTCTGTACATGAGAGCTCTTAGGAGCTATGTAGCTCAACAGGGATATTTGTGCATAAGGAGCTTCTAGTCCACAGTTCTGGGGACCATGATAGTGGATGCAAATTATTTGTCTGGCTCCTACGAACCCTCTTTAGTATAATTGAAAGAGGTTCTGCACTATCACAAAAGTCAAAAAATTCTGTGAAGCAGGAATGCTATCTATTTTCTGTTCCATATCTGCATAGTATCTAAATACAAATAAGGCAGCCAAGAAATATGTTAAAAAATAAAGGATGGGAGGGATGGAAGGAGGGAGGGAGAAAGATGAGAAGAAAGGAGAGACTTGATAAGGAAAACTGTTAACTACTTGTGAAAAACAAAATTCACCCTCTAAAATGAACCATGTACAGAAAAATCACCATTAACACATGAACTTGCACAAGAAATGATAAAGGTTGTAGAGTGTGTTTTTGTTGTTTACTATGGCCCATCCCTTATCAAGGTGTAGGTAAAAGTCTTCATTTAAGTGGCGGTGTCAGGCTATAGTCAGGATCACTGTGTGGTCCGATATCTCCGAGCTAAATTTCTTCCTTGGAGAGCCCACCCTGCCCCTGGTGCTTTGGTGTTTTTTTTCAAAACACTTTTTTTTTTTTTTTGTCTTTTTGCCACTTCTTGGGCCGCTCCTGCAGCATATGGAGGTTCCCAGGCTAGGGGTCTAATCGGAGCTGTAGGCGCCAGCCTATGCCACAGCCACAGCAATGCCGGATCTGAGCCACATCTGTGATATACACCACAGCTCATGGCAACGCTGGATCCTTAACCCACTGAGCAAGGCCAGGGACTGAACCCGCAACCTCATGGTTCCTAGTCGGATTCCTTAACCACTGCGCCATGACGGGAACTCCTCAAAACACTTTTAATTCCTCAGTTTGGATAACTGAACCATCTGTCCATGAGTTTCAGGTGTTCCTCCTCAAGGGTACAGAGTTCAGTTACTTTATTTATGTTACTCACTCAATGGCTGATTTACTCATAGTTGTTCTTCCCCAAAACCATGCAACGCAGGAGCAGTGAGTGTCCAATGGAGTTGCATAGTTGTGAAAGAGCATTCTTCTCTCAGAGTATCTCCTGCCTTTGTGCAAAAGCAGGGATTTAGACATTCTTGGCTTTTAGGGGACCCCTGAGGCTGTGTGCCCTCTCCACTGAAATTCTTTCAACTATAATTATTTCTTATTATCAAATCTTACCTTAGCTTTGGAGCAGTGGTTTAAAGCAATAATGGTTTAAAAAAAATCTGCCATGAGTCTTTTCCAATTAAGTGTTTGGTGGTGTATCAGGTCTCAAAATGGAATCATGGAAGGTTGGAGCTAAAAAGGTAGTGTGGGACATAACCTAATACAAAGCCCTTTTATTTTACAATTGACTTTGTCTCTGAGAAACCAAGGGACTTGCCTAAGACTACAAAGGAAGTCAGTGGCAGAGAAAAGAGAAGAATCCCCTATATTTCAGGCCAGTTTTCCTTTCTATCATCCCAGGTAGGAAAAAGGCAAGGAAGACTAAATGGTGCATGGCATGACAGTTATTGAGGCCAAGGTCAAATTCTTCTGATGCCTAAGACCAAAGAGGCCTGAAGGCAAATGGTGACAGTGCTGCGAAGTGGTGAAGAGAAAGGTGGGTGAATTCCTATTTGGAGTCTCAATTCCAAGATTTAATAGTTAAATGACATTGGGACCTTTCTGCTCCTCAGTGTTCTTATCTGCAAAAGGAATGTGATAAGGGTGCCTACATCAGACAGCTATTGTGCAAACTAAATGATAATTCATGGAAGCAATTAGCACAATGTCTACACGTAGTACTCAAAATAGAAGAATTGTAACTTATATAGTACTTGGGCTAATTGGCCTCATCATATGTTCTCAACACTTGACAAAGAAAAAGAGAGAAACATGTATTGAATTTGTGTGGTCACTAAATGAATGTGTGACCTGGGGGCAGGGAGAAGCATAAGAAGTGGGCTCTGAGTCTGTGGGCACTAAGTCATTCTCAGTTCCTATGTATATCTTGCACCATGAGCAACTCCTTTTCCCTCAGGAGATCTTTAAAGTATGTATTTGTTATATGCCATGTCCTTTAAAGGTCAGCCAGCTGCTTCATCTGCTGCACACATGAAGCAAGCCGATCTGCTCTGATGTTGGAAGAGCAGCTAGGGAGTTGTGTTTTCTTGGTCTCCAGCATGAAACTAAGAAATCAAGGAAGGGGGAGTTCCTAATGTAGCATGGCGGAAAAAAATATGGCTGGTATCCATGAGGATGTGGGTTGGATATCTGGCCTCGCTCAGTGGGTTAGGGATCCAGCGTTGCAGTGAGCTGAGGTGCAGGTCCCAGAGGCAGTTCAGATCCCACGTTGCTGTGGCTGTGGCATAGGCTTGCAGCCATAGCTCCTATTTGACCCCTAGCCTGGGAACTTCCATGTGCTGCAGGTGTGGCCCTAAAAAGAGAAAAAAAATTAAGGAAAGTTTTGATGAAATGTTATTTTCAACTTAGGCTTTGACTTGCTCTTCTTATTCCTTCACTGGGTGCATTAGCACCTTAAATAGCATCATCATGGGAGTCGCCATCATCATCATAGATGGCATGTCACAAGTCCCTGTGGTCAGTCTGGAAATTCCCTCTTTGGGGATTGTGCTCAGAAGTATCCCTACTTCACGCACTTTATGGGCAGAGCCATTTCTAGAACATCCTTGGCGGGGGATGCAGTGGGTCTTCCGGGCCCTCTGTATCAATCAGCACCTATTTAATGATTAATTCCAGGGTCCCCTGACCCCCTCCCAAGATCAGGACTAGGGAAAGGCTAGTGACACACTTGTCTCAAGCACAAAATTTAAGGGGGTACAGGAAAACTCAATAGAGAAATATCTTAACACAACATTTTCTAATTAAGAAAAAAAATCTATGGTGAACAAAATTTCAAAGTTTTAAATAAAGATAGGATTGGTGATTTTTTTCCTTTTGCTTCAGACCTCAAATAGCATGACCTGGCCCTGACCTCAGTTTCCTGGGTCCCTCACCCTCCTCAGCACACACACCCAAGATGTGTTGATCCTTTGGAGTCTCTTGAGTGATTGTAGAAACACAAAGTCAGCTTGATTTAGTCATTTATTCCACAATTTGTTTTCTTCTATAGCAGGCACTATTCTAGTGCCTGGCATATCATAGTGAATAACCAGAAAAAAGGCTTGCCTCCATGGGGCTTGCTCCTAAGTGTGGAAAACATAAGAAGAAAAATGAAAAAACACAGTGTGTCAGGTGCATTAGAGAAGAAGAGTTGAGGGGGTTCTCCAGGTGGATCTAGGAAATGAAATTTTAAATAGGATAGCCAAGAAAGGACTCCCTGAGAAACTTGACAATTGAGCAAAAACCTGAAAAAGTGAGTAAGCAAGTGAGGGGCTCTCTGGAGGGCAACCATCCCTGAAGAGGGACCAGGTAGGTCCCTCTACCTTGTTTCTGGAGATGGTTGTTCTGGTGGGAGGTGGAAGTTACAAACAGCAGCTTCATTGCCAGAGCAAAGGACCTTATGGATAGGTAAATGGTAAAAATCTAACCTAGCTAGCTCTAGTTTGGGTGGATGGATGGATGTCTGGGAAAAAATGAGGGTTCTAAAAGGAGGAAGCGAAGACTGGTAGGTGGCCAATATCATCTGTTAGGAATTCATTTTTTAATGAGAAGGTGAGATGAGGTAGATTCCTAGATACAGAGGTGTCCTTAGGAGGTGATAGTGCTGACAGGGAAGGAACAGAAGAAAAACATCTGAATTTAGGGAAAACAGGAAACTCCTTACTTTTTCACTCTTCTTGGTACATAGGAAGAGTTGTCAAGCCAACAGCCAGAGGTAGAGCAAATGGTATCTGATCTGCACTTCAATCTCCTAACAAGAAAGCTGTGAATTTTTCTAATGGCTAACCAAACTCTTCCTTGTGCATGTAACATTGGTCCTACGATCATAGGATGAAGTAATGGGCATAGAGTCCAACTTGAATGTCTTCAAGCTTATGTTGGCAAGATGGTTAACACAGGCAAAGCTATAGTTATCATTCAAACTGTATTCAGGTGGCAAATGCCAACTTCCAAATATGTGGGTGATATGAATTACAGCAATGGATACATGATTGTTGTTCCAGACAACCTTTGCAAGACAAGGACTGTGTAGCATCCTTCTGATGACTAGTCCTCCTTCTTGTTTTCATTTAAGAATTGCCAAAAAGGTTGATAAAGAAACTAATATCTGAAATAGCACCATTATGCCTAGATGCTTGGTGTTGGATTCAGTCATGATATAGTTGCTTTATCTCATTTAATAATGTCCAGAATTCCAGGTAGGAGTGTCCATCCACAGCACTGGCAAAGATTTTGATTATGTTTACACTTGAAAAGCCCCTACCTTGTTCGTTTGTGCTCAAAACAATATTGTAATTCCTCTTGAGCAAATCTCCTTCTTGACCCAGAAGGTGAAAGAACACTGCTAAGACTTTTTTCTTGGATAAACTCATGGGTTTGTGCTCAGAAGACAGAAGCCTATAAGCTGAAGAGAAACATAGACTGAAGAGGCAGGAGAGCGCTAATAGAGTGCCTGAACCAGTGCTTCCAGAAACAGCAGAGTGCAACCTTTTTCAAAATAGCTTTTCTTTAAAAATTGTTTGGAAATACATAGATCTTTGGATTTAATTTTCAGTTTGTAGGAAATGTCAGCTCATGAAATTCTAAAATCTTATTTTATCTTCCATATAGTTTCTACTATGAAATAAAAAGATCTCTGCCTGCCATCATCCCAGATTTGTTAGACTTGAGAATTTATCTCAAAAATTTCCCCATATTACTCATACACTCTGATGAATAGGAGAGAATATTAGTCAGGATAGACAAAGTTATGAAGCAGTTACAAGTAAATTCTAAAATCTCCATGGCTAAGGAGTTCCCAATGTGGCTAAGTGGAAATGAATCTGACTTGTATCCACGAGGACCCAAGTTCGATCCCAGGCCTCAATCAGTGGGTTAAGGGTCTGGCATTGCTGTGAGCTGTGGTATAGGTCACAGATGGGGCTCATATCTGGCACTGCTGTGGCTGTCTAATTCAACCCCTAGCCTGGGAACCTCCTTATGCTGTGGGTGTGGCCCTAAAAAGACAATAAATCAAGTCAAATCTCCGTGGCTTAATTCCATAAATATTTATTTATAGCTTATACCAAGTGCAATGTGCATGAGGCCATATTCCTTCATCACATCAGTGCACCCTCAGGAGCATGAGGACCTGAGGCCTCCACAGTCACCATGGCAGAAGAGAGGGTGAAAGAGGAAGATCGTGTGGAGTGATTCTACCCACACCCAATTGCTGAGACCAGCTCAGCAGGATGGGGCTCAAGAACAGGTGCTGTGTAACTTAAGGAAAAAAGTTAAGATAAATGTCTCTGTGTTCTGTTTTATGTTAAGTAAAGGTGGGAACTGGGGGACTCAAGGTCTCAGGGACCAAGAGCACCACCTCAAGAAACCACACAGCTTTTATTGTGTTTTTTAGGATTACGTCAAGTGGGGAGGGGCTATGGGTGGAGGACATAGGGTTTGTTTACTATTTTATAAGTTCTTTTAATATTTTAAAAGCCACTTAGCTGGTAAAAGGTTCAGCTTTTATTCTGACCTTTAGGCACATAACAATCATTAGCATTTGAGTTAGCTATGCATAGCATTCCAGAGAATCCTCACTGTGCTTCCAGTAAAGGGCATGCCTATTTGCGGCAACCCCTTGTGCCTAGGTTTGCACCTTGGTTCTCTTTGCTAATGCATATTATGCTAATGACCGCTCATAAACCACTTGGCCATGAGGTTCCTCTTTCTCTTATCCTTTAGAAGACAGGTCATGCTTGTGCAAATGGCATGCCAATCTGCACAGGTCCAGCATGCCTAGACCAATGCATTATGTCCTCATTCAGCTGACCCTATGAATAGCCTATGCCTTTAGGTCTTTGTTCTTAAGCGTAAGTCATTTACCAGCACTGTGACTGTTTTTCAAGCCAGAAGATGGGATTTTTCAGCAAAGAGGGTAAGAAAATATTGTAGAGACATATCTCACGATACCCAATGGCCAGAACCTGGTCCCATGACTCCTACCTACTAGGGAAGCAGGGGAGCAAATGCACAGGAGCTTATGTGTGTATAGTGAGGCACCAGCAGCTCTGCTTCATTCTGAGGTATGCCTTCAGGATACCCTCTGCTCCTTCCTCCTATTAACAGAGACAGGCCGCACCACAGCCAACAGCACCCCCAAGGGCCAACTCCAAATCCACTGCATTCAGCTGAAAGGCCAGGGTCTCTGGATAAAACACAATAATTTCTATTAAGTGTGGATGTGGCTTCGCCTGATCCAGAGACCAGTGAACTTTAAAAAGATTAGTTATCTGTCTAATTATCTGTCCTGTCCAATGTACAAGGGTAAAGACAGAGTCACCATCATAGATGTTCTTATTCAAAAAGAGGAAGGAAGACCAAATTACCACACATCTGGATTTCTGGAATCTTGCTGGCCACATTTTAGAGACCCATACCCAGGATGAGGGAGGTTCTTAGATGAGCCTCGATGCTGTCCTCTGGAGAGATTTTCTTGTGCATCCTCTTCTCTGACCCCACCTGAAATGGGTGTGATAAATCGTCTCCTCATCCAGGCTGTAGCTTTCAACCTTTGCTTCTGCTCATGGGAGGCTTGGACCAAAGTTTGGACAGCTCAAACTATCAAAGGCCCTTTATATTCCAGGCTCATTGTTTGGGGGGGGGGGAGGATACCACTCCTTCAAAAATTCAATAGATTTTCCTCTATTTGATTCTAAAAAGCTGCATGTGGTAATATATGCACTCCAAGGTATCTTTGGGTCATCATTTTCAGTTCTGCGCCATACCTTTCTTACCTCTTTTCCTATCTCTTTCAAATTAACGGTGGCTACCTTTCACGTTTGGAGTGGGCAGTCACTTTCTTAACTGAATCTGTGCTCAAATTTAAGTGTAAATTTGTTATTAGGCATTTGCTGCTCAAAACCTTTTAAACTCCACTTCTCACTTTTTGGAATCTAGAAGCAGTAGGCTTTTCCAATCTTACAGTACCTCAGATTTCTGGACTTGATTTTTGCTTATAAACTGGTCAGTTCCCTTTTGAACTCTTCTTTATTCCCTCCCGCAAACACAGCCAACTGTAGCCAACACAAAACATTAACATACTGTTTTCCAACCTTTTCCCCTAGAGGTATAGCTTAGCGAGAACAGAGCCTGTTTCCCAACTTATTGTAGATGGCAAATTTTCCAAATGCTTTTCCTTGGCATAACATGAATTGAGATTTTTCCAGACTCTAGTATTAATTTCTTCACCATCTAGGGGCCATCCACTAATTCAGTACCACATACTGATACCCTGAGTTCCAGGGCTAACAATAAAAAACAAACCCCCCCCCCAAAAAAAAACCAAAAAACAACTCCCTGAACTTTTAGTCACTTTTTAGTCACTTAAAAAATAAATGTTATTTCTAGCTCATATAATATGTCATGCATGACAGATGACCCTTTCCCACCTTATAGCTATTTCATCTTGAATACCTGGCCTCTAAACTCACTGGGGTTGTAGGATAAAAAGGCTGGATTATCACACCAGAAAACTTGTAGGGGATGGTCTAGAAGTGGCTTCCATGGTTTCAACTCATCTCCCACTGGCCAGAAGCCCATTAAAGACTCCGGGGTAACTGCAGGGTAAGTTAAGAAACATTGTGGAGGCTATGGAATTGAGGATGGAGCACTATGTCTCGCTCACCTGTATCCCCCAAATATCAAATCCAAAAATAGCCCGCAAAAGAAATCTAAGATGTGGGCGAGTTACTTTACCATTAATTCTTTTTTTTTTCATTATAAAATGAGTTTAATTTTATTTCATCATAAGAGAGGGATTGTAAACATTTAACCTCATGATATATAAAGTCCTAGCATAGTAGTCGATATAGACTAGTCTCTCCTAAAAGCTTGGTGAAAAGTCAATACAGTATTTCTAATTTGTTCTAGGTTTTATGTGTAGGGATGTCTTATTCTAGTTTAGGACTTAGTATTCTTTATAAAATAATCACAGGAAGCAGTTTTGACCATTGGCAGCCCTCCATGTTTCCTTTCAGATATCTGTTGATTGCATCTTTAAAATGAAGATTTTGTTTGTTTGTTTTTAAGATGGGGGATCTTGGCATCTCCTTTGTTGCTTTCAAAAGCTCCAGTTCAGGTGTGGATTGGATCACTTCTGAAGGATCTGATAGGAGGGATGGACTGATGGGCTAGAGGAGATGATGGTGGCTCTTCAGATTGGGTACTTGGGACGAGGATAGTTTATATGGGAGGTGATCCCAGAATGCAAGATAAGACGGGAATTGAGACAGGAAGGAAGTAAAGACAATAAAGGTTGTGTTAGGGACTGAACTACCACAGTTGGCCATAGGGAGTTTTCTGGGGCTTTCCAGGGCATTCTATGGAATACACTTTGTCATTGTCCTGTGAAGGCTTGAAGAACCTGGATGTTTATCCACCAACTCAGTGTTTGAGGTTCATTCCTGAGATGTTACTCTCCATGCATCTAGCCTGCTTCCTGCACAAGTGAATGAGCTCCCTCAGGCAGCAAGAGGCAAGGCATCCCATGGAACATCTGAGAACAATCAGATGACCTCTGGAGTGAGCCTGGGCGTCTGAGTGGGATCCAAACAGCATGGCGCCTATAATAAAAATAATTCCCCTTGGATTTTCCAAATCACTGGGCCATGCAGCCGCAATTCCTTATAGCATCTTTTTGTTGTCATTTTTAACTCTTAACTGCATCTTAAAATGTTCAAATTTATGATTTCATACAGGAAATGAAAAGGTTATATATACATTAGAACTTTTGCTTCTTTCCCACTCCATGACTGCCTTGAATCTTTGGACGGGGTTTTGCCAATTTCTCTTCCTTGTTCTATGTTTTAGAAGTGCTGAATTCAGCTTTTTGGGTAGAACAGCATTGAAAGGCTCTGTCCTGTCCAATTCGTATAGTTATTGAGAAGGGGAAGGAATTTTTCCCTGAAGCTGAAGAGATGGCCACCATTAAGGTAGCAAACAAAGCTGAAAGCAGAGTCATAAACATAAGCCAAACAAACAGAAAGAGAGGTGGGGAGATGGTATGTTACAAAATCCAGAGAGGGCAGAAGCAAGCAGTGACCTTTGAGGCAGAGTCCAGAACCCAGGTATCAGGGAGACCAGAGGTGAGCAAGGGTTGGTTGAGTATAAGGGGGAAGAAGCAATTGAACAGAAATGCTTGCTGTCTTCAATTTCATCTTCGGGGTCAAGCAGATCACTGCTCAGGGGTGGGCCCCTGAGGTTAAAAGTTCAGGATGAGGCAGACAGGAGGAATCCCTAGATTTCTATACGTGTCCCACACTCTGCCTCTCCAATCACCTGATCTCAATCACTCCCATTTATCATTTTTAGTACATTTTAACTAACTTTCATCATCTTATTTTTCAGCTTAAAATGTGTCCCTGGATGAGAGTTCCCTTTTTTTATTCTGGATTAAAAAGTTATATTCTTCAGAACTCAAACAACAACATTTTGGCAGGAAGTTAGCGGGAACATATGGGCCTGAGCATTTTGATGCCCAGACTGGCTTCTGCCAAAACATTTCTTTGCTGTCATATAGATAGCAGCAATGTTTGGGACTGTTGGGGAACCATCCCACACAGCCCGCGATGGGGAACGCTGCTGCCTGACAGCCTTTGTGCGTAGCTGAGGGACTTCCCATCCAGGACTGTGAGAATTTTCAGGGGCAGGAGGGAGGCACGGAGTCAGTCAGCGTCCACTCCTCAAAGCTGCTCGAGCTCCAGGCGGTGTCCCCTAACTTCAGGCTCCTGGTGGTAGGGTGGTTGGGACAGGAATGCAGAGGGCTTTGGTCAGAATCCACTTCCGAAAGCAGAAACCACTTTATTTTTTAAAAGAGGGAATTTAGTTCAAGTGATTGTGTTCCCAAGGAAATGTTCTTGTCTTGTCACAGAAGGAGTTCAGAAATGAGATGGAAATTGAGAAAGTGAAGTGAAGATTTAAGTGAGAAATCTGCCTCTGCTCGGGGGGCGGGGGTGGTGGGGGTGGGGCGGGTGGGCAGACAGGTGAGCTGCTGCCCTGCATTTCTTTGGCAAGCCTGTTAGGAGGGGCATACAAATGAATGGGGATTTCTAATCTGCAAGGCTAATTTTATTGTAATGAGGGCATAATGAGCAACAGGTTACCTTCTAAAGCCAGAGATTAGAGATTTACACCCTTTTTCACCTCTCTTGTCTACCTCCAGGGCACTTATCATCCCCAAATGTGTGGTTTCCTATCAATTTGGAAGTTCCTGCTTTTCTATGTCTGCCCACAGACCCCGACTCTTTATAAGATATGTGGTTTCTTGCCACCTGGCCCATGGCCCCCCTTTTCTCTGCTCATAGCTAACTATCTGGCTGCTGTAACAATTGGGGGTAGAGGTAACCCAAGAACTGAAGATCAAATAGGAGACAGTAAAAGCAACCCAGAGGCTGACTGGAAGAGGAAGCCATTAGCATCTTCACGTGGGCAGGCCAGGGGAAGGCAGAGTGAGTGGAGCTCAAAGGAAGTTGGATCCACGATGGGCTTATCCGATGGGATCTGGAGCCAGAGAAGAGATTCAGTGACTGCCATACCCTTCCCTAGGCTGCCAGGGAGGGCACAGGGTGAGGGAAATTAATAGCTGGGCTGGAACAAGCCATTCTATCCTGCAGTCTACAGTAGGTACACTCAAATCCCCATCAATTTGTCTTGGGCCAACTCAGTGCTCAGAATATTGTCACAGGAAGGAAACTAACAATCACATCTTCATTATCTGACATTTACACCAGCTATTTGATGTAACCCTTCTCTATTCAGATACACTGTTATATTCCCTAATGAATCCATGAGAAAACTCAGGCAGAGGGAAGTTACAGACCTGTCTTAGGAAGCACTGAAGCCAGGGTTCAGACCTGGGCAGTCCAATTGCAGAGCCTGTCTTCCACCTGCCCCCTTACATCCCCCACCCCACTTCCTCTGCTCTGCTACCTCCACCCCCTGGAGACCTGGACCTCCTCACATGTCATTCTCAGAGGGCCTGAGGCTCACACCATGACTTAGAAGTTTGTGAGCCCCTTCTGAGCATCCCCCAGGAACAGCTATCCCAAAGCAACTTCTGGGAGTATCCTAGGATGAGATGATGTTTTTTAGCTTCTATATTTCTCCATTGCTTGTTGTTTTCTACGTTGCTTATTCACTCCTAACCCCTACCCTCCAGTGACAGAGGTATCTGGAGGGAGGGTTAATTTTTTCATTTGCTAATTATAAATCCAGCTTACTTTCCCTTTCATATATGCCAATTTCATATATACCAGATGTGTACCAGCTATCCCAAATGCTTGGTATAATGATCTAGGTGCAATATTATTTCTAGACAGCTGGGACCCAAAGAGTTAGTTGCTATTAAGGTGGCAACAAGAGCCTCATAGGTGATAGAAGATAGCTCTTTGGGGAGAAGTTAACACTTTCAGCTTGCAGCCAAGGGGCCTCCAAGCTCAAAACCAAAACCAAAACCAAACCTGGGTCTGAAGATTATAGGGGTTAGGGTACTGTCTGCCAAGAGGCCCAGTCTACCAGCTAATGCCTGGTTCTTACAGCGTAACAAGGAAGGACATAAATAAACACATAATCAAAAGAAACCACAATAAATAACAGCAAAAGATGATGGGGATGTAAAAGAGTAGCATCCTAATTCTTGGGTAGAAGCAATAACATCCTAGAAATTTCTTTTTTTTTTTTTTGTCTTTTGTCTTTTGTTGTTGTTGTTGTTGTTGTTGTTGTTGTTGCTATTTCTTGGGCCGCTCCCAAGGCATATGGAGGTTCCCAGGCTAGGGGTTGAATCGGAGCTGTAGCCACCGGCCTACGCCAGAGCCCCAGCAACGCGGGATCCGAGCCGCGTCTGCAACCTACACCACAGCTCACGGCAACACCGGATCCTTAACCCACTGAGCAAGCGCAGGGACCGAACTCTCAACCTCATGGTTCCTAGTCGGATTCGTTAACCACTGCGCCACGACGGGAACTCCCTAGAAATTTCTTAGATGAGAGAGCATAGCTCGCTTAGGAAAACGCAAATGGGATTCATGAAAAATAACATTAGAGAGATGAATTGAGGGCTACCTAACTGAATGTGTTTAAAAATTATGTTAAAAGTATTTTGTTGGTTTTTTTTTTTTCCCCAAAGTCAGTGGGATACTGTTGAAAGATTTTAAGTAGAGGAGGCACATGAAGAAATATGGCTTTATAAAGACTATCCTGACATTATGACAGGTGATGGATTGGAGATGAATCAGGATAGAGGCATAAGAGAAGTAAAGGGATGGTTTCAATGACAGATAAGAAGTGAAAAATTCTGGGAGTTCCCATCATGGCTCAGCAGAAACGAATCTGACTAGCATCCATGAGGACGCAGGCTCCATCCCTGGCCTTGCTCACTGGGTTAAGGATCTGGTGTTTCCATGAGCTGTGGTGTAGTTAGCAGGCTCGGATCCTGGGTTGCTGTGGCTGTGGTGTTGGCCAGCAGCTACGGCTCCAATTTGACCCCTAACCTGGGAACCTCCCTATGGCAAGCAGCCATAAAAAAATAGTGAAAAATTCTGGAATGAGATATTAACAGTGAGACCTGGTTAAAGGGGTGGGTGTAAGAGATTATTTAAGAATGTAATAATAGCTGGTTTATAGTGCTCTGTCAGTTTTCTACTGTATAGCATGGTTTATAAATAAAAATTATTATATATACATAAAAAAAGAATGTGATGATAATGAGCAACTGTTTGAAAGCAGAAGTGGGAGAGTGTTAGGATTAGGTCCAACTTTCAGGCTGGAGAGTTCCATTCTCTGAACCAGAAATCATGAAATATGTGTCAATTTTGGATGGGTTCGGTTTGAGTTGCTCTGGGATAATTCAAGTAGAGATCCTGCTAGGAGATTCAGAGAAATGTCTAAACTAGTAGTAAATATTTGGGGGATCAATAGCACTGGCTTTGACCACTGGAGTGGAGAAATGTCATCACCCAGGAAAGACATTGGTGAGAATAATATTATGGTTGCCTCACTATGGAATAACAACAACTAAGGGCAAAACAAACAAACAAACAAACCTGAAAATAAAGGACCAGGGTACAAGAAGGAAGAGTTCAGTGTCAAAGGGGAGGGTTATTAAAAAAAAAAATTTAGGTTAACACTGACAAAATACTGCCAACAAGATAAGGGCCAAAAGTGTTTCCATTGGTTTTGGCAACTAGGTCACTGATGCTTAAGAAAGTAGTTTAATAATAATCCTACTTTGCAAAGTTTTTGTGAAAATTAAATAAAATCTCTGCCCACCTAGGAAGGGCTTGTCTCTCTCTAGAATTTACTTCCTTTAGGCATATTTGTATCCACAATGCTCCAGTACATTTTAAAAAATATATGACCTTGAAGAAAAGGTAGTCTTTTCAACAAATGATGCTGGAACAACTGGATGTCCACTTGTAAAATGTTTTAAAAGAATTTAGACACAGACCTTTCACTTGTCACAAAAATGTATTCAAAATGGATCACAGACCTAAACATAAAACACAAAACTATAAAACTAGGAGGAAATTTAGGCAACAGTGGTTATGGTGATGACTTTTTAGACAAAACACTGGAAAGGTACAATCAATGAAGGAAATAATAAGATGGACTTCATTAAAATTAAAAACTTCTGCTTTAAAAAAGACACTGTCAAGAGAGTAAGACAAGCCACAGTTTTGGGGAAAGTATTTGCAAAAGACATATCTAATAAAGGACTGTTATCCAAAATGCACAAAGAACTCTTAAAACTAAACAATAAAATGAACAACTAGGTTTTAAAAGTGTGCAAAAGTTTGAATAGACACTTCAATGAAGAAGATACACATGACGAATAAGCATATAAAAGACGCTCAACATCATATGTCCCAGGAAAATGCAAATTATAACAGGAATAAAAAATTATAACAAAATTCAAAACACTGATACCACCAAATGCTGTTAAGCAACAGGGACACTCATTAACTATTGGTGGAAATTCAAAATGATATAGCCATTTTGGAAGATAATTTGTTTTTTTCTCATAAAACTAAGCCTACTCTTAGCATATGATCTAGCAATTGTGTGCTTTGATATTTACCCAAATAAATTGAGAACTTATGTCTGTATAAAACTACACCTGAACGTTTATCTTTATTTATTATTGCCAAAACGTAGAAGACACCGAGATATTCTCTGTAGGTGAATGGATGAATAAACCAACTGTGGTACAACCATAAAATGGAATATTATTCAGTACTAAAAATAAATGAGCTGTTGAGCTATAAAAACACATGGAAGAATCTTAAATGCATTTTACTAAATGAAAGAAGCCAGCCTGATAAAACTACATATTGTATAATTCCAAATATATGACATTCTGGAGAAGGTAAAACTATGGAATTAATAAAAATATCAGCTGTTGCCTGATGTTAGAGGAGAGAGGGATGAATAGGCACAGCACAGAATATTTTTAGAGTGAGGAAATTATTCTGTACAGTACTACAGGGGATAATGCATGTCATTACACATTTGCTAAAATCCAAAGAATATATAACATGAAGAGTAAATGTAAACCACAAATTTTGCCTGATGATGTTTAAATGTATGTTCATCAGTTGTAACAAATGTACCAACTCTGTTGGGTGTTGACAGAGGGAGAGGGAGTGTGTGTTTTTGTGTTGGGGGTGGATGGAGGACCAGGGGTTATATGAGAATTCTCTGTACTTTCTGCTCATTTTCCTGTGAACCTAAAACTTCTCTAAAAAATTATCTATTAATTATCTATACATATAATTTTTAAATTTAATTGTAATGTATATAAAACTTTATTAAATTTAATTTTTCATTTTCCCCCTAGAAACAATGTTCCATCAAAGTCTTGTATGTCGTAACTGGAAGTAGAAACATAGACAGCACGTATCACATTTGGGAATATTGCTCCAACCATTTACTGAATGACCAGCACACTTTTCCCCTAAATTTGGAAAAGTATTCACCATCTGACATTAAATATTACATTGATAAATCTGATACAATTGAGAACAAGGTAATGACTTTCACTATCTCCACTTTGTTTCACATTAGTCTTGAGATCCTAGCCAATGTTATAAATCAAGAAAATAATATGTACATTAAAGATATAAGACTGTCTTTGCATATGAGATGATTGTTTATAGATAATCAAAGGGAACTACAAAGAAGCTATAAAAACAATCTAGTAAAATTACCAAATTCATCTACATATTTAATATCTCAATTAAAGCCCAAGAAAGATATGCCTATGCACATTGATGAGCTGACTTTAAAATTTAAATTAAAATACAAAGTAGTCACTTATGATGGAGCATGATAATGTGAAAAAAAAATGTATACATGTATGTATAACTGGGTCACCAAGCTGTACAGTAGCAAAAAAAATGTATTGGGGAAATAACAATTGATTACAATTAAAATAAAAATTTTAAAATGAAGAATACAAAAAATAAAATAAAATACAAATGACATAGAATGGCCAAGACAACTGTGAAGATGAAGAAATTTGGGGTATATTGTCAGATTTTAAGACTTATAAACCTATGTGATTAAGACAATGTGGCATTTGAATCTGGATAAATAAATCTATGAAACAGAACACCAAGTCCAAAAATAGATCAATATATGTTTAATTATTTGATTTTCAATGCATCATTTCCAATGCATTTCAATGACTAAAGAAAATTCTTTTAATAAATGATGCTGAAGTAACTGCATATCTATGGGGGCTAAATGAAACTTGACCACTAACTCACCCTATGCATGTAAAGTAACTTGGAGTTACTAGGATCATAGACCTAAATAAGAAAGCAAAATCTATAAAGTTTCTAGAGGAAAATATCTTTATGACCTTAGGCTAAAGTAAGATTTATTGGGCAGAATGCAAAAAGGACTAACCACATACACAAAAAAATTTGGACTCTGTCAAAATTAAAAACTTCTCACTAAAAGAAGTGTTTAAGAAAGTAAAAAATGGAAGCCCAAGGCTATGGAGAAAACATTTTCAATATGAATAATCTAACAAAGAATTCATATCAAGAATATATAAAAAGAAAATAAAAGAATAGGCACAACACTAGATACACAAAAGAAGGTATTCAACTGGCCAACAAGCACATGAAAATATACTCAACATCATCAATTAACAGAAAACTGAAAATTAAAACCACAATGGGAAATTAAAAACACAAACACAAGGATTGCTAAAATTTTTAAGGTTGACAAAACCAAGTTGCCAAAGATGTGGAGTAAGTAGAACTCTTATATATCACTAGTGGACATATAAAATGGTCTAACCATTTTGGAAAATTGAAAGTTTCTAAGAAAGTGAAATATATGCTTACCTTGTGACTAGCAATTTTTTTTTCTTTGCTGTATACCACAAATAAATGAGTTCTGTGTCCACAAAAATATTTATCTAAGAATATTCATAGAAGCTTCATTCTTAATATATCCAAACCCAAATATTCATCAATAGAAGATTAGATAAGCATATTTTGGTGCGTCCACACAATGGAATACTATGCCGTGAGGAAAAAGAACCAATTACTGAAACATAAAACAACACAGATATATTTCAAAAATAACATGTTGAGCCAAATAAGCCGACACAAAAGTACAGGCAATATAATTTCATTTAGACGAAGTGAAAAACAGGCTATGTTAATCTAGGATGATAAAAGAATATTTGTCACCCTTGAGAGGATGGGGTATTGACAGGAAAGGGCATGAGAAAATGTTCTGAGACAAGAGAAAATTCTTGATATAGGCCAATCTCAGTCATGATTACCTGGGTTGCCTCTCTGTCTCTGTTTCCATCCCTCTTTCTCTAAAAAAATGGCTCTGTTATCTTCTAGGTAAATTCACTCTACTGATGCATTTAGGGCTGGGAAAAGCTTCAGAGTGTGGTCCAATGATCCATTGCATTCAGTGTAGGATGGGCTTTGGACAGAACTTTATTTCTGTCATACACTTAAAAGTCATACTTCTTACTATATGAAAAAAAAACAAAGAAATAATTCTAAAATGTATATCCCTTTCTTCACGGTAGGAGGTTCAGTGTGCAATAACTTGTCTTATAAATTGGAGGTAGTATCCTGGCACACGCAGACAACTAGACCCCCAAACACATTACTGATATGGGAGGTCCCTAGATCATCAAAAGTTTTCTCTCTCACAGTGATATATACATTTGTTTCAGGGCATTCGATGGACTTGCCATTTCCTGCCCAACAGGTCTGATTAACATGTTATCATTAATATGTGTAGATCAACGTCCTATCTTTTGGAATATCAAGACTAGGAAAACATCATAACCCTGGGGCATAACTATAAATGAATGTGTACTGCTCTCATTCCAAGGTGAGTTTAAACTTCTTTTGATCCTCCTTCATTATGGGAATGGAAAAGAATGCATTTGCCAGATCAATAGCTGTTTTCCAAATGCTAGAGGCTATTTTGGTATCTTTTAGTAAAGATAACACATTTGGCACAGTAGTGCCCCTGAATTCCCACTTAAGTTTATGATAGTTCACCATACTCTGCCACAATCCAACTGATTTTTCACGGACCACACAGTGAATCAAAAGAGAATTGAATGTGCCACCTCAGAAACATGTAAGCCCTTGAGAGTTGTACTCATCTTTGCCATTCATCCAGGATATGTCATTTTTTATTTTAATTCCTTGGAGGTGTGGAAAGTAGTGGTGCAAATTTAAGGGCTTAATGTATTAATCCAATCAATTGGGATAGAACATGATGGAAGATAATATGAGAAAGAGAGTATGTAATAATTTTTTTAAAAAAAGAAAAAGAGCTGCTATATTAGTTTTCTTTTGCTGCTATAACAAATTAGCACAACTTTAGTGACTGAAACAACATAAATTTATTATCTTAGAGTTGTGAAGGTCTGAAGTTCAAAATAAATCTCATTGGGATAAAACTGAGGTATTGGGAGAACTATACTCCTTATGGAGGGTCTCTTTCCTTGAGGAGAATCTCTTTCCTTGACTTTCCCAGCTTCTAGAGGCTTCCTGCATTCCTTGGCTTATGACCTCTACCTTCGCCTTCATCACTGCATATTCAAATCTTTCTTTGAATGTGAATTCCTCTTCTGCCTTTCTCTTCCACTTATAAAGACCCTTATGATTACATTGGGCCTCCTAGATAATTTAGAATCATCTCTTCAGTTCAAGGCCTGCTGATTGGTAACCTAAGTTTTATCTGCAACCTTAATCATCATTTGCCATGTAACTTAACATATTCAGTTTCCAGGTGTAGGACATGACATCTTTGAGGAGCTATTATTCCTCCTACCATGCTTCCACTAACTTCCTCTATCATAACACTTCACAATCAAGTAATGGATATATGGTCTCTGTCAGTTTCTAAGTAAATTTATCCTAATGATGCATTTAAGTCTGGGAAACTCATCACAGCATGGTCCACAGATCTGTTGTGTTTGCTGTAAGATGGACCAGGACAGGACTTGATTTATCACATGACTTCCACAGCTGCTATTGGGATTTTGAGTCCCTTGCTCTATCAGTATCACCTATAATCCAGTACCCAACAGCCCTTCTAATATCTCCTTTACCTGAGTGTACAGTTATCTGGTTAATGACCTAAGTCCTTTGTGGATAGATTGGGGAAATAGCTACTGCTATGTCAATTTATACTTCCTGTGGCATCATAGCACCTCTCCTTGGAAGGAAATAGCCCTCCCTTCAATTAATGGACTCTGGGTCTGAGAACAGTGTGAGGGACATGATTTTTCCAATCCAGCATCTGACTTCTTCAGCTTTCTGTTGGCCCACTATTGATTTTTTTGGTCATACAAGTCAAAAAACACCATCATCAGCTGCTCAACTGTCTTGCCCCTAGAAATACCATGGTCTGTTAGATAGCTTCACAGATTCCCTTGGGTAGTGGGCTTCTTGTCATTTTAGCTGTACACCCATTATGGAAATTACAACATCTTGCCTCTGATGGTTAAATGCTGCCACCTGGCCTCTAGTATGCCAGAAGCTTGTCATCTCCAGGATACTAAGTAGCCCAGGTCTGTAATAACCTTCCATTCTACCCCGGCTCACAAATGATAACCACCATTAGCTTCTCTCATTCCCTATTGCATTAGTGAAGGTATATCTTCTGGACCCTCTGAGGAACACAGAGAGCTGGTTTATTTTTTAATTTTATTTTTATATTATATAGTAAATCCATTCATTCAAACATGTCCACATGTCTTATCCTTTTGACCCTTTCCTTAACACTCTGCCAAGACAATTCTGGCATCTCTACTTTATTTACTCTAGGCCTCCAGAAAATAGGAGGTTTCTAAGTTGCCATCCCTGTAGTAAATTAGGCTTGGCTCCAGAAGCCCTTGCCAGGATCTCAATCTTGCCAGTACTCCTATCAATACACTTTTCCTCATCAAACCTTATATTCATCCTCTCTGAGCAGCCTCAAGTTACATTAACAAACATGTCGCCTTGAAATTTGTTAGTGTACGTAAGCCCTCTGGTGAAAAATTCCCCCCTGTCTTTTTCCCCATAGTGTGGAACAGTGTGAGAGATTGTGATTTTCCAAGATGGTACTTGCCATCAGCTTTCTACTCTCCCACTATTAATTGTGATTTTCCAAGATGGTACTTGCCATCAGCTTTTCTACTCTCCCACTGTCATTGGTTGTTCAACTCTCTTACCTCTATTAATACCATGGTCTATTAGACACCTTCAGATTCCTGTGGGTCACAGGTCCTCATTGTCATTCGATCTGTATTCCTTTTATGGAAATACACTTGACTTGTGTACCAACGGATGCTACCAATTTTCACTACACTAAGACCTGAACTTAATCTTTGTTATAGACCAGAGGTTGGCAAACAGGGGCCTACAGGCCCATTTATTTATGTATTGTCCATGGCCATGTTCATGCTACAGTGACACAGTTGAATAGTGGAAACAGCAGCCATAGAGCCTGCAAACCCTAAATTATTTACTGTCTGACCCTTTAAAAAAAGATTGCCAATCCCTAGATCAGCCCTGTCCAACAGACATTTCTGTGATGATTACAATGTCCAATCTGCTCTGTCCAACATGATAGCCACTACCCACATGTGGTTATTGAAGACTCGTAATACAGCTAGGGTGCTGAGAAAAAAAATTCTTGATTTTTATTTCATTTTAATTGGTTTACATTTACATGAAACTTGCGGCTATTGTATTGGACAACACAGCTGTAGAAGCAGTGAAGAAGGGGAAAGGTAGAGATCTGAAGGAGGACAAACCCTTGAAATCATCCATCTCAGGGAAGGATCTTGCATGGTCTTCAGAAAATGCAAGATTACTTCCTTCTACCCAAGGGGAAAAGACCACCTTTGGACCAGGGGGGTCAGGGAGTGAGAAAATAAGACAGGAAAGTGTAGGAAGCCGATGGAATGTAGGTTAATAAGCAGGTCACTGGGGAGGGCAACTGGGCTCAGTTCTGCTGGGACCCCTGGGAAACGGTGTGGAACACACCTTAGTCTTGTCCTTCTGCATCACTGACTGGGAGACATTCCCAGGTGTCAATTTTCTGGCACTTCCTGGACAGTCTTATGCCTGTCCTGTGCATAAGATGAGATAAATTTCTCAGGTGAAGAGTTGCAGGTGCTTGTCATCTTCATATTCAAGAATGGTCAGTGTTGGGGTGATATGGGCAGGGCACAAATGACTCTGCTACAATGCTGAATACGTTTTAAAAATCCAAGAGTTCAAATGGTACTCAGAAAAAGAGAGGTGGCCAGAGCAATACAAACAAAATCAAAATGCAACACACACACATACACATACACAAACCCTCCTTGGTCACCATTGGAGGTCATCAGTATGTAATACTTCACTCTGACAAGTGGCATTTAAAGGGGAAAATTAAGCATGGAACCTAACTTTCTTGTATGCGTTGGGTTTCAGAGTAGTCAGTTAGCCCTGGTCCAATGAGGAAACAGTCTTCTTTAAAGAAAAATGACCATTTTCATCATTGTTTTGTAGGAGTGAAATATCACACAAGTCATTAATTTGCTTTAACATTTTTCAGATTAAAAGAGGGAGTAGATGAAACAAGTGAGGAGGAATCTTGGTAAATGTTGAATAAATGAAGGTTCACTATACTTCTTTTTTTTAATACTAAAAGAAAGTCCTTTTTTTCTTCTTCTTCTACCCCTTCATCACTATCATTAGCCTTGGGTTGCATACACATTCTTAAAATCCTGATTACCGTAATTAAGATAAACAAAGCACTAAATAATGCCCTTGAACTGCAGTTGACAGCTTTTTCCTAAGATGGAAGTTCCAAATCATGATGTCCTTTCCTGCTTTGAGCCCACTGTAACCTTCAAGATTCCCTGATGAACTGATCCACTTAGAGATAGCCAACACTTGTTATGAAATCTTGTCTGTGTAGCAGCCTCATAGGTTTGTTGTGTGGAGTTTAAGAACAGTAAATATGGAGCTCCCACCAATGTCTTGGCCCTTGGGGAAAGTACCAAGTGTTAACATTGCTTCCCACCATCTCCTCCCCTTCCCCAAACTAAGAAGGAAAAAATCCTTTCATTTCCTTCCAAATGTAAATATATTACCTGAGAAGGGCACTAAGTTAACTCATTAGCACCTTTTAACACATAAGCAGCTGTTTACTTTATCTGATTAACTGCAGAAAACAAGGTCCCTGAGGCATGGGACTTCAGGTGCACAAATGTTGACAAGGCCAGGGAGGTGGGGAAAGTAAATAAAATTCGATCTTCCATTTGTTTGTGGATATGCACTTTCTGCGTGGCTTTCATTATCGACCCCACTTAATCTTCACAGACCTCTGTCTAACAGAGAAGGCTCCATAAGCTTAAAGCATGGACCCAGTTCCAAACAGCCAGTGATAAGTAGAGCTAGCCTTAGAACTCGAATCTTCTGACTCCGAAGTCCAAAGGGAGTATGGATGTCTGGAGCTCAGAATGAACACTGAAGAACAGTGAAGAACAGAGTGAGGGCTTCTCAAAAACAGGAGGAAGGATTAGGTATTTGCCTCCTTCCCAGGGGCATCCCCTTAGGCTTCCCTGGTGTTCATGGGATTTCTATGTTGAAATTGAAATCTGTCTTATTTACATCAAACCATGCCTGGCCCAGTCCTCTTGGTGCCCTGGAATGGCCTCCTGTTCATTCAACTTAAACACCTTCCCCAGAGTAGTTGTGACTGTCTTGTTTTTACGTACGGCCAAAGTAAAAGAAGACCTCCTTCCAAAATTTCTAACGAAGAGTTTTCAGATTATATCTATAGAATGTATTAAGTCTCCAGAAAAAAAAAAAAAATCTAATTTCAGTTTTTCTATTCTTAACTTCATAAATTATTTTGACTTTTCTTTCCTTGAAAACTCTTGATTATTATCCCTGTTTTAGACATTTGAATTCCAGGGTCCCGTGAGTTTTTAATGGCAAAAGATCGCCTATTTTTACATCCTTTCCGGTGGGAAATACTTTAAGAAAAGGAAATATCCTTATATATTTTGCTGATTTTATAAGTCACACGTATTTAAAAATTCCATCATTAGAGAAATGTATAAGTGAGACAGTGCTCCCCATGATCCCATTCTTCGGCAGGAACTCGTTAATAACTCTACGCCTCTTCTTTTAGACATTTTATTTTGCCGAGTTTACAAACCACTTTCACATATTTCATCTTATTGAAACCTCACAACAGCAGTATTCAATTATAAATGTGAGATGAGGGAAATTGTTTTCCAGTGAACTTTAATAACCTTCTCACGAAAGGGAGCTACCATGACTGACTACCTTCTATTCACATTTTTGCAAACCCAGGCCAGGATTTATTTAGTGTGACCTTTCATGCTCCATTCATATAGCAGAGAGCAGACTGGGCTGCAGAGAGCAGACTGGGCTGCGGAGAGCAGAATCAATCCAAAATCTGCTAAGCACGTTGGTTCTAGCAGCTACAGCCTAAGCTATACACAAAACATTTTCATGGATAATAGATAAAGATGGAGCAGTCTTCCAAAACATTATCAAGGATGCTTCTTCAAGATCCCCAATAAAGAAGAATGTGGGACTAGCCAATCTAAAGGGCAGTGTAAAACTGACTCCAAATTAGAGTGAATTTTGGTATCTTCTCCCACATAAGTGGGTAGAAATGGACTTAACACACCAATTACCACTGGAGATAAAGTAACAGCTCTCAAATTAACGGAATAAAACAAGTCCCCCCAGGCTAACAGCACAGTCTGAGGTCAGCTGCTTAATTAGTGAGCTCTTTGTTCTAATAGATCTTTTAGACAAGATCTTGAAATCAAGTCTGGGTGGGCTTGGGAGGAATGGAGAGAGCTTGGAGTCTTAGGTAAACTTGGTTGCCGTATTTTTTTAACTAGGCTAATGGAAAGATAAAGACCTACTTCCTCAAAAGAGACAAATCAATCTTATCTCCTGAATTGGTTTGTATATAACAAACTATTTATTTTGGCCTAGGAAGTTTCTTCAATGAACCTATTATGATGGCCAAGGCCTTGCCATAATTCCACTTCCCTCCAAGGACAAACAAAAGGAGAGTTAATATTTTTTAGCCTTAGTCCATTTTCCAAATCATGCACAAAAACGTTTACTAGGTAAATGAGTCATCTTTATTACGGTGGCTTTAACATGTGATGCTTGTATGCTTCTCTTCAACACTTTGGTCTCAGTCTGAAGCAACAGGAAGTGGTGGCCAAAGTGGATTTGATTTCCCCTGAAACAAAAAGGCAGCAGCAAGTCTCTGAGCTCCCCGGCCTCGGAGCCAAATGCAGAGTGATGTTGGAGTACCGTGACCTAGCTTGAAATGTTGTAATGGCCCTGATAGTGATTCATGTCCTCACAAAACAAACGGCTATCTCGCTAACCCTTCACAGCTTAGGCGGGGCCTCCAGCCTAGAGCAGCCTTTGGTCAGCTCTGCTGGCTTTGATGATGAGACTCTGGCAGCCGGTCTGAGAAAAAGACATTCAGGGAATTTTAAGTGGTTTGGATCAGCAGTTGTCATGTACAATTGATGTTCATTTATATTTTACTAGCCAAAATCTAATGCTGCCCCAAATTGGGAAAGAAATATTTCAAATAGTAATCAGGCCCAATCCTGGCTTTCATGTAAAAAATGAACTGTCCTACCTTTTTTCAATCCTAGTCTCAGAAGAGAGATTTAATATTTCCTGACAGTGCTTTAAATACTTTGCTGTTCAGACTTCAATGAATCCACAATAATTATATCAGTTAAGCCAGCTTGGTTTTTCCACAGCGGTTTCAAGCTTAGGATACTTTTGAACTCCTTATCACTTTCTTCCTTGGATATTAGGTTTAGTAGAGAAAGGGCCAATACTCAGAAGGATCACCCCTTAACCATTTAACTCATTTATCTATTAGCTAGTTTTTGTTCTGTTTGTTTTCATCCATCAATTCAGGGATGTACAATTTCCCACCTTCTCCTTTTCAGGAACAGAGTTGCCCAGAATCCCAGGGAAGAGTTTCAAGGAAGGCCCACTGGTTTTTAATTCCCAGAAGATCAAGCAATAAAGATTTCAGTAGATTATCATTAAGAGATTACTTAACAGTTAGTGTCTAACTAAGCCTTTTATAGGAGCTTTTATTTTGTCCTTCCTATGAAGGAGGCTAAAAATTTATCTTTGTTTCACAGATGAAGAGAAGTGTGAGATAGGACACCACTGTTTTGCAGGGGGTGGGGGTGGGGGGCAGGGGGGCAGGGGGTGAGGAGTACCAGATTCTTTAGAAGGAACTTCATTCTACCCATTCCTCATCACTCCCTCAAGAAATCCAGCCAGTCCATCACAGTTTTGGCTTCAATCAGTATACTCGTTTTTACTGAACCACATTCTCCAGTAAAAGGAGAGCTATATGCTGCATTGGCCATCTCCAGCCTACACCTCTACAACGACTGAACAAACAAAAGAACACAGCTGAGAATGATTTTTGCCTCAGAACAGCCAAAGAGCACTAAACACATTCACATACAGCCATAAAGCAAGTGTAGGAACTGGAAGACTTCCCCTCTGTGTGCGAAGGCAGTCAGTCTAGCCTTCTAAGGAATCATGGAGATGATGGCTATAGATCTTCTTTATTTCTTCAGAGGACCATGGAATCTCCAGAGCAGACTCTGTCTTGGCTTCTTTGAAAGTATAAACAATGTCACTCAATGGGGTCCTACTGTATAGCACAGGGATCTGTGTATGACTGGGTCACTTTGCTGTACAACAGAAATTGAAGAAACATTGGCAATCAATTACACCTTAATAATAAAAAAATAATATAAACCATGCCCCTACAAACCAGTGACCACATGTGGCAACTCTTTCATTGTTTCCCTATAATTTCTTATGCAAAAGTTAATTAGAAGCCATCCATAGAGTGGCTGCTTATTAATCAAGAAAAGGACTCATCAAAGAGGTAAACATAAATGGTTATGATATCAGAGCAGGTCCGCAAATTGCAGTGTCAAAAGTAGAGGAGAGATGGTGTAATAAGACAAGGTTTGTTTTGAACTTCCCAGCAATGTTTATCATGTTTTCTCTTAATTTTCTAATAATCAATGATTTTTTTATTTTAAATATGACCCCATCTTATCGACCCAAAATTTCATTATTTGATACTCTGTTTTTTTCAATCCTGCCTTACCCCCTTTACAATAATGCTCCAAGATAAATATCAGCAACAAGATTTTCTGTTTTTTACTGAGTGGGAAAATTTTTGATAGTACTAATAGGCTAACTTAGAAAAGGTTACTTTCCAGGGCAATGAGTTTAGACCATAGAATGAATGCCAAGGGAGGAATGAAATGAAATTATGATAGGAAAGGAAAAAGGGAATGGTTATTGGCAGGCAACTAGTAGTGTTTACCATTCCTGCTATTTACCAGTCACTTTATCACGGACTTTACATACTCACCTTCTCTGACATTACCCAAGAACCATTTTCCACATAATGAAACTGAGAATCAAAGACTTTTAGTAACTTGCTGAAGAAAATGGCAGATCCATGATCAACTTGGTTAATCTAGGTCAACTTGATTAATGGCAATGATAAGAGTTAACATTGGTCAGATGCTTACTGAGTCAGATATTCCTCTAGGTGTTTTATGTGCTTTGACTCATTTCCTTATCTTAGAAACCTTCTGACAAAGGTATTTTTAAGTATCCTTATTATCAGATAAGGAAACCAAGACTCAGAGAAGTAACTTTCATGGAATCACTCAGCTTATAAAAAGTGAAGTTCAAGTTTAATCCAATTCTGTGTGAATAATTAGCTCAACCACCCACTGCAAAGTTTCCCAAAAATCAAATCACTCAAACTGTGAACATTGCCATCATCTTACTCAAGTGGCACCAAGCAAGAAAAGCAATGGTTAAATACCAATAAGGCAGCTTAATACCCTAACCTAGAAAAATTAAATAGACGAGGAGTCTAGGAATGGAAACTGAAAATTCAAGAAATAGCAAGAAAGTGAGCAAGGTCAAAGATGGTATTTAAGCATATGCCAGAATATGTACTTAATATTTTCTCTGATACAGAGGCCCTTTTTCTCGACATCAGTGTGTACTCTTGATGAAGTCACAAAGAAAGAGCTATCACAGAAAATGGCAATTGCCTGCCAATAACCATTCTCTGTTCTTTACTAATGGAACCCCCATTTTACTAGGGGCAACATTAGGCTCAGTTGAAATGACTCACTTCCATGGACTTTCTTGCCTCTATGGGCTGGCCATATGACACAAGACTGGCCAATGACATAAAAGTAAGCACTGTCTTTTGGTTAGGGCTTCCTGACAAGTTATTATTTATCACTGAAAAGATACAAGCTTATGCTTATTTTGGCAGCAAATGTACTAAAACTAGAATAATACAGAAATTAGCCTTTGTAAGGATGACACGCATGTTTGTAGAGTGTTCTGTCTTTTGAACAATTCCCAGAAATTTTGATACTTTGCTGGTTAACCCAATGAAACAATGAGTCAAATTACAACAAGTGGCATCGATGATTTTCTGAGAGAGAGGAGCCCTCCTGGTTCGTGCACCTTCCCTTTTATTCATTCTTATTCTTCTAACCTGGAAAGCAGTTGTAATGTCTAGTGGGGCAGCAGCCATCTTATGAGCATGAGGTTTATAGTCTTATGCTAAAGGTGGCATAGTGGGAAGATAAACCACAACTTAACTGCCACATCCCTGATAGAATTGTGGAGACTCCATACCATCCTAAGTTTGCCTATCTCTGGATTTGTGATGATTTTCAAAGAATAAACCTCTATTTAGTTAAGGTGCAGTAGCTTTGTTGCTGTTACATGAAGCTGAAAATAATACCAACTGATAGAGGTGGGCATGCTATTTTCACCTTCAATCAGGTGTATTCTTTGTTTGCTGCCAAAATCATCTCCAGCATAGGGCGTATCATTGTCATTGACCCAGCTTCATACCTGAATGAGAGACTAGGTATGATGTTAATTAGTCTGGAAGGAGTGGGCTATGGTTCTGGCACCTTGCTCTAAAAAGGCCTCAGGCTAGTAAGGTGACATTGTATAAAGAGTATAGGTTTTGGCAAATTTACTCCTTCACTCCGAGCCTCAGCTTCCTTAGCTTTAAAATGAAAACTTTACCAATCTACCTTAAATATTTACTGGGAATTGTGTGAAATGCCTAAGTCCAGCAGTACTTAATATGTATGTCAATATGAAGTCTCATTAATACAAATGGAACAAGTCATCTCTCCATCCCCTGCTCCTTCCCCAATGTATCCTTCAGTCTTCTTGTTATAATAAGGATGTTTTTGAGGAGTTCCTGCTATGGTGCAATGGGATCAGCGGCCTCTTGGGAGCACAGGGATGCAGATTCAATCTCTGGCTGGCACAGTGGGTTAAGGATCTGGCATGGCTGCCGCCATGGCTTAGTTTGAAACTGGGGCTCAGTTCTGATCCCTGTCCTGAGAACTCCATATGCCATGAGATGGGTAGAAAAAGAAAAAAAAAAAAAAGAATATTTTTTGGAAATGGATCTGCCCCTAGAGTTTGGACTTGGTTTTCATTTTATCTAGACTTTTTGAGGTATAAAAAAAAAATGCTGGGGAGAAAAAAAGTCTGTAGAGGATGACCCCAGCATAGATGGCCCTACTTTCAGGCAGAAGAGAACCCACAGGAAGGAAGCAGACAGTCATCTCCCCCTTTCGCAGAACTTGCATTTTTTTCCCAAGTGAAAAGGAGACCTGAGTTTCGGATGATGTCCTTAGGCTCATAAAATACAGCTGCCTTTTTAATTAGGGTTTTTCCTTGGGAGCTAAGTCTTCTGAAATATGCTCTTGGTATCAAGTCATAATCATCTATACTATATATTTATAATATATATACACACACATATATATATTACATACATATTTATATATAACATTAGGGTCTGTTGCCATGACAATGATTACAATACTAACAAATTAAGCATTGTGACTCCACTGTAATAAGAAAAAAGAAATTCAAATGAAACACTAAGCATTTGTTTAAGCACAAATAGCTTTAGTAATTAAATACACAGAGACAATACAAAAAACCACAAATTAATATTTAGAAGCCTTTTCCAGCATGAAAATCGGCTTTGGTATTGTTTTCCCTTTTCCATTGCATTGCATTGTACATCTTTATAAATTAAGTTTGGCATGGGGTTAACAAGAATAGATCTGCTCTGTTGGACCCCTCACATACCTTAAAGCTCATCTTCCATTCTAAATAGTTACACCTTCCATAGACAGTGAGAAAGCTTTTATGGCTCTTTTTATTCATCAAAAAGAGAGCTTTTTAAAAAGAAAGCTGAAATGTGAAGTTGGTCTTACATCCCCTATTTCACTCAGACAACATGTAGAACCACCCCTGGGGTTTTGAATATATTAACATCCTTTCACAATTAACCCTAATGGGACGAGTGTAGTATTTTTCCAAGTAGATATATTCAAAGCTGAAAAATACATAGTGTTTAAATAGATCTCATTATATCAGCTACACCAAATCTCTCCTCTTTATATACAGAGGATTGTACCTCTTTCACTGTCATGCAACATTAAAATAGGAAGGCATACACAAGAATGACATGGATTTGACAAAAAATTAATGATTTGTACATCACTTTAATGCTTCAAATCTGCAATTCATGTATGCTAATTAGTTCATAATGGGCTGTTGAAGAACAGAACTGTCATCCTGCTGCTTCACAGGTTTCTGGAAGCTCCAATTCAGCACAGACTTGCCGGGTTGGCTGCTGGATTCTGGGCTGTAACGTGGCAGAGCACCCCCTCCTCCGACACAATTGTTTCTTGAATGTGGTGCTTTAATCTATTAGAGTTGCGATGGCATATCTCAAATAAGTGCTTCCTGGGTGCCGCAGTACATACCAAGAGCAATAGCGTAGCACCACTATATCTAAATGATTGATCTCTGGATTTTACGCTGTCAGGCTATACCTCAGAGGGCAGCTGTCAGCTTCCTAAATATATGAAGTTGTATTATGCAGCATATTTTGAAAATGTATGTACAACTCTTTTTTTTTTTATTCATAAAAAGGGCTGTAAAACTTTGAGAGAGGAAACAAAGGGGGCTAAAAAGATCAGATATCTTTTCTTACTGTGGAATCATGTCTATCTTCCCCAGTGCAAGAAAAGCAGCTACCAGTCCCATTTTCCTTTGGTCTTTGTGCTGCCAGGGCGGAGACAAAGACAGTCACAACATTGGGGAGGGTGAGCGGAACTGCCTTACAAACACATGGAAACACGAAGGCTTGCTGGGAGCTTCGAGGTTTGAAAACACGTTGCTCTGTTTTTACGGGAGAGACAACTGATTTTCCTTGATCTTGTGATAGAGGTTTGACCCATCGTGCTGCCCATACGACATGCACTGATCTGTGAACCCAGCTGCGCATGTCCAAAGAGAAGGGTACACAAAGGAAAGAAGCCCCGAATTTGTCTTCAGGTTTGAAATATCAATGGGGTTCCTGTTTGCTGAGATTTTGTCTTGAAGACTCTGAAATGAAGATGCATTAATTAGAAACATTTCCCCCCACTGGAAAGTATGAATCAGAGATCATAATGGAAGAACTGAACTAGGGCGGGAAAAAAAATACTCCAAATGTAGTTGAGCTATTAAGAGATTTTTAGAAAATTAGGAGTAGACCGTTGGTAAATAGGCAAAATCATGACACACTGAAAGGGAGTTTAAAAGTGATCAAATTACTAGGAATTATTTTGTTTAAAGCATTAGCTAAGGCTTTTTATGTAAACATGGAGAAGAAAATAGTTAACTCATCAGAATGGGCATTTAATAAATATTGAATGAATGAAGGATGCTCTTCAAGTAATGTTTGATTTAGGAAAAATATGAAGTAATATTTCAACCTAGAGGCTGCATATGACTCTCCAATCAGCTGCGGGAAACCTCACATAGGCCAGAATGACAGCATTTTATCTGTATTAGACATCTGAATAGCACTTTCTTGTGAAGGAAACTAAACCACAAAATGGAAGCTCCCTCCAAAGCTTGGGATATTCAAATTTGCAGATTTAAAGTTGTGTTTGGAAAATAGTCAGAAGTGGGATGGCTGGGTCATTTAGTAGATGTATGTTGAGTTTTTTGAGAAACAGACAAACTGTTTTCCAAAGTGGTTATACCATTTTACATTCTCACAAGCGGTTTTTGATGGGTTCTTTTCCTCTACATCCTCACCAACACTCATCTTTTTAACTTTGGACATTCTAATAGATACATAATTATATCTTGCTGTGGTTTTGATTTGAATCTCACCATTGACTATTGATGTTCAGCATCTTTTCATGATCCTATTTGCCATCCATTTATCTTCTTGTGGTAAAATGACCATTCAAATCTTTGCCAGTGTTTTGTATTTTTTTTTCTTTTTTTGAATCAAGCTTTGAGGGTTCTTTGTATAGTTTGGACACAGACTTTTATCAGATATATCATTTGCAAATATTTTCTCCTAGTCTTGAGTCTTTTCATTCTCTTAGCTCTATTTTTTGAAGAGCAGACATTCTGCATGTATGTGTATGTGTCTTTTTTCTCTGATCAGTTTGCTAGAAGTTTGCTATTTTATTATCATCTGAAAAAACAGATTTTGTATTTATTAATTTTCCCATGCTTTCCTCTTTTCAACTGCACTGATTTCACCTCTGATCTTTATTATTTCTTTTCAGCTTCTCACCATACATTTTATCTGCCTTTCTTTTTCTACATCTTAAGGTAGACACTGAAGTCATTGATTTTAGACCAAAGAAATGAAAGTATATATGCATGCAAATATTCATTATACAGATATTTATTCTATATATTTTAATAGCCAAAACCTGGAAACTACTCAGATGCTCATCAACAGGTAAATATATACAAAAATTGTGCTATATTCATGCAATGGACTACTATTCAGCAATAAAAAGAGAAGAAATGTTACACAGACTATGTGTGCACATTTGAAAATAATTATCTAGTGAAAGAAACCAGAAAAAAGATGAAACACTGTGATTTTATGCACATAAAATTATAGGAAATGTTATGTAACCTCTAGTGACACAAGCAGATTGATTGTTGCCTGGGGCTAGGCATGGAAGAGTAGGAAACTTTGGACAGTGGTGAAAATGTTCATTAACCTCACTGGAGTCAGTGTCTCACATATGATAAAACTGGTCAAATTGTATATTTTAAATATGTGCAATTTATTGCATGCCTATTATATCTAAACAAAGCTCTTTAAAAAGACACTATTGCAAAAATAAGGCACACGGAAGAAGAGAAAATTTTAAATTTTTATAATTAACTCGTATATATATATTTGTGTATATATATTTTTTATATAACTTGCATTTTATATTTAACTTTTATGTATATATATAAATTAACATATCTTCTGGATAGAAGTTAAATATAAAAAAGAGTATATATATTATATACTCTTACAATTCCATAATAAGGAGAGAAATAACCCAATAAAATAAAATGAAAAATATTTCAACAGACATTTCATAAAGAAACATGTGTGAACAGCCAATAAGCCTTTAAGAGGCCCAATAAGATTCATCATCAGAAAAATACAAATTAAAACTGCAATGAGTCACCACTACACCCCCATTAGAATAGCTAAAATGAAAAAGAATGATAACTTTGGCAAGCATGCAAAGGAACTAGAATTGTAATGCATTGCTAGAGTGAGTGTAAAATGATAAAACCACTTTGGAAACTTGTTTGACAGTTTTTTAAAAAGTTAAATTTATGTGATTCCTGGGACCCAGCAATTTATCTCCTAGGTGTGTACCCAAGAGAATTTAAAACGTCTGCATAATATATGAGTATTCATAGCAATTTTATTCAAAACAGATCAGAACTGAAAAATCTTTTTTCTGCTTTGGGGACTCCAATTACATGTATATTTGATGTTAAAAGATGTCCGCCCATCTTCTCATTTCATTTTTCTTTTTTTTTTGTTTTGTCTTTTTGCCATTTCTTGGGCCGATCCCATGGCATATGGAGGGTCCCAGGCTAGGGGTCTAATTGGAGCTGTAGCCACTGGGCTACGCCAGAGCCGCAGTAACGCCAGATCCAATCCTCGTCTGCAACCTACACCACAGCTCACGGCAATGCCGGATCCTTAACCCACTGAGCGAGGCCAGGGATCGAACCCACAACCTCCTGGCTTCTAGTCAGATTCATTAACCACTGAGCCACAACAGGAACTACTACATTTTTCAATTTTTAAAAAAATTTTCTTTGATTTTTATTTTAGATAGCTTCTGTTGGTGTGTTCTCAGGTTCACTAATTTTTTTCCTCTAATGTTTAATCTGCTTTTTTTTTTTGTACTCAAGATATTATAGTTTTCATCTTTAGAAAATAATTTGGATCTTTTTGTCATCTATGTCCCTAGTTTTCATGTGTAACCTTTCCTCTAGTCTCTTGAACTTACAGAATACTGTTACAACAACTTTTTAAATGTCTCATCTATTATTCTATTATCTGTGTACTTCTTTGATCAGTTTCTATTGATTAATTTTGGTCCTCCTTATGGGTCATACTTGACTGATTCCAAATGTTAATTTGGAATGTTAATTCTATTCATTTCTGCATGGATGTCAGACATTGTGAATTTTACATTTTTGGATGCTGGGTATTGTTGTATTTCTGTAAATATTTTTGAGTTTTGTTCTGGGACGCAGTTGAATTACTTACAAATAATTCTACCCTTTCAGAACTTGCTTTTGAGCTTTGTTATGCCATACTAGAGCAGATTTCATTCGAGGGTAACTTTGTCTCAGTACTGGAACTAATCCTTCAGAAAACTCTACCCAACACCTCATGAATTACGAGGTTTTCCACTCTGCCTGGGACTAAGACATACTGTGTGATAGTCTTCCCACACACCTGCAAAGATCAGTACTTGGCTGAAGACAGGAGTATGACCCTCTACTGATCTCTGTTCTCTCTCTACCCTGGAAACTCCAGCCACACAAACTCCACCGATGTACTCTGAGATCCCACTCTCTGTGCCTCAGACAGAAACTCCCTCCAGGGAGCAAATCAGGACACGCGTAGGGCTCACTGCATTTATTTCCCATCTCTCAGGGCTCACCGTCTTTCATTGCTTCTTGTCCAAATCTTAATCTTAATAACCACTGTGCCATATATTTTGTCCAGTTTTTTAGTTGTTTCAGGGAAGAAAGTAAATCTGGTCCCTGATATTTAGACATTGCTGGAAGCAGAAATCCCATCTAAGTCTAATTTTGCTCCATTGTTCCATGATGTCTTCCAATGAGCAGGAGTTTTTACTTTTCGATAAGTCCATTTTATTGACTTTTTTTTTTCATTATGCTAAGGACTATGAAGAATACAATAATAAGTAAGTAAAATATAGCACCTGCTTTTCTGAGAAGCTCTCAATCTTTTAAAGGAGTAGAAAATTACAAATAATGCTTTGGGGGGAGGAAGACACAGAGGGTCAATTGAAATGAGTACAGAAAGAAGAGTTGAAGTGTAGAAATGACCGATAGCTTCTGGTTTGAAAGGGAAAAGGGTTTTGTGTTCAGCAGAGTAGTGGCCTCCAGAGATGTTCAAGTCTCAATCATGGAAACTGTGTGAATATATTACCTTATATAGCAAAGAGGATTTTGTAAATGTAATTAAATTAAGATCTTGAGAGGTGGAGATGATTCTGGGTTATCTGGGTGTGCCAATGTACTCAAAATGACCCTTACAGGAGAAAGAGGGAGGCAGTAGGGTCATAAAAGGAGATGTGACAATAGAAGTGGGTGTTAGAGTGATGGGAGGGACCATGAACCAAAGAGGGAGGGCGACTTCTAGAAGCTGAAAAAGGGAAGGAAACATATTTCCTCCAGAGACTCCAGAAGCAAAATAACGCTGCTGAAACTTTGGTTTTAGTCCAGTGAGATGCATTTTGGACTTCTGGACTCCAGAACCATAAGATGATAAACTTGTATTGTTTTAAACCAGTAATGTTGTAGTAATTGATCACAGGGGAAATAGGAAAGTAATACAGCCATGAATCCAAGGGCTGCTCTTTGGTCTGGTCCCAACAGGGAGGTACTTACTTGGCTGAGTAAACCTCTCATGTGGCGGCTTCCTCATACAGTGGGGATCATTGTTTACCTGTTGGTGCATGAAGGACTAAATTCAAAATGCCTGTCACTTTCTCTCAGCCTCTTTTGCTGAGATAAATATTTGGACTCAACATGCTGGGTAGTTCTTAGGCAGGTGCTTGTAGCAATGGTGACTTCCTATGAATTGGAAGGAGGCCTCCACCCTCACCCCCAAAGGGGACCTCCGTCACATAAGGACTGAAGGGAGGCAATGGCACTACAAGACCTGGAATTAGAAATTTTATGACATTTTTGCCACTCTAAGTGGAACGGTCTTCTTCCTTTTATAAAATTTAAGTCTATTCTTCAAACTTCCTACTTATGTTCAGAAACATGGTCCTGAATATCCCTAAATAAAGGGCTAGTTATATATGACTCTCTTGGCCATATTTCTCTTCAGCTTGGTTTCCCTTTTCTTGAAGAAATTTTCTAGTATTTACCCAGTGACATCCTTGTCAGGATGCTTGAATACCTTTATGCCCACTTGAGGTTAAGTCAAAATGCTTCTTTATTCATGAAAATTCCTCAATAATCAGCCCAAGATGTCCCTCTAATGACTACAGGGAAACTCAAGTCCTTTGCCCGGATCACCGTATTAGAGGTTTCAGCAGACAAGGAGATAGACTGCAGAGAGCGGAACAGTCTCCTTCCTGTCCTTACTGGGAAAAAAGCCAAGGACACAGCATTGTCACTTTGGATTGTAAAAGTCCTCCCTACATGTGGAGATGTGCACAGACAAGCAATGAGCTGAATGAGCACAAGCATTGTATTGGGTGAGAACCTTGCTCCTGGCCAAATAGCAAATAGCAGGGTGCATTGTTGAAGCTAATCCTGACTCCCTTGGCCTCTCTATGAGAAATGAATAATGCTCCCCAGCCTCCTACATCCAGGCGTTATGCTCAAAGTCCAGGCAAGGCTAAGAGGAGACAATGGGCTTAACCATTGATTGTGTTGCTCTAGTTTGGGGAGGGGGGTAGTCAGGGGGGACACTTACTTCATAAGGTCCTAGTGAAACAAGCCAAGACAAGGTTTCAAAACAGAACAAGTGAGGCAAGAAGATATTCATAAGCAGAACTTGCTTTACAGTACCTTAAATCTGTTTGGTAATTTTATTTACCACACAAATAATGCTTTCAAATCAGCCTGTGCCTACCTAGGATCAAAACAACTGTAAGGGAAAGGAAATAACCAACTTTTCCTATCTTGATGACACAGCATTAAGGAATTGGTTTTGGCTGGCAATTTTCTCTATTTTTATTTTAGTTGATTGAAAGAATTCACTTATTTCACTTGTCAAAGAAAGTTTTCATTTAGAAATGGGTTCAGTGTGCAGTTGTAGGGTGTCCCTGCTTTAAACAGACACATGCACTCACACGTGTGCACACACATGTGTGCACACACACACTCATATATCCTTTTTGTATCTCTTCTTTGCCTCTCCTGACCTGGGAGATTCTCAATATGGCAGAGGCTAAAACAATATCAGTATAATTGAGTTGAAACTAGTATACATTCTTGTGCTATCATCTGGCTCTCAGAATACTGATCTCAGGACCTTCATTTGGAAAGTTGCCAGTGAAATGATACATAGAGGTTGGAAAGAGGGTTTGAAGAAATCTGGCTTGGAGAAACACTGTGGGGGCAAAAATCTCTTAGAAGCCTGTTGGGCTGGAGGATGCATGTTGATCCATAAGAATTGTGGCATTCATGAGGCAGGTGAGAATACTTTTAAAGTAGGAGTAGTCTAAGGGAGTTTGGCCTGAAGTGTTAGATGATTAGGCAAAGACAATTTAACGTGGAAAAACTCTATGGACAAAAACAGTGAATAACTGAGTCATGAAACAGGTTGTTTTTAAGAATAGTTTTGACATGAGCCTAGAAGGTCCAGGTAGAATGGTCCTTCTTTCCTTAATGGCTACAGAACCACAAAGACATTCTAGTCTTAAACTTGGAAATGAAATCAAAGAGCAGAATTATAAAATCTTAGTTGTTTGCATGCGAGTGGCCTCTATGCTATTACTTTATACAGCAAATGTGTTATTTAGCACCTGTATTGTGCACGGCACCTGCTGGCAGTCAGAGTTCAGCAGTGGACAAAACTGGCATGGTCCTTGTGTTCAATAAAGCTAAATATTTGGGGAGTAGACAAAAGTGGTAGACCAAAGAATGACCTCCAAGGATGTCCACATCCTAATTGGTGGAGCTTCTAAATATGTTACCTTGCAAAGTCAAAGGGACTTTGCAGATATGAGTAAGTTAATGTTCTTGAGATAGAGAAATAAGCCTGGATTATCCAGGTGGACCCAACGTAATCACAAGGGAGTCAGGAGGACTGAAGTCAAGAGATGTGTGATAACAAAGCAGAGTTGGGAGTGAGAGAGAAGGGGCCATAAGCCAAGGAATAGACATGGGACCTTTAGCAACTGGAAAGAGCAAGAAAGTGGATTTTCCCCTAAAGCTTCCAGAGGGAATTCAGCCTTGCTGACGTCTTGATTTCAGCCCAGGGAAACCCGTTTTAACTTTCTGACCTCCAGAAATGGAAGATAGTAACTTGTGCTATTTTAAGCCACTAAGTTTGTGGTAATTCTCTAGAACAGCAAGAGGAAAATAATACCGAAAAATGAGCAGACAGTCACTCAAAAACCTGTTTCATAATCATTGTGAGGGTGTCATGAAGGGAAAACACAGGATGCCACTAGAAAGGGTGAGAGTCCTGCTCTAAAAAGAGACTAGAGCCAACCTCCATCAATGCCCCTCTCCTGGAGGAGAAAGAGGAGTAAATTGAGCAGAAGATGGGGAATGATGTGCTGAAGGCAGGGTGACTGAGGCTCCCGTGATTTTTAGACTTTATCCAAAAGGAAGGGTCATAAAGTGGGTGCCAGGATCAGAGTCATGTTTTGGAAGATCACTCCGGCTGCCGTGTGGAGATGATGTGACAAAGGGTGAAAAGAAGGGGAGAAGCCAGTTGAAGACTGTTGCAATCCTGAGTGAGGGATGGTGATAAGAGTCTAGACCAGCATGGTGATAATGAGAGGAGGGAAGGAGACAGATTTTGGAAAGCAGACACCATGGGATTTAGAGACTGATTAATGCAATCAATGATTCTTTTTTTAAATTGCTAATTAGTATTCCATTACATATTATATAATAATAGATTTATCAGTTCTCCACTGATGAACATTTGGGATTTGTCCAGTTTTTGCCTATTCCAGATAACGCTGCTATCAGTATTCCTGTACAACTCTTATTATAGGCATTTGATTTGATTTCTCTTGGTTTAACACCTAAGAGTCAAACTTCTGGGTCATGGGAGAGGGATATGTTTAAATTTTTAAGAAACAGCCCACACTGTTTGCCAAAGTGATTACACCATTTCATACTTCCTTTGTGATTTATTAGACTATGAGGGTGGTGCACCAAAGTCAAGCATGTTCTTTCGAATGAAACAATGTGCCAAGCTCTTTAAAAAGTACCCTGTGTCTTGAGTATTGAGAAAGACAGAGAGGCAAAGGTCCTATGAGCATCTTCCCTGAAAGACAGAATCACTTGATTCCTTGGGTAGTGGCGGGGGGAAAAAAAGTTGCTAAGTTCTTACCAAATAATTCTGGGAAGCATTTTGCTTGCAAACTTGTAGAAACCACATTTCACTAAATCAAATAATAAGATTGGATCAGAGGCTTGAATTTCAGAAGCTAATAGCTCTTAGACTATTTTAGGTAGGGAAACTGAGGCCCCACACTCTTAGGAGATGCTCAGTTTCCTCTCAGCGCAGGTGGAACAGAAGTCTGGTCCTAATCTACACTGTGGCCTATTCTGTGTGCCTTTCTCTCACTCCCATTTTAGCCTCCAAATGGGCAAGTTCAGGCAAAGGTCTTGGCTTCTTCATCACTCCTTACTTACTAAACAGAATCCTGTCAGTTGTCCCTCAAATCCTCCCTCCAAAAAGGAAAGTATTCCAAACCAGGATTTTAAGAGTTAAAGAGGATACCAGCCAGAAAAGACACTGTGATGAACAGGCTCAAAACAGGACTGTCTCAGGCAAATCAGGGTCTGGAAAGCCGAATTGATCTACATAGTAAAGTAACAAAAGAAGGACTATGGAAAGTATCCCTACTAGAATGAGACTTGAATATATAGAACCCTAAGGCCAAACAGACTGTGAGTTTCAGGATATATTTGAGACAGAGTTTGATTCTGATGAATCAAGAGAATGATTCTTGATTGATTGGCTTAGAAGAAAACTGGAGTGGCAAGGCAAGTTTGGCTTCAGGTTGAGCTCAATTTGTGTTTTGAAGTACAAATATGCAAATGTTCCTACTCGTTACAAAATGCTTTGGTGCATTATAAATGGATTGACTTTGGATTGACTTAGTCTCTTACCTAGGGAGTAAGAAATTCTTGAATTTAGGAGAAGGAATTCAATGATGGATATGTCTACCCCAAACCTCTGGTGGGACTTTCTTCTTTTTCCATGCACATGTCAGGAAGTCAAGGATCTCAAATGAGGTCATCCTGGATTATCTGAGTGACCTGAAAACCTATGGCTATTGTAGAAAAAGGCAGAGGGAGAGGAGGACAGTGCCATGTGAAGATGGGACAGAGACTCAAGTTGTTCAGCTGCAGGTCAAGGAATACCTAGAGCCTCTAGAAGCCAGAAAAAGCAAAGGATTCTCCCTTAGACCCTCGAATGGGAGTTCAGACCTGCCAACACCTTGATTCCAGACTTCTGGCCTCTAGAACAGTGAAGGGGTTTCAGTTGACTTTAAGTCAGTGGATTAGGAGTAATTTGTTAAATAGTCAGAAGACTCTAATATAGGGTGGGAGGGAAATTCTTGGTAAGCTGAACTGAGGATGGGGTGGATCAAGGCAATGAATACATGAGTATGAACAGGTGCGAATTTCTTCCAAGTAAGCCCAGGCAGAGTGGAATCTAAGGGCAGGGAGAAAAAGAGAAAAAAGAAAAAAAAAAGAAAAGCAGAAATTTCCTGTGTGGCCAGCATCTCTTCTGGGGCCACAGCCAGGGTGACTCCAGGTCAGCTTTCTCATGCTGCTATTATATTATGTACCCAGTTTGGAAACAAAATCCAGTTAGGGATTTCTTCCCCCAGCCCCCTCTAGATTCTATAAATACATGCAACTTCTTCACTTAGTTCAGGCTCATTACCAGTAAAGCAAACCACACAATTCAGTTCTTTTAATCATTTTTCTCATTATTTTGTGTTCTCTGTTTTAGTTGTCTCATATTTCTTCACTTCTGTCAACCAGTCCCTTGGCTATACATTTTTCTTGTCATTTGCCCTGGAAAAACAAAACTAAACAGCATAATTAGCATTGCTTGTAGGAAAGATGGGATTTTTGGGGGGTGTGAGGGGGGTGCTCTATTGCTGATCCACATTGTGAACATCTCTGACTCCTGTGAGTATACCGAATTTCTGGTCCCCACAGGACCATTCATGGGGCCCACAGACTCTATCCTAAAATGGTGACTTGGTGGGATTGTGGCAGAACAATGTAGACCTGGGAATATATGGCCAAGACTAATGTGTCGTGTGTTGGGGAAAGATGTCCATGCTCAGTAGCACTCCATCAAACTGGGTGTTTCTGTTTAAAATTTCAAACCTAGGAATTTTAAAAAGGCAGGCATTTAATCCTGAAAAAATAACAACTTTCTTTGAAAATTAATCCAGCAGCACTTTTTGATGTTTGTAGATGGTTTTCCTCTTCAGAGCCTAAGGAGAAAAACCTTCCTAAACCTGGTTCTTGAACTTCACCCCCCCAAATCAGAGGATTAAACTGCAAAATTTGATTCAAGTTTAAATTTGTGTTTAGAATTGAGAAAGGCAGGGTAATGGGGTGGCTAAGAGCCTGAGCTTCAGGTTGAGCTCCATCTGAGTTTTGAAGTGCGAACATGCAAACTTGTTCCCCCTCTGAGCCCTGGTCTACATGATAATAGGGCTGTTGTATGAGCATCCAAGGAGAAATGTATGCAAGGGCCAGGCACAGGGTAACTCCTCATTAAATATGTTCATTTTAACAATATTGGGGTAGGCTTACCCCACCATGCAGTATGGAAGTGAGTTCATTTTCTCCTTTTTGAAGCCCAGACTAGAATGCCACGCTTTCTGGGTTCAAATCCTAATCTACCTCTTACTGGAAGTCTATTCCTGGAGCTTAGGTTTCCAAATGAAAAACATGATGCCCAGTCAAATTGAAATGTCCATGAAACAATAGATGATCCTTTAGTGTATGTGTGTCCCACATATCACGTGCAATATTAAAATATTATCTTTTTTTATTCTGAAATTCAGTGTAACTGGACCTGTATTCTTATTTGCTGAATCTGGCAACTCTATCTTTGACAAGGCTCTCAGCTCTTCAGAGCCGCAGTTTTCTCATCTGCAAAATGGAGATAACGATAGCATCGTCCTCTGAAAGTCTATGTCACAGACTCCTTTTGGGGATTCAATGAGTTGATATCTGTAAAGTTCTTAGAACATAACTTGGTGGACAACAAGCACTAATAAATAATCATTAATTAAGTAAATAATCCAACCAACATTTTCCCAAGCTAGCTATGCATGCTTTACGTTGTTCTACAAAAGCACACTGTTCGCAGTCTCTGCTCAAGACTGGGGAACGAGGGGCTGGATTCTTTCCTGGTACAGTTATTTCAACTGTCTTCCCAGACTCCCTCTTCCTTTCCCACAGTAACCCCCAGAGTTGATTTAGACAATAGTTACCCCACCCCCATTCCCATTCTTCCCATTGCCCAGATATCAGTCCACAGTGGAGTTTGTACTGGCAGGTGGTAGATCAAGGGGCTAGGAGGGAGGTGACTCCCAGCTGCCTCCCTCTGTCCCTCGTCACTTCAACCCTCACTCACCTCACCTTGTCCCCAAACAAACACAGGTGCACAAGAGGCTCACGCTGGACCAAATGTCCACAGGGTCAGTGCCTCTGTCTTCTTGCACAAGGTCTTAGGAAGAGAGCAGGGAGAAGGGTGAGAGGAAGAACTGTGAAGTGGCAAGGGTGTCTTCTCCATTCAGAAGACCCTACTGAGACACATTTCTTCAAGCCCTGTGATTATTTTTAGTCTCCTTCTCATGACCAGCACAGAACGAGCCCATTATGAATCCAGGCCATGATGGATTCATAATGGGCTAATGAATAATGGATTGATCTGGAAGTTTCTACTTCCTCCCTCTTGGAACTTTCCCCATTGGAATGTTCCTTTTGGAACCCAATCTCCACACTGTGAGGCAGCCCAAGCACAATGAGGAGAGGCCCAAATGGAAAAAGACTAAGTCCTCTACCCACAGCCCTGGCTGAGTGGCAGCAGGTCTTCCAGAAGACAACAACCATTGTTGTTGGATTTTCCGCAAAGCCTCCATGGTCAGAAGCTTGAGCCTTGGAAGAATGTCACTTCAGGCAACGAGGGTCACCAGGCTTTCAGGAATGACGTTTTTTTTATTCTATATTTCTTGTTTTTGTTCACAGTGGAGAACTAGGACCTGAATAAACACCTGGATCAGGAACAGGAATTCAACAAAGAAGCCAAAAGATTGCAAAACCTGAAACAAAATTACCTAGTCAAGAGAAAGAGCTAAACTACTGGAAAAGGGAAAGGAAAGCCTGTGTCCTCAGAGGGAGAAAGAGGTCACACAGGCACAGGTTCGGAGTTCAGCCAGCAGTTTCTCCTCCAACTTCTCAAGGCGCCAAATCCTGAAGGCCACATTTAGCCTTTATTTCCCAGTATCTGACCTCATTCAATGACCTGCAGATAGAGTCTCAGAAGTTCTGCCTTCTTGACCCTGAATCTATGATCCCACCACCAACAGAAAACAGAGTGAGCATGGTGTCCCAGTGTTGCAGAGATAAGGCTGTCCTGGTATCTCAGAGATCTATCACCACATTAAAAAACCTTCGAAACCTAGAGCTCAGAGGCAATTCATTCTCCTATAATTCTGCAGGCATTCTGGGCAATTCTCTGCAGTATCAGCTGGAGCATTGGAATTGTTGTTGTCATCTGGAAGATCGGCTGCCACTTAGCCAGGGCTGTGGGTAGAGGACTTAGTCTTTTTCCATTTGGGCCTCTCCTCATGGTGCTTGGGCTGCCTCACAGTGTGGAGATTGGGTTCCAAAAGGAACATTCCAATAGGGAAAGTTCCAAGAGGGAGGAAGTAGAAACTTCCAGATCAAGTAAAGGCTGGTACCAGAACTGACACAGCCTCACTTTCATCATAGCGCATTGGTTAAAGCAGGTGTAGATTCAGCTCAGAGTCAAATGAGAGGGAAGTCCACAAAGACCTGGCCATCAAAAGGCATGGTTCTTCAGGGTCATCAAAGCAAGAGTCTACCACATCTATTTTACTGGTTCTGTACACTTCCAAAACAATACTCTGCCTTACGTATCCTATTGAACCGAATACTATCAGTTTTCAAATCACTATACTAAGGTGATTTTGTTTTGTTTTGTTTTTGTAGAGTGGATACTTGTTTCTCCCTTGACTTAAGGGCCTCATAATTGAACAGACAGAACAAATACACAGGCACATAAACTCCAGTGGAAGGTATATTATAAATCCTTGGCTGTTTAAATAAGTCAAAAGAGGATTTAGTGGGGGGAAAAATAGGATTATTGAAAAGTTTCATGGAAATTTCTAGGAATGTGCCTTAAAAACTGCCAACCATGATTTAAAAATATGATATTGACATTATAACATTGTAGTTATAATTACCTCTTTAATAACTATATTTAGGAGCTCCTGCTTCTTCAAAATCTGGTGGACCAATCTGTTCACTTCTCAAAAGCATACTGGTAAAGAGTTTGGGCTCTGGAGTCAGCCCACCTGGATTGAAGTCCTACCTGTGTGACCTTGGGCAAGTTATCTAACCTTTCTGTGTCTCTATGATTTAATGTATTTGAGGTGCCTAGATGGTGCTGGGCACATAAAAAATGCTCATAAGTGTTCACAGTTGTTGATGATTTATAATGGCTGAATAATACCCCTCCCGTAAAGATGTCCACTGCCATAGGAATCTGTGAATATTTTACCCTATATGCAAAAGGGACTTTACAAAGGTGATTAAGGATCTTGAGAGGAGAGAAGACTATTCTGGTCCAGGTGTAAGGATGTAGTCACAAGGATGCTTATCAGAGGGAGGCAGGAGAGTCAGAGTCAGAGAAGGGGGTGTGATGATGGAAGCAGAGGTCAGAAAGATGCAGGGAGAGTTATTGACTAAGGAATGTTGGCAGCCTATAGAAACTGGAAAAGGCAAGATACAGAGTCTCTCCTAGAGCCTCCAGAAGGAACACATCCCCGCTGACCTATTTGGGACCTCTGACCTCCAGATCTATAAAATCATAAATCTGTGTTGTTTTTAACCCACTAAGTTTGTGGGAATTTGTTACAGCAGCAATAGGAAATTAATGTGATGTTGTTGACAATAATAATGATGATGATCTAAAAACCACACAATCAAGAAGCAGAATCAGGGAGTTCCCGTCGTGGCGCAGTGGTTAACGAATCCGACTAGGAACCATGAGGTTGCGGGTTCGGTCCCTGCCCTTGCTCAGTGGGTTAACGATCCGGCGCTGCCGTGAGCTGTGGTGTAGGTTGCAGACACGGCTCGGATCCCGCGTTGCTGTGGCCCTTGCGTAGGCCGGTGGCTACAGCTGCGATTCAACCCCTAGCCTGGGAACCTCCATATGCCGCGGGAGCGGCCCAAGAAATAGCAACAACAATAACAAAAACAAAAAAAAAGAAGCAGAATCTAACCAATCAGAGAAGTGGATGCTCTCCAACCCTAGGGAAAGATATCAGGTAGGGGGCTTGATAAAACCAAAGTGATTCTGTGCATTCAATCAAGCTGTCAGAGTTGTTTTTTTCTTTTTAGATTTTGAAGCTACTAGTTCAAACATCAAAACAATGCTAACTACTTTGCATTTATATTTTATGTCTGGATTTTGAACATTTTCATCAATATTTTATCATGAAGTCATGAGTTTTACTTTATTTTGCAAAGGTTTTCATCATGCTTAAGAATGATTTTCTTAGGTATTGGGGCCATTTGAAGGTTCTTTTCCCCCTTGAATAACACATCCATAAGCATATTACAGCACGTAAATGTTCAACATTCTGAAATTACTAACAATTCACATATGCATAGCACTTTAGAGTTTACATGGTTCTTTTGTCAACCTCATCTCACTTTACCCTTACAGAATTCCTGTGAGAGGAAAACTAGACTTAGGGAAGTTGTGGATGAATTATGGAAGTAGCACAGCTAATAAGTAGTAGAGCCAGGTTTTAACACAGGTCAAAGATCACTAGCCCTCAGATATAATCAAAGATTTTCAGGAAAAAAAATTTGAGTCTTATCTATTTGGAAAATGAGGCTTCCCATCTCTCCCTACTACTCCCCCACTGCTCATTCAGGTTGGAAGAGCCTAAAAAGTTCCAGATGTAAAGATACATGTGTGACATGCAATACAGCTATCATGGTAAGCTCAAGTTTGAACACTGTCCATGAAAGCATGAGTATTCCCATGATCAAAAGCAGGACATTGGGAACGGAGTGCTGAATATGTGCTAACACTATCAATAAAAGCCACACTTCTTAGGGACCTGGGGATATAACTAAGTTGTGGAGTAAGAGAAAATAATATGATGTCTTGGCTACTCGCCATTCTTTCGGAAACACTCTAAGTTCAGTTTCAACCTAGTAAGCCAAAAGTCTAAAATGTTCAATCAAAAATTTGGCTGTGGTCTTTCAGTATAGTTCTTAGGGAATCTGAATTCAGGTTAGATCTTTGGATTTAGGGGCAAAGGAAGCTATTGATTACCAGCAAGAATACTGTGAGCAATGCTGAGGATGTTTTGGGATTTTCTGCTGCAATCAGCCATGATAGTTACAGCACCTTTGGAAACAATTGTGCAGGTAGGGATTAAACACTAAAAAGATTCAGAGGAGGCTGCAGGAAGCCTAAATAGCCTGCTTCTAAAAATAAACAAACATGTGGACTTGGAGACATTCCCACCAGAAGAATTAGCTTTATGACAATGAAATCCCCTCCCTGCCACGAAGCTTTTCCTTTGAACTTGACCAGATATCACCTTCCAGTCACGAAGTTCTATAACACCTAAGTTCTAGCATTTTTAAAGCTGAAATGGGAATCCCAGAAAGTATCTAAGGGAAAGAATCTAGCCAGCTGGATGAATACAAAATCAAGATTAATTTAAAAAATAATAGCTTTACTATAAATTAGCAAAGATGTAACACCCAGCAATAAATCTAACAAGAATGTGCAGGACCTATATAAAGAAAACTTAAATTCTCCTGAAGGAAATAAAGAAGATCTACATTAATGGAGAGTTATGCTATGTTCCTAGATGAAAAACTGAAAATTTTAAAGATTTTAATTCTTCCCCAATGAATCCATGAATCCAATGTAATCTCAATCAAAATGCCACTGAATTTTCACAGAACTCAACAAGCTTGTTTTAAAATTCATATGGAAGTGAGTGTGGACAGAATTAACTAAGTCTTAAAAAAATAAACAGAGGCATTACTCTAACAGATTGCAAAACATACCATAAGTCTATAATTGTTAAAAGAGTGTGATTTTAGCACATTTTTAAAATCAGTGGGACAGTTTAAAAGGATAGAAAGAGAATTACATGTCTATGGGAAATTAGTACATGATAAAAGTATTTAAAATTAATAACTGTAAGTTATTAATGCATTCTGCAGCAAGTAACAGACACTTGAAAAATAGTGGCTGCATCAAACAGGGATTTAGTTTCCTTGCCTAATAAGTATAGGCTTGGAAGATCCATGTTCCCCTCAGCCTTCTATTCCAGGCTCCCAACCACATGATCTTACCTTCATGTTCATTAATTCCTGGGCAACCAGCCCATTCTCCAGTCTCAGGTCTCCATTTTAAACAAGAGTTAGAAAAAAGAAAAGAAGAGCATAATGGATCGTTCTTGAAAGCAAGACTTTTCTAGAAGTCCCAGTAGGCTTCTATCCCTTGGTAAGAACTCTTGTCATCCCATCACTTCAGTGTCAAGGAAGGCTAGGACACATAGAAATGCTTAACTGAGAACAATGACACTATGGGGAAAAAAAAAATCCATTTTTCTTTTCTATAAAGAAGAAAGGGAGGCTGGCTGGGTAGACATTTAGGGGTATCTGCCTCCCACAGGGCCAGCCTCATGGGTATGATATCTGTGCAGTCACACAGGGCCCCATTCTTGCTTTAATGATCAGTTAGAGCCATCTTAAAATTCTTAATAAATTTATCTTTAAACTTGTGTTTTGTAAGTGAAGTTCCATTGAAGGGACAATGGAGCATATGCATGAACCCAGAAGGCATGTGCACTAAACATGCTCACTGGTCTTGTTGTCCCATTCACATGCAGCATCCTTGATGATTCACAGGCAAAGAAGCAAAGAATTCTATCGGATCCATGATGTAGGGAAGCTCTGCAAGATTCAAAGCAAATACAAACCGAGCACATTATAACTGAGTCAGTGGGGGCTGTGACAGCCCTGAGAGGAATCTTTTACATTCAAACCAGAAATTGCTTCAGACACCGAATACCCATTATATTACAGGCACTGGGCTCGGCCATAGAGATAAAAAGGTGATCAAAACACAGCCCCCTCCACTGAGAGGTCAACCACAGTCTCCTAGGTGCTCAATAAATCCTTTGCTGATAAAGTAAATGGCTTATGAAAGCTGGACAATCCTGCCTACTTCACAGCACTTGCTAGATTTACCGAAATACTTTAAAACATGGTATTAAAAATATTAAAAAGCTCAAAACGAAGAGCTAACCAGACACCAACTTCTCCAACAGTATATTAAAACCACTAGTGAGCATCCCAACTCACATTTTTCAGACCAAAAAAGGTCTAAAATAAGGTCTCAGTAAAGCTTTTCCCACCCAGACAGGTGATTTCCACCGACAAATGAGATCATATGCTTCCAAGTAGTTGGTCCTAGGGGATGCTTCTTGCAGTTGGAAAAAAATAAACTTAAAGGAGAGTTATTTTTAAAATATTGACAGAAACAATATAAATGCATCCCTAGCTTAGAAGGTAAATTCAATTACAGGCATAATGTTAACATACTCACACAGAGAAATAAACCTGTAAGAAGTGAATTGCTCTGCAGAATGGATTGGTTAGGTCCAGGTCTTTCTAAAAAGCATCAGGTCCTGGGCCTTTCCTACCAGATACACACAAGCACCTTAGGAAGTATTGGGCTGAGTCCCTGATGGGCTGGGCAACTGCTTTTTCTTCTCTGTGGGCTCTGGATGTCAGGCTGCTACAAAACATAGCTCTGGGAAGACCCTGCAGGTTGGCTTTCAGAGGTCAGGCTGTCTCTTGATGCTTGATGGATCTTTTTCCCTAAGCAGAAAAAAAAGGTCTATTACTGATCAGTTCAGTTACAAAGGATAAAGGCTGGAAAGGCTGGAGAAGAGTTCAAGGACAACAGGAGGCTTCAGAAATAGGATCTAGAATCAGAGTCACGGTGACCTAGAGCCAAAAGAAGCATTTTCATTGATTCTCAACTGATGGCCCAAGTCACTGAATTTAGATTTTTAAAAAATCTTAACTTAGTATCTACTAATACTTAGCAAATATTTTAGTCATCAGATAGGTTACACTGCAGTAAAAAACAACTCCAAAAAATCTTAGTGCATTGTAAAAACAAAATTTTATTTCTGGTTCTTGAAACATTTCTGTCACAGAATGGCTGAAGCCTCTGCCCATTGGCGTCATTCAGAACTCCAGGCTAATAAAGCTGCCACCATCTCAAACACTGCTGGTCACCATGTCAGAGGAAAGATTGAGCTGGAGGGTCTTGTTGGCAATTAGAGGATCTTGTCCAAAGTAACACGTATCATCTCCACTGATAACTCATTTAACAGAACTGGTCAGAGGGCCCCACCCAATGTCAAGGGGGCAGGAAATGCCAGCCTACCATGAACCCAAAGTCAGAGAATCACAAATATTTCAGGAACAGCAATGACCTTCACAGGTATGATAGTGATAATCAGAACAGAAATTCCAGCATCTCAGTTAGTAAGCCTCTAAGCCTCTGCCTAGGTACCATCAAACCTTCATCCGAAGTTCTCTTGTGGCTCAACAGGTTAAGGATCTGGCATTGTTGCTACTCTGGTGAGGGTTTGATTCCTGGCCCAGGAGCTTCCATATGCCATGGGCACAGTGAAAAAAAACAAAACAAAACAAAACAAAAACACTATCAAAAGCAAACGTTTAAGTTCCTACTGTGGGTAGGCTCTGCATTACTATACTCCAGACCTTTCCCTGTTATTTTGTAATCTACCCTGTCCTGTCATGATCAGCCCATCATTTATTTACCAGCAGGCAATTTGGAATCATACTTTCTCTGCCTCAATTGATTGCAGAACCCACTGTGTGGATAAGCTGTGACTAAATCAGTTCAACTGAAAATTGCTGGTGGAGTCATTTCAGAACAGGTTCTGCTACAGTAGAATATAGGGCTTAACATGATTTGGAGTTTAATATCTGTAAAGACAGGATTGCAGACTCAACTGCCTGCCAGGGACAGACAGGTACCATAAAGGCAAGAGACACTAGGTGTGGGAGGAGAGGGGGAGTGGGGGCAAAGTTGAACTGGAAAGTACATGACCTATTTGACAGGGGCTGAAGTTTTCATTTGGATTCTTATGGGAAATTTTGGTTTGGGATTTTGGTCCCCCAAATCTTTTTTTTTTTAATTATACTTTATGAACCAAATAACCATATCATAAGCAAAATCTCACCAGCAGGCCACCAGTTTGCACCCTCTGCAAGTTTGGGTTGTTAATATATATCCCCCTAGACTGATTATTTCCAGTTAGGTGCCACTTCCTGTTAGGTGAGTAGGCTCATACTTCTGCCACTGAGATGGCCTCTGAAGTCACAGGCTCTGAGTGAGAATGTGGTGTTAGGTTTGAATTACTGAAAGAGAGGGGCAGAGCAGGCTTGAGGTTTACCTTGATGAACTAACAAACCTATAAAAAGGTCACTCTAACAAACCTAAAGGACAATTTTTAATAATAATTAATATTTCCTTTAAACACAAGGGGGTACTGAAACACATATTCAGTGCATATTCAGTGACATGTAATATGTGGCTGTCACTCAATTTCATTAATACCAAGTTATATTGTGATATATTTTTATCTCACCCAGTGAACTTCCTTAAGCTTAGCCTGAGCACCAAGTTCCTCCTCAGATTATATGTAAGGGGTGCTTAGTGGTTTTGGAACATGGAATATGGACCCAAATTTGCCTTCTTCAGCTATGTGATCTTAGGTACGTGGCTGAACTTCTCTGTGCCTCAGTTTCTTATCAGAAAAATAAGGGTGACAATACTTTTTCTCTTAAATCAGTGGAACACTTTATTAACTATGAGAAATTTCTGCTGTCACTCTTTACTAGAGAGAGAATACTTTAATTTTTTCCTTTCCAACAAACTCTGTCCTTGACAGCTTTTCTTTGAGTATTACTCAAAGTCTTTGAAAATAAAGGAATGTGTGTACAGCTACAGTAAAATCTTAGTAGGATGGTCTTTCTTTAGTTGGGGTTTTCACTATCATTTCACAGCATGGTCTTGGTCAGCCCTTCTCAGAAAGCCCAAACCCCCTTCTCTTAGCTGGCAACTCCTATTCCACACCCTGTTCCTTTCCAGACACTTTAAAATGCACTCGAACGCTGTAGACAAATCATTTAGCCAAGTAAACAATAATTTCTTCACAGGGGACTCCTATGGGATCTGTGGTGTTTTGATGATCTGCAGTCATGGCAACAGCAGATGAAGTGTTAGGGTCATTGGAATGCTTTTAACTCACGCTTCCTGTGGCAGAGACTACTAATTGCTTCTCAGTAGCTTTTATCCCCTTCTTTTTTAGAAATTTTTAGCTGAGCACATTGCTGCCCTACTGAAACATTTCTCTTGCAGCTTAATGTTGCCATGTGAAAATGTTGGCCAAAAGCGATGTAAGCAAGAATTCTGGGTGTCTTCCAGGAATTCTCCTTAAAGGAAGAGTACCAATCTTTACTTCAACCTTTTCTCTATCATGACTGCTTGAATGTGAATATAATGGCTGGAGCTCCAGCAGCTATTTTAGACTGGGAGGTTTAAGACAGCAATTCTCAAAGTGTAGACTGGGGACACACAGGGTCCCCTAAACCCTTGTTTGCAGGATCCAAAGGTTTCAAGTCCCTTTTCCAATCACATAGCTATGTGAAGCTTAGAATTTCTTCATAAACTTCAACCAAAGCAATACATTGCAACAGATTTCATGCAGTAACAGATATTTGATTCAAATTATCTTCCATTAAGCCAGATAGGGATTTGCAATTATATAAAACAATGTTATTCCCTTTACTATTTTTTGTTTTAAAAATATCATTAATTTTCAGAAATCTGTGTTTTAATGTTTACATGCAATGGATTTACTATTATTTTAAAATAAATTAATGTATAAAAAATTCTCAGTTTAAATTTCTAGTACAGGAACCCATATTATAAACAAAAGTTCTTTGGGGGGACCCTCAATAATTTTTAAGGGTGTTAAATGTGTAAAAGCTGCCCCAAACTTGAAAACTAAAAATGATCTAGTCCCACATTCCAGGAATGGCAGAGAAATGAGCCACAAAACTTGAGTTAATGTCAACTTCCTTTTATGTGAACAAAACTTCTATTATGTGTAAGCTTCTATCATTGGAAGATTTCTGTATATACAAGCAAACTAATTTTTAACAGATACATTCACACCTTCTGTTATTTCAGTTGTGACTGAAGCTAAGAACACAACCGAGCAATTAAAAGCTCAAGATGAAGTGCCTTTGGTTGAGAGCACTCGTTTAAACAAGACAATGTGAAGCATGTAATCCTAGCCTTTTTTACACCTGGAATGTCACAAATGTCTAATTGCAGATTTTGCACTTCTACCTCCAGTTAGTCCTTCCTGTCATCAAACTTAGTTTTCAGGGAACAGAATGGGCTCCAATAGCCCAGTATTGGTGTAGCCAGGGTGGGGACAGAGAGATTCTTCTGAGACTGAGGATCAGGTTTGGTCATCGGGCTGCCCCGGCACCCTTGGCAGAGGGCCAAATGGGGTGGAGCACAGTCTGTGCCACGGGCAAAGCCACCCTCAGTCTCCAAGACACCTCTTCTGTGTTTCCTGCCTTCACAAAAGACGCAAAGGAAACCCAGCAGCTGGTCACTGCCAGGAAGTAAAAGACACAGATTCTAGGGCCGTGGGAAAGGGAGCGTCGGGGAGGCCAGGGGAGGCCCTTCCATTCTGAGCACAAGCCTAAGGAGCCTTTGAGAAAAAGAAAAGCTGAAGCTTCCTATGAAGTGAATCCCACTTTCTGCAACGAAAGCCTGAGCCTCTGGTCTAGCGTATACAGTGCATGCAATTCCCCTTTATGACAGAAGACACTGTGGCAGGTGGGCAGCACTTCCTACAATCCACAGGGCTGAAACCCGTCATTTCTAAAATTCAATTTGCTGCTAGAATATAAACCTGGTTTGTGTTGAACACCGAATAGAGGTAAAGCAGAATTTTCCCCATAAATGTGCAATACATTTTAAATTAGCAACTCTCTTGAGGATAATATGGTGAATCTGCTTTGTTTTAAGGCCCACCAATCAAGCATTTTTCCCCAGTCCAGGTTTTCCTCCCTTTCGTTGCATTGCTGTGAATCCCTACCTGTCCTGTCTACCACTACACCTCCAGCACCTCCAATAACATCCTGCTGACACAAGGCAGTAAAGGGTCTCTTATGGTCTGTTTGTCCTTAGCAAGGGGAGTCCTTGTGTTTCTCCAAGAGACATTTTGTGAGGCCTTTCAGTATATCTGGTGGCCGTAAACAAATTAGTTGGAAAACATTATTTAAATTATACATTGGCAGGAATTAAATATTCATGTGTGGTTGTTTAATTAATTAAGGCATTTTTGTTTTGTTTTCCAGATGAGGTAGTAACTAAAAAGGCATAATTGGTGACAATGTACTTTTAAGAATCTATTTAAATGATTGATTTCCTGTAGAGCTCCCCCATTAAGAAGCTGTTTTGTTTCTATGGAAATGGAACTGTCACTCAAGGGCTGTGACATCACAGAGGTGTCTGGGAAGGACTCAGCCAGCGGCACCTGTTCTTGTTCAAGCAGGCTCCACCTCAATGGTGTGTGCAGAGCCCCACGTGGGGGGTTGCACGTCCTTGTTCTTCTCCAGCTTCCGAGGTGACTCTCAGATGATGATGTCTGCCGTGTTGTATAGGTTGCTAAAGGCCCCCTGGAGTTTCTAAGTCTTAGAGATGGTGGGTAGCACTGCCGTGTGTGTGTATGCATGTGTATCCATGTCTTCCTGTATTGTGCTGTGATGTATAGTAGATTAGAGAAGCAAGACTCCTAGTTTAAATAGGGGTGAGTCCTATCTCAGTCATGGCCTTTGGAAAGAATTTTAATTTTTTAAAATTGACATAGAGTTAATTTACAATGTATAAAGTTCTGCTCTACAGCAATGTGATTCAGATATATATGTATATTAATGTGAACCTGTGTATATATATATGTACACACACACACATACATTTCTTACTGTATTCTTTCCACTATGGTGTATCTCAGGACATTGAATATAGTTCTCTGGGCTGTAGAGAAGGACCTTGTTGTTTATCCATGTGGAAAGAACTTTAAAATAAATGCCAGTGGGCTCTCTGAATTCTTAAATGAGGGATTGAAAAGGTCACAGTGATCATGTTGGCAATCTGACAGAAAATGCTCCTGTTATCTTATAAATGAGGAAATGGAGGCCTGGGAAGGTTTCATGACTTGCCCAAAGCCACACAACTAATTAGGGGTAATAGACCCAGCGTAAGAGCCTAATTCTCATGGCTCTTAACTAGTGCTCCTTTCCTATCCACACCACCCAGAGTAGCATGTAAACAATACACCAACACTGAGAGGGCATTTTGGATATAATTTCTGTGTCCTGGTAGCTTTTATCACCGTTTGTTAAAATTATCTGTTGACCTATTTTCTCCCCTCAATTGTGAGCACCTTAAAAAATAAATAAGTATATGTTTATTCATTTGCTGCCCCTGTGCCTAGACACAGTGCTTTATACATAATGGGCACTAAATAACTTAGGGAGAAAATTCACATTTATTTTGAATTTGTCCTGACCATTCTTACGTGAAGCTGTGAAGTGGCCATATGTTAAGATGTATTAGGGTCGAGCCAAGGGGAAAAAAAAAACTACACTATATCTTTCTAGGGGATATGTAAAATAGGAAATTAGCTACACGGCATGGAAGAGCTGTGAAGACAAACAGGGAATGCTGAGCTGATGACTGGAGATTATCAACGGAGGGAAACTGGGAGGAGGTGGTGTTTACAAAAGTTTTTAATGGGAACTAGTATCATGGAGGTAATGGTTGTCCTGCATAAGCTGGGGTTCTTTGTGGAGATGGACCCAAAGCTAGAGGCCCCACGAGAAGCAGAGAGAGAGAGGAGAGAGACCCATTTCCTCTCCTGCTACCAGGAGGCGGGAAAGAGGAGATGGTCCCTGGGAGCCTGACCCACTTCTCCATCGGGCTTGGTGCATCACTGCCCATCACACAGTGGAGGTCCTGCACAAGCATCCACTTCCCTTCGTGCTAAGCTAGCATTCACCAAGTAGACCTCAAGCCTACTTCCATGTGCCATGTTGTTATTTCAACCAAAAAGTAAAGAACATTTTTTTTTCTTAATAGCTGGTCAACAGATGCACAAGGAATAGGAAAACAATCAAAACAACTAAAATTTGTTAGTTTAAGCACTTCTCTTGCTTTTTTGTAAGTTAAGCATGAAGGACCTAAAAACTTCTTGACTAATGCAATGAATAATACACATATTTCAGCACAGTCACTAGAATTAAAGAGAGAGGGTGGCCAGGGTGGCCTCCCAGCAAGGGTCCTGGAGTTGCCTGGATTATTTTACAAGTTCCACATATGGGTCATCTTTTACATCTGGATGTTTCTTCCCTCTTTCTTTTAGAAAAAGATAGAAATAAAGTCTAGCCCAGAGAAAGAAAGATATCCTGGCCTAGGATTAGGAAAATGATAAAGAAATAAAAGGAGGGCGATCTAAAGCTCCTTCTTGCTGAGAACTTGCCTCCTGCTGTCTCTGGAAATCTTGGCCTCATCCCTGAGAGGGAACTTCCGGAGAAACCCAGAAAGAACTCCCTTTGCTCTTGACTCTCAGATACACAGGCACAGTTAAATTTGTTGATCTCAATGGCTGCAGCAGAAGCTGACAGATAATCGAAATTTAGACAAAATGCTGCAGGCCAGATAAAATTGAGATTAAAACAGAGCAGCTCTGGGGGCCAAAGGTGCCTCTGCTCCCCAAGTCTGGCTGGCAAACACACTGCCTCAATGCGTATTAGATATTATCAAGGAATTATTGCCAGCATTCTTAGGTATGATACTGGCAGCGTGGTTGGAAGGAGATTAGGCATAGTTTTAGCAGACATGTGCAGAAGTGCATGAGGTGAAGTTTAATCATGTTTGCAATTTATTTTCAAATGATTCGGCAAAAAATACAGATGTAATATATGCATAAGCATATATATGTACATATAAACATAGATCGTTAAATGATACAGAAGTGGAAAAACGTGAATAACCATTAAACCTAGGTGGTGAATACAAAGGTGTTCTGTATTTTCAAAGCTTTTATGTTTGAAAATTTTCACAATAAAACTCAGGCACTTAGTAGAGTTCCCTGGTGGCCTAGCAGTTAAGGATCTGGCGTTGTCACTGCTGTGGTACAGGTTCAATCCCTGACCTGGGAAGTTCTGTGTGCCACAGGTATGGCCAAACACAAACAAAAACGAAAACAAAAACAACACAGGCATTTGGCAATTATAGTTCCTATCATCAACTATCAACTGGGAATTATTTTATTATAGAGATCCATATCTCTTGAGTTTGGCAAATTTGAACTAATTAAGTATAGCCTAAGCAAGATAAAGAATTGACTTTCTAAACTTGGTATGCTTGAGTTCACCATGATGAAGCACATATTAAGACCCCCAAGAGTACTGTGACATTCCAGCTTCTCTAATATGAATGTGTGTGGTACTGACTTAGATTTAGGGCAGTATTTCCAGCTGCTCATTCATTCATTTGGCATTTAAACTGCTATGGGCCCTAAGATTGGGGAATAGCACAGTCTACTCTTCAGAAGCTTCCAGACCATAGAGGAGATGAACATGGGAATGAAATGGGCAGTGAAGGATGACTGTGCAATGATTCAAATACCCTGGGCCTGTCTTTCCTTCCAGCTCTCAGTTCCCACCAAGGCATCCCACTCATTCAGCCCAACTGGAGGCCAGGGGACCAGAAGCAGTCCAAGTTCAGCCTCCAGAGGCAGAGGGCAGGGTAGGGAAGGTCAGGACCAACAATGTTATTCAGCAAAATGGATCGTGCTGGAGAAGGCCTTGGAATAGGAGTAGGAGAATGGGATGGGAGAGGAGGTGTCCACTGTGGAAAATCAAAGGACATGATATACAGTGGGAACAGGGTGAGCCAAGGCTGGATTTAGCCTCACATGCTAACACATTTCAGGCATTTTAGAATGAGCTTGAATTGCTTTCCCAGTGGAAGAAAGAAATTAGTTACAGCCATTTCCCTCTCTCTGTACTTAACCTTAGGATCAATCTTTTACCATTTTGATATTCTTATATATGAAAAATAGATGAATTTTAAATTCCTTGGGAATGGTGGCTGGCATCATTCCCTTAAAAGTTATTTTGGCCTCGTGTTGTTCATTTGCTTGTCACATATGTATGCTTTGTACACCCCCCTCGATTTTAAGCTTCTTGAAGGCAGCCATGAGGTTGGACTTGCCTTAGCACCCTGTAGAGTACTCTACATATGTAAATAATGATTGATGTTTAGTGATTGATTTATGGACAGGGTAAGACCTGCATCCATGTTTTGAGATCAGAGAAACTTACACAGCTCTTAGGTGAATTAACTGTGATTAACTGTAGTACTAATAGGTCACAGATTAATTAAAAATGAAAGTATCTTATTTTAGTGATTCTCAGCTTAAGTATAGGGATCTCCTCTGAGCATAGATTACTTTTACAAAGTATATATACACACACACTAAATGGTTTAGTGTACAGTAATTAAATAATGACAATATTGCTCTGAGTTCATATAAATTTAGAATTTATTAACCAAAACATCCACATTCATGCAAAAATAGTTATAAATATTATTGAGTATTCATTTAATGCTTGAGGTCTATGTGGACCCCAGAAACCTTCACGATAATCCATTGTTAAGAACCTTCCAATTGTAAGTGACAGATACTCAGCTCAAATTAGCATAAACAAAAAGGGAACTAATAACTGAGGCATTCAAGAGGTGGCATAAGTTTTAAATAAGGCCCTATCCAGGCATTCAAATGTCATCAAAGCTTTCCCTCTCTTCATCTATTAGCTTTGCTTTCTTCTCTGTTTTCCCCTCTGTTGGCTTCAGTCCTAATTTTCTCTTGTCCGTGGCAAAGATGGTCACGGGAAGTTCCAGGGATGTTTTGTCCTCACAGCCAGTGAGCCAGGAAAAAAAGAGCAGCCTCTTTCTCACTCAGCATTCCTATCCTTCCCTCAGTGTGGATTTGCATCAGACCTGATTGTGTCAAATGCCCGCTTCACTCAAACACAGTATCCAAGGAGGAAGAAACTCAGTTTGTCCTCCAAGATCACATGACCGTCACGTGAGGGGAAATGGTGGAGGAGGGGTTGTAATTAGGGCTGAGCAATTCATAAAAGGCCAGAATGCTAAACAGACTAAAAATACAGATGGTGTTACTGGAATCCACAAGCTATGATAATATACTTCACTGCTTCTTTTTTTCCCTTTTCCTCATTCGTTAATGCAGCATTTTTAAGGATTCACTTTCTGTCAGGTACTCTAAGAAGAGTAACACACCTGTGAACCAAAAAGCTCAGTAGTTAATCCCTTCATTGTTGTTGTTGTTGTTTTTGTTTGCAGTGATTCAAATACCCTTCCAAAAACAATATGCACTCTATCATAACTCTTTAGTTTTCTTTTCCAGCATAGACATTCATCCGGCCCATAATTTATAGAAAAATTAAAATGTGCTAGATAAAACAATGAGTGCGAATATAAAATTTTAGATGTTTTTTATTTGCCAAAATCTAAATTAAGAATTCTTTCTGCAGTGAATAATATTACAACCATTCAAAGTACATTTTCCATGTCTATAGCCTTCTGTTGATATTAGTGTTATTGCTGAAGAAATAATATAACTTTTTACCATAAGGAAAGAGAAGAAAGTGATTTTGATCCACTAAAAATATATTTTTAGTTATTTTTTTAATATTCTGTCTATTATAAAATATTTAGTAGAATATTTTAAGTCTTGAATAATCATGTTGTACCTTTATCACAGGAATGAAAAGAATTTAATACAGCGTTGTTTTCAAAGTATGAATTACATGTTTTGCTTATGAGCTATAGTACTTGAATTTTAATGCTGTAATATATTTTTTTGAATTTGTAGAAAAGATTGTACTTGGTTGACCTTTTTAATATTATGCTTTCTCATTGGCTACCTATCCTAAACTTTTCTTCCATGTTAGTAGAAATCGTTGAAGGAAGAGAAGGAGGGGAAATGCCAGCCAGTCAGAAACCAGAATATTAAAAAGGTCAACATTGTACAGTTTACTGCTATAATTCATAAAAATATTGAACATTCAATATTTCATCTCAGGACCAAGATTGTCATAAGAGCGGAAAATGGCACAATATTAATTCATCTTTATGACAAATACAGTAATGCGAAAGGAAGTATACAAGCTACAAATATTTGGGTACCAGTTTAAAAATATATCCTTTATAATGTAATGAGAGTAAGTGAATACTTCTGCAAGTTGAGTCCTCTCACTAAATACCTTCTGCCTTTTAAATTAATAGGACTCCTTTGGGACCATACTGAAATTAGGCTTAATCCCCAAGAGAACTACTAGTAATACTAGTAGCTAATTAAAGACATTTATTATTTTTTTAAAAATAAGTAGAAGTTTTATTTTGGCTAATAGTCCACTTTCACTGTCATTAAAGTATTTGGTTATGACTAGTTATAATTTCCTTACCATTTTAAATGGATACTTTGCTACTCCCTTTATATCAATGTAATTCCCAAATAAAGTAGTATTCCTTTATGATTAATTCTATCATATGACAGAAGTCACATTACATAGCTGCTAAGTAGAGAAAGAAGGGCTTGTATATTCAGAGTCTGAAAGAACTCAGGCAGTCAATCCATGCACATCAGATCATAAGCCCCATATGAATTCAACATTCTTTTTCTTTCCATTTGCATGTATGTGAGGTGAGAAGGAGGAGGACCAGAGTCCTAGGAGGACTTAGACTCCAGGCTCAAATCATTTACTGAAAGGACTGATTGCAGAATTGTGAGCAGAGGTGAGGGAACTGGCAAGGTGGAGGCAGCCAGAGACGAGCAACGGTAGAAATTCACTATTGCCTCTAGGAAGAAGGGCAAGGAAAGGAAAGGTTGCTGGCAGAGCCCAGTAAGAGCTGGAGCTCTGGATGAGGAGCTGCAGCATGGAGTGATAATGCCACTGCCAAGACAATGGAGCAGGGCAGGGAAAGGGAAGAAGGAATGCCTCAACCTCTCTCCTCCTGCATCCCACTGACCAAACCCAACACCAACTGTCAAGGAAGCCTGGGGGAAGGAGAGGCCAGGGCAAGGCTCTTGGGCTCAGGGCAGAGAAAGGATAGGATGGGCAGGTGCACAGGTGGACAGTAGGCCACAGGGATGCTAAAGGGGAAATTCTAAGGAAGATTTACTGGCAGCAGTGTTTGACGTCTCCTAACATCATGAAAAGGAGCATAGTAGAAGGAAGTGAACATAGCTGGACAAGGAAATAGAGATGAATGGAGAGAAAGAAGGAAAGAGAAATCAAATACAGCCCTCTGGGTTGGACTAGAATGTTGGTGAAACTATCTCTTTTAGAATATTATTTGACAAGCTGCCTTAAATGATGTTAAAAATAAATAAATCTGCCAAATGACTGTATAGAATATCTCCTGGCACATTCATTTTGAACTGGGAGATGATGCTGAGAGATTGTGAACATCCATCTTTGGAATTCTTTTATTTTATGAGAACTTCTGGCATTAAAGAAAACAATGTCCCCTATGGAACCTGCCACTCCAAGTTCTTCAATATTCAACTCGTTCTCAATACAGTGAATGTAACCAGAGTGTAGAGTGACTTGTTAACAAGAGTATCATCACTGCCTGCCTTTTTACCATAGCTTATTTACTACTAACAAATATCATCGTGCAATGCTAAAGAGTGCCTTTCACCCACTAGATCCCAGAGTGCTTCATGAACTACAAATGCAGGCGTAGCTGAAATTGAGCACTCTCTGGGGTGGAATAAGACAGCTGTTAGCCTTGCAGAAATGTTGCACAACAGCCTTAGTGGAAACCAGGGAAGGGTTCACAATCTAACTGAAACTGCAAGAAGAATTTAAGTTGATGGACTAATTGCTGAGGCTGGCATTTATTCAAAAAAAAAAAAAAAGCAAGGCTTATTCTTCTCTGGTAATTAGTGACACAGCAAATTTGTTCCATTTAAGAGACTCTGTTGAGTCCATTTAAGAGATGAGGAAACTGAAGTTCAGGGCCACAAGCTGTGCACAAGAGAATTGCATTGTGACACCTGCCCTTTGAGGTTCCGGTTGCTATTTATCTTTTGAGTCACATGGCAAACAGACCCATGGGCAGAGAACCGATGATTTAGTAGCAACGTGAGAGAGACAAAGTTCTCTCAAGTTGTGCATGTTTTTGCAGAAACTGGGATGCTCTGGGAAGGTCACCCTGTGATCCTGATTCAACTTGACCCTACATAGTTTATGAACCCAGACAAATTCCAAGAGCCAGAGGTGGTATAAATGCAAAACACTCTTGTGCCTTTAAGAAAACAGTGGATTGCGAGTCAATGAAACTTTAAACTGATTAGCTTGCTGTGGGTTCCTCTTGCCTAACACTTCTTTCATGCTGGAATGTCACATTAATTGGTTCTTAATTGAACAATGTGCTTCCAATTTTCAAAACTCAGCAGAGTATAAAACAGGAAGTCAGACTCTTGCTCTTTGGAATAGAAAGTCATCTGGGTAAAGATACAGTTCAGAAGGATTAAACTCTCACAGAGGTTGGAGGCTGTCATGCAAGCATGCCTCTACCCAGCACTGTAAGGTGAAGCCCTTCAGGCTGTCGATTTTTACATGCAAAGCATTCGAATGCTACTTGTTTAGAGGAGCGCATCATCTTATACTTGAGCTATAAGATGATGACTTAAATTTTCTCAGCTTCTTGATTTCTGGAAAACCATGATCTCCAAATATAGCAGTATTATGGTTAATTATCCATTTCATCTATAAATAAATAACTTGTTCTTGATTTGTGTATATAAAATAAGCCATCATTGGAGGGTAGCTAGTTAAGTCCTAGACATGAGAGTTTTTTATCTGCAATTAATTTGGGGCCAAAAGATTTACTTTCCACCTGAAATTAAAAACCTGTTTGTTCATGTTCTCTTGCTCTGGAAATGTTCCATGTACAGGCAAGTTTATTTTTCTATTTTGAAGAAATATTATTTTTAAACGAGCTGTGTTCTGAATTCAGATGGTGTGAAAAGTCAGGGATAGAAGGAAAGTTGGTTTCTTGCAACAAATAAACCTTTGGAAGAAAATCTGTCAAGTTGCCATGCTATTTTTTCCCCAATAAGGCTGTGCCTGGAGGGAGAAAATGAAGCTGAGTTAAAGGCCTTAACTTGGGGTAGTTAAGAGTTAGGTATTTGTTTTCAGTCACATCTGCATCACACTTGCTCATCTTACAAGTCAGAGAAGGGTTTTTCTAACTGCATGCTCAAACATGGATCTCCGTCAAAGCTGGGCTATTTCTGCCTCTTGCATCAGAAGTAGAAATTACATTATTTCTCCCCCTTTGCATCATAAAATATGGTCTTATGTAGCAATTGGTTAGCAAGAGCCATAATGCCATTGATGAAGAATTTACTTCTTCTTTCAGGGATCTACCAGTCCCATGGTTATTATAAAGGTAGATAGAGGAGTTCCCATCGTGGCTCAGTGGTTAACGAATCCGACTAGGAACCTGGAGGTTGCGGGTTTGTTCCCTGGCCTTGCTCAGATCTGGCGTTGCTGTGAGCCGTAGTGTAGGTCACAGACGTGGCTTGGATCCCAAGTTGGTGTAGCCGTGGCGTAGGCCAGAGGCTGTAGCTCCGACTGGACTGCTAGCCTGGGAACCTCCATATGCCCTGGGTGAAGCCCTCAAAAGACAAAAATAAAATAAAATAAAATAAAATAAAATTAGATAGAAAAGGGAAGAAATAGTCCATGTGACAATGCCATTTTAACCACAATCTCTCTGATTTTACTGTGTGTTATAATATTTTAGATTAGGATGCATTAGAGGGTAATTTTTTTTTAAGCCTAAAACACTGTATACCGCCAACGAACCAAGTACTGCTGTTGCTTCTCATTAGTGAAGACTTTATGTGGACTAGCATTCTTTAAAAACAGAGTCTAGAATAAAGGTCAACCAAAGATATATCTAAAAACATATCATGCTCTCAATGAGTTAACTCTGAGCATCTCTAACAGTGGAAGGCCTCTGACTCTCCATCCTTGTGGCATAAATTTACTATGTTGACATCCTGATCACGCATCTTCAAGCTAATTAGTATCATACACTCAACACCCATCTCTTCTGCTCTAACAAGACTTCCTGAAACTTCACTGGGACCAAATCTGGCATCAGAGAAGCAAGCATGGCAGCAATGCTGCCACAAGAGATAAATGTTTCCCTGGGTACAAACTCAATAATAAGTGCAACATTTGACAAAGAAGAATGCCTTTGGCAGCCCCGTTCAATCTCTCTAAGAAACTGACACTGTAGAGTACAGGAGCAAAGCCCAGATAATGACAGCTACAAAAAGCTTTTGTAAGCTAAGTAATCAGGTCCGTGTCAGCTGGTCTCTCCTCTCATGATCTCTCGCCTGAACAGTTGGTAAAATCTGATCAATGAGGTATTTTTCAACATCTATGGCAAATCATCCATCAGGGTAAGGTGATGTTCAACAGCAATGACCTAGCAACAACAGCAAAGTAGAAAAAGGTCCCTCAATTGAGGAGAGAAGTTGCATATGGTGGATTACAATTTTCAGGACTTTTTTTCATCAATTGCTCACCCAGCAGAATTCAGTCGCTATTTTATGCAAGCAGTTGTGTGCTCAGCTGATTTCTGCACTATGTGGGTGCTCTTGGCATCCATATTTCTGGGGCTTCTGGGGATGAAGAGAGTCCAAAGAGTCCTCTTTGGGTGACCTCTCTCCACCACCATCCTCCACCCCCTGCCAATGGGGGGCAGGTAAAAGAGAGGTAAATGATTGCTGGTCGAAATCAATGTTATTCAATCCAGTGATCCTCTCAATTCATCCATTAATTTAACAATCTGTCCATCTCAATACAGGCAATGATGAGGTTCCATGTTAGCTATTGTAAGGGACTGACACTGAGGGTCCTTGATGAGCACAAGGAGTTTGCCACTAGAGGGGGGGATAAGTCACACACGTGTCACTGCTCTAGAGGATGACAAGGTCCATTAAATTAGTCTAAAGTGTGTGAAGGTGTTCTAAGAGATGAAGCGCTCATGGCAGAAATTGAAAGGAATGAAGAGGAAGAGGTCTTTGGAGGTGGTGGCATTTGAGCAAGATCTCCAAGGATGGGTGGAATTTAAATCTGTAGAAATGGAAAGTAAGCAATGCAAGTGGAAAATATGGTGGAGAGGCTCCTTGCTAAGATGTTTAAGATATTTTCGCCTGCAGAAGAGCGGTCTGGGCATGCAGTGGAAGTTTATTCACAATGGATTTCTTGCTTTAGCATTTACAAAGTGCTTCTACAACGGTCCCCCATTATGCCTGGGGGATACTTTTCAGGACACTCCAGTAGATGCCTGAAACCACAGATAATACCAACCCCTGGATATACTATGTATTTACCTAATGAACATACCTTAGATAAAGTTTAATTTATAAATTAGGCACAGTAAGTAATTAACAACAGTAACTAATAATAAAAGAGTAATTATAACAACATACTGTAAAAAAAAAAAAAAAAAGGTTATGTGAATGTGGTCTCTCTCTCCCACTTTCTCTCAAAATATCTTGTTGTACAAATTTAATTCCTTTTCAGTCTTAACTAAGTTCTTACCCTGCACTGTGCTCATAAACCCTAACTTTTGCCATTTGAAATGTGACAGCAAAACTAGCGCAAATTTGTTTTTCCTTCTTCACATTTTCAAGGATAGAAGATTTGTTCCTACAGTGGGTATTAGCAACCTCAGCCTACAATTTTTTTCTTTCCTTATTAGATTGAGACTTTCTACCTTGTCACATAAAGGAAGCACTTTATGGCTTGTTTTTGGCGTAACCGATTTGCCAGAACCACTACTCTTGTGCTTTGGGGACATTCTTAAGTAAAATGAGGGTTATTTGAACACAAGCAATGTGACACTGTGACAGTAACCAAATGGGCTACTAAGTGACCAAGCGACAGGATGCTCTGGACAAAGGGATGAGTCACATCCCCAGCGGGATGGAGCGGGACGGCAAGGGAACTCATCAGGCTCCCCAGAGCAGTGCGAATAGTAAAACTTATCAACTGCTCATTTCTGGAATTTTTCATTTAATATTTTCAGGCTGTGGTTGACTGTGGTTACCTGAAACTGTGGAAAGCAAAACCGCAGAGAAGCGGCGGCGGGGGGGGTGGGGGGGGCTACTTTATCCAGTCAGTCTTAGAGGGGCTGTGTGGTGTGGAGGTAGATTTGGTGATTCAAAAGCCACATACCTGAGTTTATAATCCATCTGCCACTCACAACTACATGACCTTGGGCCAATTACCACCATTCCCTCAGCTGTAAAATGGGGATACTTATAGTACATACTTCAGAGGTTGACATGCAGATTAAATGGATGAATTCATTCAAAACACCTAGAACAGGGCCTAGAACACAGTAAGTATTCAATAAATATAAATGTTCTATTCTAATTCTCACACTGCAAGGCAGATGAGGGAATGTATTGTTCAGAAACCACCCAAGGCCCTGGTGGAGGCATCCAGTCTCTCAATCATGTCTCACAATGGATAAGCAATGAGGTCCTCCTGTACCACACAAGGAACTATATCCAGTCTCCTGGGATAGAACATGATAAAACATAATATGAGGGAGTTCCCATTGTGACTCAGCAGTAATGAATCTGACCAGTAACCATGAGGATGCAGTTTCAATCCCTGGCCTCTCTCTGTGGTTAAGGATCTGGCGTTGCTGTGAGCTGGGGTGTGGGTTGCGGATGCAGCTCAGATCTGGTTTTGCTGTGGCTGTGGTGTAGGCCAACAGCTACAGCACTGATTCGACCTCTAGCCTGGGAACTTCCAAATGCTGCAGATTTAGCCTTAGAAAGCAAAAAAAAAAAAAAAGAATATGAGAAAAAGCATGTATGTATATGTATGACTGTGTCACTATGCTGTACAGCAGAAATTGATACAACACTGTAAAGCAACTATAATTAAAAAAAAAATCTCAATACACCCAAGGGATCCCAATGCAAGGGAATTCTTAAATAGACCTTACAACTACCCCATGTTTCACACACAATGCAGCTGTCCTCAACCAAGAGTGGTTTGGCACACATACTCCCCCCCAGGAGACATTTGATAATAACTTCAGGCACTTCCCAGACTAGTGGCTGAATTGGAGCTGCAGCTGCCAGCCTACACCACAGCTCATAGCAACGCCAGGTCCCTGACCCACTGATTGAGGCCAGGGATTGAACCTGCATCCCTCATGGATATCAGTCAGATTCTTAACCCACTGAGCCACAGTGGGAACTCCCTTTTCAGGCACGTTTCTGTTGTCACAGTTGGGGGTTTGCTACTAGCATCTAGTGGGTAGAGGCCAGTGATGCGGCTAAACATCTTACAAGGCACAGGATAGCTCCCACAACAAAAATTTTTCTAGTCCCAAATTTCAACAGTGCTGAGGTTGAAGAACCCTGAGTAGGGCTTATCTCTTGGAAAGAAGTTCATATTTAAATATTTCAACCAGGCTTCCTTTTGCATACAATAATTTGCTGCAAGCCATCAAAGCAAAGGGCAAGTTGGGGAAGCAATGAAAAATCTAGGTGTGGATAGAATTGTTATGATTTTCCTCTTGAATAGAATGCCTATGATCATGAGGGAAAAAGCTTACCTGGCGGTATCAAGGGAAAAGAGAGACTCACCTGAAATAAATTTGCAGAAACAAATCCTAAAGAGCAGTTCAGCAGCTCTGAGGCAAATAGTGCATGCCTGTCACCTGCGGTGTTTAAAGCCTCCAGCTTCACACACCCCTATACCCACAAAAATAAGGTGTTTATATCTAACCACAGCTCAAGGCTACCTCAACTGTCAAAATTTCTAGAAAAAAAGTTTGTCCCTCTCTTCCTCTAGTTAATCATCATTCAACCTGTAAATATCAGTCATTCCACTGATTGGGCCGTGATTCTACTTTTTCTCTTTAAAAGGCCATTAAGTCATGTAGAAAAGACCCATGAATTTTCCACTATAAATAGTCTCAGAGACACTGAAATACTTCATTGTTTGAATTAGTCACTGTAGTTTACATAGATGAAATTCTCCTCGAAACTGTGGTTTTATGCCTTCTGTCAGCCACTCTCTTCTTCCCCTTGTCCTGGGGACAATAACTCAGTTTCCAAACGCATTAAATGTGTTGTAAATAGTACCTGCCTCCACAGCGCCACCTCGATGGACTGATCGACCTTGTTGCAGTGTCATAAATTCGAAGGCACCTAATAAAAGCTGCCCCAAGCAGGAAGATGTTTTTGTTCTGAGACTTACCAGGCCATTCTGCAAAATGTACACCTCGCTCCTTCTTCCCCCACCATGGAGCCCATCTTTGCTCCTGGAGACACACCATGATTGGATTTCAATAACGAGAAGAGCTATAAAAGAGCCTCTCTGTCACACTTTGCAACACACGAAGCACATTTATGGACATCAGCTTATTTGATCTTCATAACAATACTGTGAGCTTGGAATGGCAGCTCTTATAAAATGATTCCCATTTGGTAGATAAGAGGACACACTCCTACCTGCTCGAGTCATACGAAACCCTCCTCAGGTCAAGTCATACGAAACACTCCCTCAGGTCAGCTGCAATGAGCAAGATCCGCAGGAGATGCTCTCATGGCAGTGCAGGCTCTTAGCTTGGGTCCCCCCAGAAGCAGAACCTGAGGCATGGATATGAGTTTAAATGGTTTGGGAGAGGATCCTAGGAAGTACCAGGAGGGGAACAGGGAAATAAGATAGGAAAGGAAGACAGTAAAGAGCACTTCATGAGGATGTTACCACTGCCGTCACTGGGGCTCAGTCCTCCAGGGGGGAGGTCTAGAGATGGTGTGGAGTGGTGCTCCTGCAAGTGGGGAAGGCAGAGCAGTGACACTCCACCTCCCATCCGTCGTGAAGGCTATTTTCTGAGGGCAGATGGGACAGATGGTATTAACTCTCTGGAACTCCGTTCAGGCTGAGAGAAATCTCCCAGAGTTTTAGGTGCTTGCTGGAGGACATTAAGATGAGCCAGTGAAAGGCTGAGTGCCCAGGAGGAAGGCTTCTGTCTTTAAAATTACCAGTGTCCACTGTGGTATCACAGCACCAGATCTACTCAGCTGAAAGGTAGAGATGGACCTTAGCTCTCTGGGTCTCCCTCATCCTTGTGATTTGAATATTTTAATTGCAATAGACCCTCTCCTCTGACTTAGCACCATCAGACACATTTCTCCCCTCCTTACTGGCAGGACATCTTTTTCCCTCTTCAAAGCATCTTCTCAGATTGTGGATCTGCTCTGGGGAATGTCTGATTGATAACTTAAAATATCTCCCTTCTTAAGCAGCAAAGCAGATCAAAGTCTTAATCAACAGCAGTCCCCAGAGGTGACTCTAGGCCTGTATATTGTTTGGTTTGTCTCATCCATGGGTTTTGAAAATTTTAATTAGGTGCCAATTTTTTTATAATTAGAAGATTGCACCTAAAAATTGAAATTCACTTCTTCTCCTGAAGCATCAGATGATCTGGCCACCCGACTCTTGTGAAGGATCTGCTGGAGTGGGGTGGAGGCTGCCTGTCTAGACAGGGCATGATAAACACATGCCTGCCGCCCATCCACTCAGCATCTTCACTCAATCCAACCACCTGCCTACTCCTCCAGGCTTCTGAACTCTTGACACCTAACCCATAACCCACTAGTGAAGAGGGAGAGGATTCTCAGAGGTTGCTGCTTTTGTTCGTTATCCTCTGCTCAGCATCCTTGAATTCACACTATCCAGTGTGTAATTATTCCTAGCGCTTACTTAACCTCCTAACTCTAGAAAGTAAGGATTTGTTGAGATCATACAAATGAAGAATGACACGGACCATTATATAAACGTACATTTAATTTTCATTAGACTCATCCTAGGTAGTGCTCGAACTTTAAATCCTATAAAGTAGAAGCAAATATGCGTTTGAAATAGAAATTGCCAGAAAAAAGAACAAGGAAGGCATTTAGATAATTTCATCTGGACGTGAGGAGTCATAGCAAGATCTATCTTTGCATTATCTGTAAGATGGGAACCACCCGTTCTTCATGACTGTCTGGTGATTGGAATGAGAGGCCCTGAGTTTAATTAAGTTACATGTGTGGGAGAAACAAGCTTTGCAGCAGCAGTTAGATTATTAATGGACTCCTATACTGAAGTGTTCACATTTTTGAGAGGCTAATTACAATATAATTTTAGTTTTAAAATATTTCTTTGACAAGGGTGGGAGTTGTATCATGTATTAGGAAGTGGTACTTTTTTTTTTTCAATCTTGGGGAAAATATTGGCTTGGTTATGCTAATCCTTTTAATATCCTGTTCTTTCCCTTCCTTTTGTACTTTGCACATTTAACTCTTGGAATAGAAAACTATGCACTATGGCTTTCAAATAACAAAAAGCTACACTGGAGTTGTTTGAACTTTTCTGATTTCTCTTTCTTTTCTTTTGGCATGCAAAAATTTTCTTAATTGAAGGAGTTCCCGTAGTGGCTCAGTGGTTAACGAATCCGACTAGGAACCAGAAGGTTGCGGGTTCGACCCCTGCCCTTGCTCAGTGGGTTAAGGATCCGGCATTGCCCTGAGCTGTGGTGTAGGTCACAGACGCGGCTCGGATCCCACGTTGCTGTGGCTCTGGCATAGGACAGTGGCTGCAGCTCCGATTCGACCCCTAGCCTGGGAACCTCCATATGCCGTGGGAGCGGACCAAAGAAATAGCAAAAAGACAAAGAATAAAAAAAAAAAATTGAAGTACAAAAAATTTTTAATTGAAGTAGAAAAAGTATTTTTTTACACTGTTGTGTTAGTTTCAAGCATATAGCTATATATATATATGTTTATATATATAGTCTTTTTCAGATTCTTTTCCATTGTAGGTTAGTGTTAAAGATATTGAGTATAGTTCCTTATGGTATTCAGTGGGTCTATTGTTTACCCACTTTATATATAATGTACATATATAATTTATGTGTATGTATTATATATATGTTAATCCCAAACTACTTTGTAGATTAACTAAATTTCATGTTTTTCTTTGCTATCTGAGACCCGTGATTTTATCAGCTGTACAATTTCAACATTTCTGGGGAGGGGGAGATTGAAGTAGCTGTCTAATGAGCTAATTCTGGAATTCATACACCGTTACCTGGTTATGGATGCACAAGTAGGGCTCCAGTTGATTGTAATGAGAATCACATGATTTTTAGATTCAAAGGCCTAATTTAGAATTCTTGTGTTGGAAGCTCTGTTTACTACATATTCCCAATGGAAATCAACACACATACCCTCTACCAGAATATCTTCCCAATGAAAATCATGGTCACTCAGTACAATTTCAGCTTTACCAAATCAGAGAGAATTAACCTACAGAAAAGAACATGAATAGTGAGTAATTAGGACTTTTACACGAGCTGGAAAGAGCCTCAGGGAGAAGAGGTGTTTTTCAGGCAGCAACTATTCAGAACAGTCTTCCAACAGGGCCAGGGCTAGCAGGGTAGCTGTGATTAGCAAAGTTTGTCATCAGCATGAAAGCTGCCTCCCAGCTTAGCATCTCCATGTGACTATCCAGACAAAAATTGCAGTAGCTGGCTGAATACCTTGTAATGATACAAGACTCAATTTCCTCCTATTAAATTTTGCTGTATTTTATTTTTACAAAATTGTTCTGTCTGAAGGCAGTACTAGAACTAAGGAGACAGGCGTCTTGTGTCCCAGAAGATGAGTGATTCCCCTTTAGGTCATTCATGTCACTCTCTTGTCTGGAGTCATACTTCCTCTGGTGTGACTGGCCCCTAGCAATGAACTGGGATTCTGCCATCCAATACTTTGTGCAGACAGTTATACTAAGTCCTATTATCCTAGGAACAGAGGGGTGCCCATGGAAACCAAAACAACACAAAGTACCCTTTTATCTGAGTATGCCAAGGCCAAGGGTGTCCCTGCATCTTTTTGAGCCTATGGCAGAAATCCAGTCACGTGTTGCCTCTTCTCTCTTCATCTCCAGTGTGTGCTGACTTGTAGAGAGCCAACTTCTTCCTAAAGCATCAAGAGCTAATCATACCTTTCAGTGGCAAATCTACCCTATGTCTTACCCCAACCAAAACCTCCCCCAATATTGCTTGCATATCTTCAGCTCTAACCGTGACTACGAGTCAGCACTTCACCTCTGATTTGCTCTTACATTTTACTTTTAATCATTAGAGTAAATCCAATTCTCTGATCTCTCCAGCTGCAATTGTTAAATTGCTGGAAGAGGAAGGGAGGAGAATTTCTATTGCTTCTGCATATCCTTTTAGCAATATTAAGAGGATCAGAAAGAATAAGGAGTGAGGGAAATACCAAGACTATATGCTCATAAGAATGCCTCAAGACTGGCAAGGATATGATCATAGAAGAAGGAAAACAGCCCTTGTTGAGCACCAACTACAGACCAGACTCTTCTGACCTGGTTGAACTCAGGCTTAAAAACATCTAGAGCTGGCCACAACTAAGGAAAGGTCTGTAACCCTGAAAGAGAAGAAAGCCAGATGGTCTGATCCAGAAAGAGATTGAACACAGAACCATATACACTAAAGGTTGCAGCTGGCACTACAGCTAGAAACTCTGGGAAAACGAGTAAAGATGCTTGACCTCTTCAGGTGGGAAATTTATTCAAGGCAATGAAGTGAGTGAAAGCAAGTAATGGCTTGGTCTTAAGGTCTATTTGGGATTTTATTAGAATCACAATCATTGGAGGGTACAGGAAGAAAAGGGAGCGATGGTAAGTTTTTAAAAGTCTTCCTAGTTCTTATTCTGTTCCAGGCAAAGTATTAGTTGTAAGGGTTGCCTAGGTTGTGGATAACTGAGCCCTCAAACTCTCTAAAGTACAATTTTCCTCCAATGGCGAGGACCCTGATGCTTGAAGGTCCTCAAATATCCTTCTCTGATGCGTCAGGCTCCTGGGACATGTGTACAAAAGACCCAGGGCATTCCATAATGACCTTCTCAGGACCTTGAAGCCTCACAACCTAGGGACCCACCACTATAGGAAATGACTGACGGGATATCTTCCTGGTGTCCTCTTTCTGGTTTTAGAATTGGGGAACTATTGTTTAACATAATTCTTTCTTGCCATTAACCTTTCTCAGTTCCACTTTTATCCCACTTACAGTCTACACCACAAGTGGCAACCCAATCTAAGGTGCTAAAATGCAATAATTACCTCTGAGCAAGGGGGCAGGGTCCTACATACCTGTTGTGCAAAAGCCTAAGTGCCCAAGGGAGGTTTTCTGTACCTGTTTGCATGTGGGAACAATGGTGTGTTCAATTTCTGACGACAAATTGTCAGTATAATCCTTATCCTACGTGGCTAGCATGGAATCTCTTCTCCCCTGGGCTATACTCTCATCACTCAAAAAAATGTGGTTGCTAGGTAATGTCCTTCAACCCACAGAAACCAAGAGGGAGCTGTGGCTGGCCTCCACCTGGCACCCCTGTGAATCTGTAGTGAGCCAGGGGATCCAGGTCCAAAGATAAGAGCCTTAGCTCCAGGTGCAAAGGTGTGGATGTTTGGCGGGAGAGAAAGAATTGAGGTCAAAGGAGGTAGGAGATGTGTATCAGTTACATATCACTGTGCCCTCTGGGATGCATGCCTTCTCAGGACATGCTTGTCTTCTCAAACTCCTCTCAGCCTCCTGTGACTGCTTTGTCCCCTGGGGATACTGCTGGCCCCACAGTCCCCTCAGGGAGAGGCTTCTCAGTAGATCTCTCCTCCCTCCTTCCCCTCTCCCCCACCCCTGTGGCTTCCAAACTATTTCTCTTTCCTCCTTTAAAAATTTCAGTTCAGATTAATCTCAAGACCTCTATACCAACTTCAGCTGTTCAGTCATCTCCACCCCTACCCATATCCCAAGGCCTCATACAACACCCCAATTTATCCATGTTGAGGCCTCCTGGTCACCATCATTTTCCTGTATCTGCCTCAGTCCTCTCTTCCTTTGGGTGTGCTCTGATCTACGTTGCCACTCATTTCAGATCTCCTTCTTGTCATCATTCCCTGTCCCTCTAAGTCATTCTCTTTTGAAACCTCCATTGCAATGATTCATCCATGTAGTAGAAACCTCCAATCTGTTGAAACCACCTATTTTTAACTATTCATAGGCCTCTATCTTGGCCTTCACTCTCCAATTAATCCAGGTAGATTCTGTGGTCCCTTCTTGAATCAATCTCCTGCAAAAATCCTAAATTTCTGCCTGGCTTAGGTCATACTAGAATGGTAACACTTCAACCACCCCCTGGCTGGACATATACCTGGCCATCTCAGTGAGACTGAAAAATATTAAACAACTAGACTAACTACTTCTGCTTTTAACTTGTGACCACCTAATTTTATTCATAAATCATGTTTCTTTTTCCTAGGGAGTATACCTCATCTTTTGAAACCATTAAATTTTCCCAACCTTTTTCATTTGTCTGCACTTTTAGCTGATATCCCTTCCTTCACTGATGAAATAAATATCATCTGAGCAAAACACTCTTATCTCCCCATCATATAATGTACAAACCTGCCAGTTACCTTCTATCATAAAGCAAACAGTGTCCTTGCTCACGGCCAAGTGGGCCTCTTCCACTGGGGTCTGATACCCACCTCCTCTCACTCCTTCTGGACATTACTCTTTAGTTAGCATCTCTACTGCACCATCAAATGGTTTCTATTTATGTGTGATCACTCAAACGTGCTTTAGCAGAGGCTATTTATTTAATTTTTGGAAAGGTTATGCATTCATGTCATTCAAATTTTGAAAGGTTTACAAAGGACAGCCTCCCTTTCCCAGTGTGCTCAAGTTACCTCATTGCTCTCCCTGTAGACAGGCAGCATTTTCACCATCTACTATGTCCTGCTTAAAACACCTCATGCTATGTGTAGTTACGCACAGATATGTATGTTCATTTCCCCCTTTGGAAAACAAAGGTAGTGTGCTACACACATTTTTCTGCACTTGCTTTTTTCACTTAGCAGTTCATGTTAGAAATCATTCCAACATAGTTCATACACAGTTTACTCATTCTGTTTTACAACTGTAAAATTCCATTATATATGTATCATAACTTATTTAACCAGTTCTATATTAAGTATCTTTTTAAAAATGAACAAAAACTGCAGCCTTCTGTACCCTCACATTCCCCCTTCAGTGACCTTCCATTTCCCTGTTTGTCTTTTCACCCAAACCCTTCAAATTACTACTCATGCTGCACCTAGATCTTTATCTTGCATTCACTCTTCACCTAACTTTAATCTGGCTTCATTCTTTACTGAAATTGTTCTTTTCCAGGTTACTAAATTCAAGGACTATTTCTCATATTCATCTTACTTGAGTTCTCAGGAGCAATGTTAATCATTCTCCCCACTTGTTTCCAAAACACCTTATACTCAAGGTTTTCTGTCTTTCAGTTTACACCCTTCTCTACTGACCTTTATTTCTTAGAGTATTGTAGGTCTTCCTCTACACCCACCCACTGTCCTTAGGGGAATTCATTCTGTTTTGGCTTTATAGTCACATAATGAAGTCTCTGTATTTTTATTTCAAACCCAGACTCCTCTGAACTCCATATCCACATGCCTGTTTAACATCTTCACTTGGGTGTTAAATAGGAATCTCAACCCGACTCAGATCAGATTCTCTTGATCCTCTTCCTCTTCCCCAAGCCTGTTCCTCCGTCAGATATCTCACCTCAGTGCATAGCACTGCTCTCCAACATTGCTGAAGCCAAAAACCTAGAGTTCATCCTTGATTTGTCTCTTCTAGTTGTTCAGTCCATATCCAAGTCCTGTGAGTTTTAGCTGCAAACATACCCAAGCATGTCTTCTCTCCATCTTCCTAGCACCCACCATATCAAGCTACCATCCTCTCTGCCTGGGACTACCCCAATAACCTCCTAGGCCTCCCTCCTCCAGGAGCCAAAGTAAGCCCTTAAAGTGTAAAGGGGATCATGTAGATAAGATCGGATTGCTTTATGACTCAAAACATTCCAGTGGCTTTCTTTTGCCTTTAGAGCAAAATCCAGATTCCTTGTGATGGCCATGAAAATCCCAGAAGAGTAGGCCAGAGTCTCTCTAACTGCTCTTATTCCCATAATTTCAGCCTTAAGCACAATGGCCTCCTTTCACTACCTTGACTCACTGTCCCCTCTGCCTGGAAAGATCTTACATTTGTCTTGATGTTATTTGCTGATTTCCATCCTTAGAGTCACAGCAACGGTGTCACCGACTCAGAGAGGTCCTCTCTGACTGCCTCGCTTCGAGCTCTGTCACAACACCTTGCTTATTGCCTTTGCATGAAGAATTACACTCTATCATTATCTCATGTATTTGTTTACTGCTTATTTCCCCTGCTAGGATGTAAGTTCCAAAAGGCAGAGCCTATTGGTCTTCTTTAGTGTCTAGACCCTGGCACAGTGCCTGGAATTTCCTGAAATCTCGATAATTCTTTGAAGAGAAAATTTTTCCCTAAACTATAAAGTTACTTTAAAAAATTTTATCGAATGTTCCAATTTGACCAAAATCTCGTAAATATTATATATTTTCATCCTACTTATAGACATTTTTTATCCTTTTTATGGTGTTGAAGTATTTACACTTAAGACCAAACAAGTACATTTGGTAGTTGTTCCAAAGCTATGGGTTTTGCTTTAAAGGCTTCTTTTTTTGGAAAGTCCTAAATTTTACTTGTCTGCAATTTCATATAGAAATTTTAATTGTTAAGGCTTTTAACTTTTTTCTGGTTTAATATTTTGTACATTATTTGATGAAAATAAAGAGTTAAATAAAATTCTCTTATGTCATAGGCACATTATGTCTCTGAAAAAGCTCAGAATTTAACAAAAAAATAGAAAGAAAGATGAAGGGAAGAAAGAAAGGAAGGAAGAAAGAAAAAAGAAAGGAAGGAAGGAAGGAAGAAAGGAAGGAAGGAAGGAGAAAGAAAAGAAAGAAGAAAGAAAGAAAGAAAGAAAGAAAGAAAGAAAGAAAGAAAGAAAGAAAGAAAGAAAGAAAGAAAGAAAGAAAGAAAGAAAAGACAGAAACCTCCAGTGGGGATGGTACAATTGACAGTGTCAAAAGGCCAAAAGCAAACTTGGTAGAAGTGACACACGTGAAGCTGCTTCTTGACCTTAGATACGTGTCTATTTTGGTCCTGCATTAGGATTTTTAAACTGAGTTTATGGAAACTATAGGTACTCCTTGATAATCGCTGGCCAAATCACCACTTTCAACCATTTCTTTCTCCACCCTGGTCTGTTCCCATAAAATGTGGTACATTCTCCCTCAGAGCTTTCTTAAGGCAAAATCATGAATATGCGTTAGAGTTCAAATAAATAAATCTTCGCCCATTCACTGTTTACTGTTTATATCACAAAGCTCCCGCTGACCAGCTGGCACACATGTAGCCTCTAAAGGTTCTGGGGCTTGATTTATTTTGCAGTCTCTTAATTCATATGTATGATGCCACTGTTGTATATTACAGGGGCAGGGCCATCTCGTCTATAAATTATGAAATCCGTTGGAAAGGCTGATTGCCCGTTAGTGAATGTGCGTTCCATGAACATTAATCTACACACTGGGCTGCAGTCAACAAAGTCCTGGCATCTGGCCAAGCCACCAGCACTGGAGCACTTTTGACAGCAAGTCAGTTTCACCAAGTCAGACAAGTGTGGAAGACGGATCACAGAGCCGCCCTCGTGGCTCTGGTAGGATGCAAAGGACAGTGGGGGCTTCAGGCTGAAAAGACTCAGCAGAATCTCTTCAAGTAGACCGTGGCAACTGAGAAGCAGCAGCAAAGGCCAGATCTTTCTGGCAGAGAGGAATCAGAGACAGAGAGGCAGAGGCTTTGTAGAAGCGGGGTGGGGCAAGAGGCAAAACAGCCCCAGGCCCACAAAGAATCAGGATGTTAGAGACAGAATGTATGCTGTGCCCTGCAGACCTAGAGCAGTGTGGGTGTGTGTATGCACAGAGGCACCTACCAGCAATGAGGCCAGCTTCCAAGCCCACTCCATTTGTCAGTAGTGTCATTTTTAAAATCCTCCACAAATCTTAGGACTACACTTTAAATTTCTCTGTAAACATGACATATGGCCTTTGCAAAACAAAAAACACATGTATGTAAAATTGTCTTGATATGTATAAAGCGTATAACATCAAATGCAAAGTTCCCCATTTAATACCACGCCCCCAACTCTGTTCCTTAGGTGGAACCACCATGAAGAACTTCCATCAGGTATCTTTTTTGAAGCATTCCTTAAACTTGCCCTTTGTTCTCTCTCTAAGGGAAGAAATGTACTTCAAACCCACACTTCCTGATTGAGGGCAGCTTGCTAGCCTTCCTCTCTGTACTCACCCTTCCTACAGCCAAGACTAGATTATTCTTCCTAGAGCACCATTTCCTCTCAGCAAAGCCCCTGTGGTTCCCCTACGCCTACTTCATAACCACGTTTCCTACCCCACGGTCACCTTAGTCATCCTTCCCTGGCTTTCCACCCACGTTGTTCCTCTGCCTGATACACCATGGTTCTCCGTGCGCTCCAGCCCACCTTATGCTCTAATTCTTCAGTGAAATACACCTGCCTCTCCAGCCCAGCAGCCCTCTCTTGTCCCTAAGTATCTAGTGAGTCACATGGTTAAATATTTATTGTTTTCTAATTATTGCAGGAGTGTTAATCCCATTTCTTCCAATCAAAAAGATGAGGTTAGGAAACTCACCTGAACAATTCTGTTGGCCCCACAGAACCTGGTGTTATATTGGATGCTTGGGAAATCTCAGCATCTCATAAATGCACAGGAAATGGCCAAATGACACAGAAAGTCTCCCTTTCACTTAAATACTCATCTCGCCACTGTATGTTGGGCTGGCTTTCACTTCATTGGTTTTAGGTATAATCATCCTTTTTTTTTGTGTAATCATTAGTAGATTCAAACTATTACATTTAGAATGGATAAGCAATGAAGTCCTACTGTACAGCACAGGGTATTATATCAAATCTCTTGGGACAGAACATGATGGAAGATAATATGAGAAAAATAATGTATATATGTGTATGCCTAGGTCACTTTGCCATACAGCAGAAATTGGCACAACATTGTAAATCGACTATAAATTAAACAAATTAAAAACAGGTGGAATTACCCTCAGAGCAAGGTAACTAAAAGGACTAGTAGATTAACTGTACCTTTTCTTTCAGGGATGGGCATTTTTTTTTATATGTGTCCTAGAAATTTGGATAGATACTCGTAGTTTCAAAATACCAGCCCTTAGCGGTATGCGGTACAGCAGGTGGTCATGCCCTACCTAAGGTATGAGACCCCCTTGATTTTAACATTAAACATTTAATCCATATGACATTTTAACAAGTCATGACATGCTTTCTTTGTTCTCATTTTAGTGTAGGAGAAAACTTTAAAGAAAAGGGTAAATCTACTAGTGTATGGCATATGGAGGTCAAGATCTTACATAGATTTTCAGCATTAAGGCAGAACAAATGGACTGCAAGATTACAAAGAAAACAAATTCAGAGCAGTAACCTTTTGAGAACTGCCAAATTGCTGGCAAGATGAAAATGGGGTTGCATTTGAGAAATTATGCAGTGTTGTGCTTCTTGGAGAAATGTACAGCACAGAGAAGTATACGTATTTTCCCTGAAACTCTATTTTTAATATTCATAATGACACCAACTGAAGCAAATCCAACTATATGTAGAACATCCAGTAAATGGTATATGGTGAGGGAGGTGGGAGGAGAGAAGTTCAATGGAAATAGAGGCTCTGATGAACCAAGTATATTTTTGAAATATCAAACAGACACCTTCAGCCTGGATGCTGAAGATCACGATGCAGGGTGAAAAAGAAGTCGAACATTTGCCCAGAAAAAGTCTGTAATCACAGCAAAGACAGGGCTGGATTCTCAGCAGCGGGAAGGAAAGGAATATATGAAAGGAAATGTCTCTCTGCATATCATAAAAACAGCAACGTCTCCAGCATATGCTGCTACTTTACTTTTTTTTTCTTTTGGCAGAGCATTTGTGACTAGCTATGGGTGGAGTTGTTCTCGGATGTATGTTCGAGCCAAGGATGATGAATGCTCAGACTACTTTTCCTGACCTGACATGCATTTGCTTCTCTTTTGATTCCCCATGAGCCTTCTCCTAGTGTTTTCTATCGCTTGGCGTTCCCAGGCAGCTCCACTTGGGACCACATCAGAGATGTACGGCGTAATTCTATTTAGATATAAAATTGACCCATTTCTGAAATGGCGTTCCCTTATTTCCTACATTTCTCCGGTCACACACAAGAGAGCAAGCCAATGAGAACTTAAGCAACTTAAGATTAGTAAAGAAGTAGTTTACACACGCGTAGTAAAAGTTTAAACTGCTACATCCATCACTGCTCCTCGGCGGGTGAGGGCTGAAGAACGGGTGCTGTGAAACTTAAGAAAAAGTTAACATAAAACAAGAATGAGACATTTATCTTAAGTAAAGGTGGGAACTGGGGGACTCAAGGTCTCAGGGACCAAGAGCGATGCCTCAAGAAGCCACACTGCTTTTATTGTGCTCTTTAGGATGACCTCAAGTGAGGAGGGGACTATAGGTGCAGGATATAGTTTTTTTTTTTTATTATTTTAAAAGTTCTTTCATTATTTTTAAAGTCACATAGTGGGCAGCTGGTTAATCTTTTATTCTGACCTTTAGGCATTTAACAATCATTAGCATTGAGGAAGCCTGGCCTTAGCTCTCTCTGCATAGCACCTAGAGAATCATCATTGTGCTTCCCAGATGGCAGGCCTATCTGCGGCAATCCCGGCAACCGGTGTGCCTAGGTTTGCACCTCTTTCTCCTTGCTGATGCATATTCTGCTTACAACCACTCATAAATCCCCTGGGGCCATGAGGTTCCTCTTTCTCTTATTTTAACAGGACACATCACGCTGCGCAAATGGTGTGCCAATCGGCACAGGTCCCCCGTGCCTAGACCAATGCAGTAGGTCCTCATTCAGCTGACCACATAACTTATGCCTTTTGGTCTTTGTTCTTAAGTTTAAGTTATTTACCAGCACTGCGACTGTTTTCCAAGCAGGAATACGGGGTAAAGTAAAGCAGGACAAGATGGAGTTTTCAGCACAGAAAATAGAAGCAGAGAGGCTAAGGAAAGATTGTAGAAACATGGCCCCCAACATGTCACTTTTCCCCAGGCTTTAAGCAAATGACCCGTAAAGGTTTCCCCACAGTTTAATCAGTGTATTATACCTTTGGCTATACATGATTTTCAGGTTCTTTTTTCTACTCACATATTTCATGTTGATAAAGCTCACACATGTGCATGTAGTATCTATTTGACTGTTCCATGTTCTTAACACCATGGGTGTATCCCTTTTGTTGTGTGTCTGAGTTATTGTCAAATTTTTACTTTTATGCACAACAATATATCTATGTAAGATATCACTTATTTCTCTGTTAGGTTATTTTTAAGGTATTTTTCCAAAACTGAAATTCCTGCATGAAAAGGAAACAAACTATGTCTCAGAAGCTCCCTAACCTTCCCTTTCCTTCAGAAAGCTTCAGGCGACTTGTGCCAACAGCCATTGAAAGCATATCTGTTATCTCAGGTCCTTTACAAATTGAGCTTTCTCACATTTACTAATTTGAGAAGCTCACTGAAGGACTTTTCATTTCTATTTCTCTAACTTGAGAAGCTCACTGAAGGACTTTGTATTTCTCTAATTTCAAAAAAGGTTGTGATTTTTGATATAATTATTTATAGAATGTATTTCTTTATGTGCTCTTTTCATGTCATTTGAATATCGATTAACTTACACGTTTATATGAATTTTTACATATTTTTGTAGTAGAGGCAGTAGAGAAAAAGAGTTGAAAGCACGGCTCTGGAGCCAAATTCCTGGATTTGAATTCAGTCTCTGCCACTTATTAGGTAGTAAACTTCAGCATGCTATTCCATTGCTCTGTGCCTCAATTTTCTCATCTATAGAATGGGGATAATAACAGTATCTATTTACAGAGTTCCTCTGAGGATTACATTAGTATTTATATAAAGCACTTAAATCAGTGGCTGGCACATAGTAAGTCTATGTAAATGTTTGCTTTCTATTATAAATAAGCTTTTGACTTTAAGTTTGCAACTCATTTTTCCATTCTGTTCTTGTCTTTTTGGTGTTTATTCTCTGACACTGAATCTAATATATAAACATACCTAAGTATGCCCTTTTATTGAATGTTGCTTAATAAAAACTCTGATTTGGATTTTTTGCCTATATAGTATTAAGTATGCTTCCAAGTGGAGGTCATAGTTAAAAAACTTAACAATTGACAATATTTAACAATGATCAACCATTGTTTCAGAAGCCAAACAAAAAAGTTAACAACGGATAGGAATCAACCAACTAGAACAAGGCATCCACCAATCAGAATAGATCCCAACAGAAAAGTTGTCATTAACCAATAAAAATATGCTCAGTAAATATCATCCCTGTGCTCCAGTTAACTATTTTCTGTACAGTTAACTAATTACTCAACTGACATGTATTTAATAGCAAATTCTCTCCAAAGCATGATATTACTTCTGATTTGCCACATAGTCGTTTCTCCTTCCAACAGCGATGTTTAAGTAGTTTAATTGCATTCAAAATATCTGTCTTTTACCTTTTACCTCTAGTTACTTAAAACATCTAGCTATAGCTACTCTCATTTGAACCACACATTGCAAAATAATGCCAGAAATAAGCAAGTTCAGCTTGTTATGCAGACTTCAAGTGGAATATTTAATGTATATAAGCCACATGATATAGACTCAGAGCTTGTTGTCACAATGTTATAACCAGATAAAATGTGAGAAAGACATTTCAAAAATCATATTTTTAATACAGTGTAATAAATATTGAGATGCCTGGAAGCCCCTGGCTGTTTGGAATGAGCTATCTACTTGCCATTATTTGGGCCCAGCTTCAGCCTCTTGTTATCAAAAAGTGCATTGACCAGCAAATGGAATATATTCTGCCAATGGGTATTGACAGAATTCTGTCATTGCCAAGTGCCTATTCCATTGGTATTTGCTTTTTTTTTTTCCTCAGAGAGGCGAAGGAATAATTACAAGCTGTCTCTTTGACTTATATATGATTTGTACCTCCATTTCGTTTTCCACCTTTTAGACAGTTCTCAAAGTTCAATAACTGTTTCTTACTAGATGTGTACTGCTGGGCATGGTGCTCTGAAAAAGTGACATAAAGTGAGAGCTTCACTTACTGATCATATTAGCCAAGATTCCAGGACTACACATCATGGGGACTATATCACGACTTTGTTCATCACATTTCCCATTCTGTCTCTTCCCTTTTGGGTTTCAATTGGCAGGCTTCACTGCGTGCACAGTTTCCTGCTACTTTTGAATCTATTGTAGGAAATACAACGTGGACCATCCTGTTAGAGGGGCGTTGCCAGTACCCTGAGAGGCAGATGAATAATGTTAGCACATGATGGGTGAATCCAGATACAGGCAAAAGTCACAGGAAGACATAAAGGCCAGGCTAAAGGCAGCAATGTCAGGTCTTGACAATGGCTAGTCATGGGGTTAACCAATCTGAGAGAACACATGTCAACTTTGTAGAATCTACAACTTGGAAATCCAGAAAATACAGTGTGAGGACATTTCAGAGTTCATGTTATCTGGGAGGAGAGGCTCACGGGGTGGAGTTTGAAAGTATAGAAGAGGCACCCTAAGGAGCAGATGGGTGTATGGGGCAAAAACAGAGGGTAAGTCCAGGTTCAAATCCTAGTTGTGCCACTTACCAGTGACTTTGATCAACTCTGGACTTGTTTTCTCATCCGTAAAATGGAAATGATGATAACAATACTTACCCCATGGAGAGTGGGGTATAAGAGAAGTTAATATAGGAAAGAATTTAGAACACTGCCCAGCACATAAGGAGGAGTAGAACCTTTAGAATGCACCTACTGCTTAATAAGCACTCGGTTATTGTTTGATGCTATTAATTGCAGATACCATTGTGCTTGGATGACACAGACACCAAAGTGACCCTCTGATGATTAAGCACCTTGCCATGAAAATTTTCCTAGTGGGACAAAATGTGCTGACCTAGGAAAATGACTCTCCAGTCCAATGAGGTGGTTTGAGCTTTCACGGAAATTAGTCTTCTGGTATCTACGTCATTGTGGTACCCATTTGATTAGCATGAACTTGGGTGAGGAAGCAAGATCTGCTTTTCAGACCTGCAACCCTGAAAGCTTGACTTTGGATAGAGGGACCTCCACTGAGATGTTATCCTTTTGTGTGCTTTGGCCTGAGTGACAGGGCGACCACAGCAAGTCACAATCATGGCCTCCAGGCAAGTGCTCATGCAATGAAACTGGAGTTTGCCTGAGAAAGTTCCAGTGGAGTCACAGGAAGGATAGCTGATTTGTGAGCACACACACCCCTCACACAGATGCTCACGGACTGAGGAAAATCTCAGCTGCATAGTCACCTTGACCTTGAGAATCAGATAAACATACAGAATGGCCTGCAGCCAAAGGGCTTTCCTATTAGTATCAGTGGAATAAGGACTTGCTTATTCCAGCAAAGATGTGGCATTCACAAAAATGCACAGTGCTTTGTGTTCTATTAATAATATTTAAATAATTAATTGTGTCCTATCACCCATTATATTCACGGAGTGGTAATAATTTGACAAGCGTGGCGGTATAAATACCCACCAAGCACCCCATGGGTGGCGGGGAGTCCTGCAAAAGGTCACTGAGTCTGCCAGAAACTTGCTGAAATTGTGCAGAGGCCTTTACAAAAACTTTTGCTGGAAACCCCCACTGGGAAGATATGTTTTCTACAGTCTTATTAGTTTAAAATTTAATCATTTTTTAGCATTGAAGACTTTAACAACAAGCCCCCATTAGAAAAGAAAAAAAAAAAAGTAAAATTCTTCCCTCCTGCTTCAGCTCTAATAGTTTTACAGAATGCTATTGTTTGAAACCAAATGCCAGGGCAATGATGCTAGAGCTGGGTGAAAGCTACTGGCTGAACGCCAGGGAAAAGGCTCAAAAGCAACGTTGCTCCTCAATCTCAGAGACCAAGGCTCATTTAGGAATAATAGAAATTGGCTCTGGGTGCTGAGGATGCACTCAGGATCCAGAGAGTCAAGACGCAGTGCTCATCACCTGGACAGCATTGCATGGACAGAAGACCTGGCATTCTTCCTGGCCTTGGAAGACAAGCCATAGGGTCCCTACTGAATCTCTTTTCTCTTGCAGTTAAACACTCATAATTCATTCTTTATTCCTCTGAAGAATGGATTTGGGTTTCATCATTACCTTGGGATTTGCCCAGGAGAACTTTTAAGAGGGCGAGACCCCTTGTAGGAATTAGTCCCGGAATCTATGGTATCCTGACTTCAGGAATGAAAGAGGGAGGGTACTCTCACTTGACCCTCGCCCATCGCAGGTGTCAGGTAACTACTTTCCTACATCCCCTCCCCTCCGTCCCTTCTGAGAGGTCCTCAAAAAGGCAGCCAGGTTCTTGTGTGACTTTAACAAAAGAATCAAAACTCGCCATGAACTTGTCATTCTTGGGACAGAGCAAAGTCTTGAGAGCATTTTTTGGAAAGCCGTCAAAACACAGGAGTTCAACTTAGAGGATAATAAAACTAAGAAAGGAGTAATAAAACTGCCAACTCCTCTTTTCTCTCTAAGTTGTATTTAGGCAAAATGCTATTTGCTCTCTTACGGAAAGAGAAGACTGTCAGATGTAAGGGCCCAAGCGAACAAGAAACAGGGCACATTAATTGAAAGAATTATTGTAATCCAAGTTTGAGTGCAAAAATTACATCCTTCATAATTTTACACTTAAGCGAAGTGACTTTCTGCCCATGCTTGTAAAGACAGGGAATTTTCCTCCTGTCTGACACATCAAACACCAATAACCTTGCCATGTACTAACCAGAGAAGGAGGTTGGATGAGTTTGAAAGCTTTTTTATTGTAGTGAACATGAGGATGTGAAAAATGCATTGTCATTCTCTTATGTAGGCGTCTAGGTGTGGGATAATTGATCAACACCCCTGGAAGTGTGACTGGAGACAACAAAGCATGTAAAAAGAAATTTGTTTTAGTTCTAAAAAAGTTGTATGCATAGAACTTTTTATATTGTATAAGCTTTTTTTCTCTTACATGCATTCCAGAATTAAAGTATTATGATCTAAAATATTATACAATAAACACCAGTGAAATGAATCCAGGCATGACTTGATAAATGTCACTATACTATGTGCATTTGTGACACAATACAAAACAGGGTCAGAAAAATATAAGGCACTGATGCTTAATCATTTTTAACACCTGTTTTTAAAAAGTCACTGGTAGATGCAATGTACATATAAAATCTTTAAAAATCAGGGCAGATTAATACAAGAAGGGACAGACCACATAGATGAGCTAGGATCCTTCAGTTGCTCTGCTCTACACACGGGTGCCTTACTCTTACAACAAGCATCATGATAGCCGATGTTCCCATTGGTCTTGGATTATTTCTCTGTGAGAGTGAATGGCTTTTCTGAACCACCTCTATGCTTTCCTTCAACTTCTCCTATGACAAATGGTGTCTTGCAATTAAAGAAGCAAAGTAATATAGTAATCACACTATAACTGTAACACGGATGTGCAGTTTCTCTGTGTCAAACTAAACAGTCTTAAAGTCAGCATTCTTTTTAGTGGGGTTCCAGGCACCTCGGTTAGAATCCCCTAAAGGGTATCTTGTTTACAAACAGGATTCCTAAGTTCTGTCCTAAACTTCATGAACCCAACTCTTCCAATCTGGGCACTGGGTCTAGTATTTTTCAACAAGTCCTCCAGTTGATGCTCCTATACACTAAGTCCTCCACACCAAGTCTTGACAAAGAGCCCTTGAAGGAACTGCAGCAGGACCTTGGACTTAATTAGCTATATATAAATCAGTAGTTCACAGCCCGGGAATATGCAATAGTATCACTCGGAGAGGTTTAAAGCCACACAACCATGATTGCACCTAATTCCTAGAACATCTAACTTGGCTGGCCTGAGGTCATACTTCATGTGTTAGTCTAATATATAATTAGGATTGGATGTTCACAGCAGCGTTATTCATAATAGCCAAAGGTAGGGAATGCAAGTGTCTATCAATAGATAAATGGACAAACAAAATATGGTGTATATATACACAATGAAACACTATTCAGCCAGAAAAAGGAATGCTATTCTGATATGTGTGATACCATGGATGAGCCTCGAAAACATACCAAGTGCAATAAGCCAGACACACACACACGCACACACACACACACACAAAAGCAAATATTGTATGATTCTCCTTACCTGAGGGTCCAGAAAAAGCAAATTCATAGAGATAGAAAATAGAAGTTACAAGGGGGCTGGGGGAGGAAGCGATGGGTTTAGTGCTTACGGGTTACAAGGCTTCTGTTTAAGGTGAAAGAAGAGCTCAGAAATATATAGTGGTGATGGTTACTAATTTTGTGAATGTCTTTAACACAACTAAAATGTGCACTTAAAAATGGTTGCAGTGATAATTACAAGTATAATTACAATTTTAAACTTTATGTTATCTATAATTACCACAATAATAAAGTTCTTAAAAGGTAAAACCACAATAATAAAGTTTTTAAAAGGTAAAACATGTGTATAAATACAAATAGAATTGAGAACATCGATATCTAATAGATACAGTGAAGCAAATCTGCCAAAGGATAATTTGAGTCGATCACTCCAGCAATTAAACCAACTAGTTAAAAAGCAAACTAAACCAATTAAAGCAATTTACCAACGCCTTACTGTCCACAGAAAAAAGGTGAAGTCCTGAGCACAGGCCTCCAAGATCTGGCCTTGCCTACCCACCCCTTCTCATCTCTCATCTCCACCCTATCCCCATCCTTTGTTCCAGCCATAAGTTCAAATTGAGTGATGTATAATTTGCCTAAACACACCATTTGGATCCACACATCCATGCACTTCCCCGCAAGCAGTCTCCTTGCCAAAGACTCCTGGTCCAGCTCATCATTTAAGGCCAAGGTGTCAACCCTGGCTACGCATTAGAATCACCTGGGGAGCCTTTAAAAACTAAGCTTGCCTGGGCCTCTCCCTAGACCAAGGCAATCAGTCTGTTTCAGAAGCAGGAACTCAGCATCAGTAATTTTTGTAAATGCTCCCCAGGTTTTTCTAATGTGCCTGCATGTCTGAGAACCACTTCTATACTTGTTGCTCCATGTGCAGTCTGCTGACCAGCAGCCTTGACATCATCTTGGAGCTTGTAAGATTTGCACAATCTCAGGACTCATTTTAGACATACTGACTCAAAATTTACATAGTAACGAGATCTGTTGGTCATTTGTGTGCCCACTAAAATTTAAGAAGCATTTAAAAAAAACAAAAACAAAAACAACCCAGAGTTCCCAATGTGGTTCAGCTGGTTAAGAACTGGACATAGTATCTGTGAAGATGTAGGTTCTATCCCTGGCCTCGCTCAGTGGGTTAAGGATCTGGTGTTGCCACCAGTGGCATAGGTCAGCAGCTACAGCTCTGATTTCACTCCTAGCCCAGGAACTTCCATAGGCTGCAGATGCAGCCCTTAAAAAAAAAAAAAAATTGAGAAGCATTCTAAAGGTTCATCTCAGGGCTTGAAGAAGCCTTCTCCTACCCACTGTAGCCTTGTTGACCATACCTGGTTAAATCACACCCCTCTCTGGTTACTTCCCTCATTGTACCAAGATTTTGAAATCTTGAGGTTAGGGACAATATTTTATCATCATCTCTCTAGTACCTAGCAGGGCCATCTTCCATGGTAGCTTCCATAAACTGGATTAACATTAAAATTTAAAAGCAACAGTTCGTCCTATAACTAGCCTTTCAAAGACATTGATAACACTCTCAATGTAAAAAAGAAGGCATGGCAGTAATAAAATAACCCGCTTACGAAGCTCATTTTTCTGTGCTTCTAGCAATTGAAAACAAACAAACAAACAAACAAAACCGACACCATTTCAGAACCCCTCAAATGTATCTTTATTCTCGTCTCCCTTCCTCTTTTTCCTGCCCCCCACCATCGCTTCCTCTCTACCACGGAATCTGACCTTCCCACCTTACTCACACACTTTCTCCTGTCTCCTTTCTCAGTCTCTGCCTGCCTCCCCCTCACTGAATTACCTTGTCCCTCAATAGGAATGGAAATACACTTTAGACGCTTGTTTTAATTATCAAATGTATTTGCCTTTTCTAAACCTTAATATGAGGTCAATTACATTCCTCAGTAGGTATTTAAGATTTCTGATAAGTCCTCTTCTGATAGCACTTGAAGTAGGTTATAGACTAAAATACAATTTGAAGGTCATTTTAATTGAAAATAAGGAATTTTATTGTTTCTTCTCTTTGGCTTGATTTTAGGCAAAAGATATGTTATAAACCTAAATTAAGTTGTTTTTTTTTAATTGGGAAGGAGGGCTCAAAGGATAACTCTTGTCCTTCTTTGCCCTTCAACAACAGTAAAGAAACCTAATTCTGCTTCACTTCTTTTTCTTCTATGTGTCAAATACCAGATTGGATGGAAACATTAATTTGAGAAACTAAATGTTTTATTATTTATCTAAATGTCATATATAAATATCTGTCTTCACTGAGAACTATAACAACTGGACACAATCCAGTTTCACAAATATATTGTTTTTCTTTGAAAAAAAAAAGTGTCTTTTAATAGAACATTTCAAAAACTTCCTAAGAAAAAGCAATGGTAGCATTAACTTAAGCAAAATGTCAAAACTGAAAAACCCAATTTAATATAGAACCATAATTCCCTGGCTGGAATAGAATTTGAGCAGAAAAGAAACAGCACCATGATGTATAGCCTGGTATATCCAAATAAAGATTACCAGGATATTTTATGATAGCATTGTAAGACCAAATGGAATAAAATTATTGCAAGGTTGAGGCTCCACAATTTCAAAATAATAGACTTATTTTGGTGATTCTGTCCCAAAGAGTAATGCATACGAGCTGCACTGTACCCTCTGTGGACGTTCGCTCCTGCACTTCTTCTTGGTGACAACTGTACCCACTGTGAAGGGTGAGCCATTATGCAGGGAGACCAGCCTCTCCTGGTCTGCCTAGAACTTTGCCAGCTTTAGTTCTTAGCCCTGCCCTGAAAACCCCTCAGTCCCAGGCAAACTGCAATGACTGGTCCCCACACCTGGCAGTCATGTTGTGCTTGACAACACCCCCTTTTCTAGTGCACATACAGGTGTGTAGTCTGAGTCAGTCACATGCTCTCTCATGGTTAATCTTCCTTTGCTGCCACAGGTTTGATTTGAGAAGGTGTAAACTCTGCCTAGGGCAGTGGAGGCACTGCATGGTAGAGCTGGTTGTGCCCTCTAGCTGGGCATTGCATCTAATCAGGGCACCATTCACGTTGGAGTTGTTAGAATTTCGAATGTTGGGGTTCTTGCTGTGGCGCGGTGGGTTAATGATCTGGCTTGTCTTTGCGGAGGTACTGGTTCAGTCCCTGACCAGGGAACTTCTATATGCAGCAGGTGCAGCTAGGAAAAAAAATTCTGTGTGTTCATTTGATATTTTTTTCCAGTGGTAAGGAGTCTTGTTACCTCAAAACCAATATATTATGACAATCTTCTGAATGATAGAATTAAAGCATATTGAGGAAGGAAGCCTATTTCTAATTGACACGTGGGTGCTATAAAGACTAGTGTCAGCCCTGGAGGGAATAAGCTCTAAGGGAATCTGAGAAAGCCACCCAGCAAAGAGAAGGGAGCACAAAGAATCCATGACCATAAACAAAGACCAAGCCCACGTGTATGAAGACGAGGGGGAGTGGAGGAGGAGAATGCCTCAATTCTTCCTTTTGATCTTCCACTCTTGAACCTGATTGCTTCCTTGGGAAGATACTCAGAGCCCATATAACAAAATCCTTGTTTTTGCTTAAATCTAGGGGATGAATTCTATAACTCAGAATCAACAAAGCTAATTCTATAATTTGCATCTAAAAGACAAAGCAAAAGAAACATATTATCTGACCCAATTGTTCATTTTATTTATTTTCCAAAATGACCAGACATTTCAATAAAAATAATCTTCTTGGCAGATCCCTCCATGTAGACACAGCCTCTTCAAAAAAAAGATATTAGACAAATCATAACTAGGAAGAACATTTTGAGTGTACATTGCCAATTACATTTAGCAAATAATAATAAAAACATCTGGAATTGAAGTATTAATAGGAAGTACCCTTTGGATCTCTGTAAATAGATATTATTAAATCTTAGTTATCTAACAAATTTTGTATAAGAACTTAGCCTGATGAGTGAGGATGTTGTTACTGGCAAAGAGACTCAAAATGAGCATCAAATTTGTTTATCTCTTGCTTTCAGTGATGGGCATATAATGCCATCCTTGATATAGTGAAATGAAGGAAGTCTTCAATTAAACCCTTGATAAGAAGCTGCAGAATACCCAGGCCACTTCATATTCTTTCCATAATTATAAGTCTTGATATTTTCCAAAGCATATTGTGTGTGCTCAATCACATGTAATATCTAGAGTCTATCACATAAAATGTAATTCAGTTGTGGGACTGCAAAGTTTCTGTTCTGTAATATCACTTAATAGTGGTGATACTGTGTGTTTCTAGAGGGCTTTACTTTAAAAGTCATTTAGAAATTGTCTTTTTGCTCTGCACCTGTGAGATAGATGCAGTGCCAATGCTGTGAATAGGAAAAAGAAGTCTTTCTAATGTATTCTTTCTAAAGAAAGTCACTTTGCTCAAACCTTTACTTACCAATATTACACACTCTTGTGGCAAAACAAAATGAGCTCCGCGTCTCCTGGCATAATTGAAAAGCTTATTTTTAAATGCCATATGTTACTGTGATTCATGCTGCGTTTTTAATGATTATCGCACATGCAAGCAAAATGCTATGTTAGTTTTATATTCATGTAATTCCTGATTATCACAAATACACACAATGAAAGACAGGAACAATATTAGGGTGCCGGAGATACAAAGAGTCTCAAAAACTTCTCTAATCTAGCATCTCATCTTTCTAGACCATTGAACTTAATTCATCTAAGACAAGTGGGAGCACTTCCTTTTCAACTTAATAAGTGTTTTATGGAGGCCCACAATGGACCTCTACCATGGGGCATAAAAGAAAAGCTAAAGATTCCAATTCTGTCCCATTCTTAAAGAACATATAAAATTTCTTTCAATGAAAGAAGGTAAATAGAAAATAATTAATATTATATTACTGTTGTGTGTATCTTGGAATGCCATACAGTAAATCTTTTCAAATTGTAGCTCATGTCAGAATCTCCTGGTGGGTTTTTAAAAACACATTGCTGGACCCCCACCTTCCATTTCAGATTCAGTAGGTCTGGGGTAGAGCCTAAGAATTTGCATTTCCAACAAGTTCCTTAGTGATACTGATGTTGGTGCTTCCTGGATTATCCTCTGGGAAGCACGGCGGTGAAATAAATATAGGGACTAAAAATGCAGTCTCTGGAGTTCAGGTTCAGCGATTGAATCCTGACTGCATAATCTTGAGTAAGCTACTTATGTTCATTGCCTCAGTCTATTCACCTGTAAAATGGAAGTGATAACCATGTTTACATGAGCGCTAGCGTGGGAATTAAATGAGAATACTTATAAAGCAATAGCACAGAGCCTGGAACATAGTAAGCGTGCAGTAAATGTTCATTATTAATGCTATTTTATATTGGTTCCTACGTAACATTCTCAGGTCAGTACTGATGTGTGGGAGAAAATATATATATACACACACATATTAAACGTTCTTGCCAATTTCTGGTGCTGAAATAGATCTATGCCTATGAAAATAATGGTAATAGAAATGGTCATTTATTTATTTGAACAATAAAATCTTGGCAACACCATATTACCATTCCCCATTAAAATCTGGGGTTGAAATAGAAAAAAATAAATAAGTAGAGGAGAGTTAGGATGGGGGCTTCCCAAGAGGACTACCATGACTGTGTAACCCCGCACCACTCAGAAAGGGGATGGAGAGCTCCGATGAAATGACACTCAGCTGTGGTAAGAGTAGCAGTGGGGGGAGAGGTCAGGAAGGCAGTGTGCAAGAACAGAGTGCACGAAACACAGCGCTGGCTCTTCTTGACTCACTTGATGGAAGAAGGAGCTGAGAAATGCTGTGGTGACCTCCCTGTGGCCTCCCCTACTAGGTCAGGGTGTAGATCAGAACATGCATCCCTGTTGTCATAGCAACTTGAGGGCAAACTTCTCTGGAGACCTAAAGAGAGAAGTCTATGACTAGACCCCTGTCCTGACTGCTTGGCTGATGATATTTCTAACAGAGGGTTCAATAAGGCAGGACCTTAACTCAAATGAATTTTCTTCTCTTCTGCCAGGATGGGAATACAAACTATCTCCTGGGCTTAGGGAATGGGCCTGGTGGGGCAGTCCATTATTTCTGTCCTTGCCACACTGATCCATGTTCCATCATCAGACAAAACACACTTAAGCCATATGGAGCACTCAAGGATAAATTACAGTCTGGTTTGGATATTTTTGTTTAATTGCTTTGGTCCTAACTAACCCCATTTTCAAAATCTTAGATTAGAAAGAACAATTCTAAGCAAAGATGTTGAAGAAATACTTTAAGTTACATTCAAACCTCTCTAGGAAGAGATCAGGAATTGAGGTCAGGGAGCTGCTCAGATTCATGAGGGGGGGAGGTGTTAGTCATTCTTTGGGGCCCCCTGATAGGTAATGACCAACTGTTTTGATGATTCCATGATCCCATTTTGAGCATAAAAATGGCTCCCATATCAGTCAGAACAAAAGGACCTGCTTCAAGGCAGAGTCTCAGTGGCTAAAGATCATCAAAAAGTATTGTCTTAGGAGGTGGGAGAACATATCTGCAAATCTGATAAGGAGTTAATATTCAAAATATATAAGGGACTCATACGACTCAATACCTAAACAGCAAATAACTCAATTGAAGGATAAACAAAGGACTTTAATAGACATTTCTCCAACATATTCTCGGTCAACAGGTTTATGAAAATATACTCAACATCACTAATCATCAGGGAAATGCACATCAAAACCCCAATAGCTATCACCTCACATCTGTCAGGATAGCTATTACTAAAAAATAAAGGATAATAAGGGTTGCAAGGATATGGAGGAAAGGGAATCCTTTTACTCTATTAGTGGAAATGTACATTGGCACAACTATTACAGAAAACAGTGTGAATGTTCCTAAAAACATTAAAAAATAGGACTACTACGTTTCCTAGCAACCCCAATTCTGGGTATTTATCCTGAGGAATTGAAATCAGAATCTAGACGAGCACGTGCATTCCATATTCATGGCAACATTATTCACAATAGCCAAGACATAGGAACAACCTGAATGTCCATCTATAGACGAATGGATAAAGAAAATGTAATATACATATATATGTATGCATGGAGATTTATCAGGAATGGTTATCAATTTGCCCACCTTTGGACATTTCTTCCCGAGATCAGCCCGTAGTGCTTGCAGCCTGACTTAACTCATACATCTCATCTAGCATAGTAAGCATAACTTTATAGGGGTGGACAGTCTCTCATTTAACATGAATAAATGTGGGTATATATCCAAAGGAAATAAAAATCTAGATCTCAAAGAGATATTTGCACTCCCATGTTCACTGCAGCAGTATTGATAAGAGCCACAATCCAGAAATTATCCAAGTATCTGTTGACAAAGGAATAGATGAAGGAAAAAAAAGAAAACTGTGACATTTGCAACAGCAAGAATGGACCCGTAGGACATCACACTACATGAAATAAGCCAGTCACAGAAGGACAGATACTGAACAAAGTCGCTTATGTGTACGGAATCTAAAACAGTCAAACTCATAGAAGCAGAGGGCAGAATGGAGATGGCCAGAGGTTGTGGAGTGGGGAGATCGGTTGGTGACGATCGACGAATACAAACTTTCAATTACATAGGATAAATGAGTTTTGGAAAGCTACTATATAGCAGGGTGCCTATAGCCAACAATACTATATTGTACACAATATTTGCTAAGAGGGTACATCTTACTTTGTGTTCTTACCACAAAAAAGAAAATAATAGCAGTGTTAAAGTGGGAGCAGGAGGCAACTTTAAAAGAGGTAATGAGTATTTCTGTGGCTTTCCTGGTGATAATGGTTTCATGGGTGTACACTTACCCCCCCCCCAAACTCAGGGAGTATAAACATTAAATGTGTACAACTTTTTGCACATCAATCATACCTACATAAAATGGTTGTTTAAAAAAATGAAAAGGATTGTCTTAGTTTGAGGTTATCCAAAAGCCAACCCTGAGACAAAAATATGGTTACAAAGGATTTGTTTGGGAGGTGACCCCAGGAACATGATGAGAGATGGAGGAGCCCAAGAAGGAGGGGAGCCAAAGAAAGTGGGTGATTGCATGTGTCTGCTGGGGCTCATTCCTACTGGGCACCCATTGAGGAACCGTGTGGAACACACTTTAGGACATCCCCACCCCCGGAGTGCTAGACGTGGGATTGCTACATCTCATCTTTTTAATATTTTTAGAAACCTGGACAGCAGCTGGATTTTTATCCATTCGGCCAGCCTGGAGAATGTTCCTGGCAAACCAGCTACTCAGGGAGCTCACTGGCTGTGGGTCTAATGGCTGTGGTTTGAAATACCTGGCCATGTTTTTGCTGAGGCCACACTTCCCAGGAGCTGCCCACCAAAGACTGGGTGTGGCACTGAGAAATATGGGACTCTTTTCTTGGTCACTTTGGCTTGAGGACTTGACAGCTTTGCTGAACCTTTCCTAAGACTGCACTGCCATGTAGGATGCGGTCACCAAAATTTCTCTTCTTCAACTTCCCTTGGGGTCAAACTTGCATCCTGGTATCACAGTTCTCCCAGCCTGCCCTGGCCCTCTCCTTATTTCCTTTCACACAGCATTTCCCCTATGTGCCTTTTTAATCCCCTCTCAGCATCTGCTTCTCAAAAGACCCAACTAAACACTACCACCCAGTCCTCCCTGGTGGAGGATCTCTCTTGGGGGCATTAATTCTCCAGCATTTCCAGTCTACGCCATTCACTGGCTCCATCTGCTCCCTAAACCAGCGGATCCCCTCAGGCTGGGAGATGCAGGAAGTCTCCTGTGAGGGAACTGTCAGTGGGTGGCCCCTGGGTGAACATCTGGGCAAGGCATCCATGGTGACAGTGTTTGCTACAAGCATTATGGTTTGCTTTTCTGTTCAAGCACACAAATGGATTGTTATGCTATATGAGTATGACCGAGAGAAAAGGACGGCTCTAGGCAATGATATTCCTGTGGCTCTGTTAGAAAAAAATCAAAATGAACTCCACAATTGGAGTTACTTCCCTTCCCTTCCCAACATACCTAGAGATTTATTTCATTGTCTTCTTTGTTGCTTTTCTCATGATTTCCCAACTCGATTGCCTGGTATTGATTAAAATGGGAAATGCTTCACGTTCCAAACATTTACATCTTCCGGTACTGAAGGGATGTAAAAAGACTCTGAAGAGGAACTCTTAACAATGAGTCTTAGAGTAGGCATTTAATAGTGTTAGTTTTCTCCTTCCTTAGCTGCCTGAGGATAAAGGACCATATGCACAATGTGTAAGATGCTGCAAGAAGTCATATTCCTTGTGTGGCCATAAACAGGATCAAAATGATATAATTATGTGAAAGCACTTCTGTAAACTGTAAAGGGCAAAGAGGAGTTACTTTGTGGTTTTTTCAACTCATTATTGCACTGATTCAGATGGACCATGGTCAAGGCAAATCCTGAGAAGCAGAGCACCTTCAAAGAGGAAAACCTTCCTAGAACAGGGTTAGTATGTAATATAATGTGTCCTTCCAAACACAGGTTCCACTCTATTAGCTTCCTTTAAACACAACTTAAAGCTCTTTTATGATATTCAGACAATAAAAGCAATTTTTAGCTATTGAGAAAACATTCTGTTCCATATGTTAGATGATGTACCATTTGTGGTAATTCCAGCATCTCAGAATATTCTACATTTATTTGTAATTTAACAGAATTAGTCTTCCACCTTTGAGATATTATAGAGCAATTTCATGTGTACCATTAAAATACAGTTGATATATTCTACAGCATGACTTAGCTGCAAATGTGGAGAAATTATTTGATGCTGCATGATAAAAATGAAGAAACAAGAAACCTTAAGAAAAATGAAGAATCTAATTTAAAAGAATGGAAAAGGCAGAGATAAAATCAGGACAGTGACTAATCCAGCACCACACACTAATCTGTCTTTTATACTTTCTCTTCTTAAACTGAATAATAGAGGTAGGGCAGAATTTGCATTGGTGTGAATCACTCGGATCAAGAGATAGGAAGAAGGGTATACATATATTATCTGGTCAATTTTACCAGACACAGTTCAATTGCTCAATGGTCCATCTGTCTTTTCTGAGCCAGATTGAACAAAGGTGACCCTCAGAACTCGTTACAAGATCTTGTTATTTGAAAAACATTTTATTTTTGTATTTTCTTGAGACAGCCTCAAAGATTAATGTCTAAAATAAACTCAGCTGTTGAAAAATTGTAAAGATACAATCAGAAAAGTAATTCAACATGTCCCCAATGCTTTTAAACTCCAGCGATGAAATTCTAAGCTGTAACAAACTTGGAAAAAAGCAACAACAACACTCTTGGGTTTTCATACTTCCTTCTGTAGGTCTTTCAGCTAATGATTTTAGCTTCAATTTCATCCAAGGCAAATTAAATTAAACTCCACTAGAATTCTGTAGGCATCTTCCTTCTCCTCTAATCTCCCCGGGCTTCTCCCAAGGAAAAGAATTGGCACAAATTAAAATACTAAAGATGTCCCAGATTTATCAGAATAATGCAATGCTATTTAAGCAAAAACAAAAGCTGGGGGGTGGGGAGTGCTTAACTAAGAGTCAGTTCTATTCCTTTGATGTTGATCTTTCTTAGCCTCAACTTCGTTGTAAAGTGAGAGGTGTTAACTACCCCTGGCTTCTAAAATACCATTCATGTACATTTACCTTGTCTTCTTGTCTTACAATTGCTTGTTATCTATCTCGTCGCCAGATTCTTATTCTCACATCCAGCCCAATACCAGCACATAGTAGGAACTCAATAAATATTTATTGGGTGAATGAATAATCACATGTAAATAGAAATCTCTCTCTACTCATGTGGAGTGTTCACCAAGGATTTGTGTTCATAACAATAATAATTTTTCTAACTGAGCGTTACAGATACCAAACACGCCTGGCACCTCAAGAAACAGAATGACATGTAATAAAAGGCATATCTGGGTGTCTGGGCATCAGGGTATGAGAGCCATTCCTTACATGGGCAACGAATTTAAGAGATAAGTGGTAAGATAACGTAAGAATTGAATGCTTCTGTGTTTCTGGGGAAGATGTTCTTGCTACTGAGTATAAATCCACAACTTTTTAAAACTTGAAGGACTAATTCATTCCATTGAATTCATTGAATACTTAGAGATATTACAATGCTCCCTAGGAAAAACTGTTTAGGTGCTATGTCTTGAATGTGTAATTTGACATCTTGTTGTAACATCAGAATGTTGTGCTAAGCTAACATGTGTTCTTTTGGAATAATAAATTGATAATAGATTTGAGCACTCAGATGAATTTCCAAGTTTTACAAATGTCTATGGAATATGACAGGGAAAACTCACAAAATATATATATCCTAAACTAGGAAAGAAATATTGGCCATATGCTAAATTTAAATATTTGGCCCTATTTGGGGGGCACTTGTGCCTTTTGCATTATTTAATTTATGTCTTTGAACATGAATGAGATGCCATCACACAAGATATTAAAAGGTGATAAAATATACAATTGGAGCTATCCTCCCTAAAGCCAGGACTGTGAAACTATCCTGTTTGATATTATAATGATAGATACATGACATTCTGCGTTTGGCAAAACCCATAGATTATACAACACAAAGAGTAAAACTAAAGGAGACTATGGATTTTAGTTCATAATAATTGTTAGTGGCTCATCAATTATTATAAATGTACTACGCTAATACAAGATGTTAATAATGGGAAATGGGACATCTGTCAGTACTATCTGCTCAACTTTCTGTACACCTAAAACTGTTCTAACGATAACATTTATTAATAGAAATAAACCACTATTAGAGCTCTTCCACCTAAAGCCATCAACTCAGCAAATTCCTCCATCAACTATGAGCAAAATGGTTCAATTATTTCATGAGAGGTGACTGTATCCATAGACGATGGTGACTGAGGAAGTAGTATTTTGCCATGAAAAGTCCTTTACTGGTTCCAGACCCTGGATATGGAATACAAAGAGTTTTTCCAAAAACCTACATTAATCTTTAAGGAGAGCTCTCCCCATTTTACCTTATACTTAATTCTGCCAAATGCTACGTAACTAAATAATAGGATCAGAAGAATATGCCCACAGTCCATGTCTTATCAGATGATATTTGGGAAGTTACAAGATAAACAGACAAAAAAAGTCACAATAATAGAGGGAAATGTCAGAGCACAAAGATCTAGAAGGAACCAAGGAAATGGCCCAGGTCAGCCCCCTATTGTTAGGAATGAAAATAGATGGCACCAATATATGTTCTCTGTGAAAAGCCCTATGGGAAAAAAATCAATCTCTGGTCAAATCACTGGGATACTTGAGCGATTTCCTAAGCAAAATTGATATTTAACTTGTGATCACTGTGAATGAAGTTTACAGGCAATTGCATCTCGGTTTTCATTTGGCTACAAGAAAACACAGTACCAGATTTGCAGCCCATTTCCTGAAGGTTAAAGGATAAACCTTCCTTCGTGCCTCATCTTGCTTTCTGATTCATCTAGGCAATTTTTTTTTGACTTACTGCTGTCTTGTTATCTTGAATGTGAAGCAGGTGACCTTATAGAGTCCCTCGCCCAGCTCCCTAATTTCTTTTTTACTCTTGTTATGAAGAAATATGTGGATTAGAAGGAAACCTTTTTTAAAATGGTGATCAAAGAAAAATCATTCTAGAATGGTGCCGGTCATCTCACTTGACCCAGATGTTCCTTCATCAAGAATTTAGTTCCTGTAAGGAGTGTTATTATCTTGCAAATAATAAGATCAGAGTGATGCTAATTGTGATATATTCATTCCTCTTGAAATTAAAAAAGTGTGCACATACCCCCAGGTGGTTCACAAGATGATCTATTAAGGTACAGAAGGACAGTACTATAAGTTTTATGTTTACATAATTTTAATTCAAGCTCTAACTAACAATTTAACATAAAAATGACCATGCACCATCATTCCATCCATATGTCAAGACTGCTGTCACAGAAGGATTCATGTGGAATTTGAGTGAAAAGTGGGACTTCCACAATGCATTCTTCATTCTTATTGCAGTTTACATAAGCCCTGTTTTTTCACTCAGTCTCACAGAAGGGACAACACCTATAATGTACATAGTCTCCCTATTATTGACAAGGAAAAGACCCAATAGCAAATGAGCCAAAGATACAAATAGGCAATTTATAGAAGAGTAAAATGCAAATAGACATAAGAAAAGAATTTCAAAAGAACTGAAGGAAATGCAAACTGAAGTAACAAAGAGAAAGCATACCCTGGTTTGACAGAAAGAGAAATACCATAACACCTTGAGCAAAAGATTTCTTCTTGTGCACTACAAGTGGAAATGAAAATCTTTCCATGCAAAAAGCAGGAAATTATGTATAATACGATTCCACATTCATAAACTAACACCAAAAATGCCCCATCCATGTGGCTATATTTAGTACATATGTGTTTAGATGTACACTAGTGTGAGAGACATATGGAAGGATATATATATTGGATTGGTAACATAAGTAGCATTTGGAGGTGAGGAGATTTAGTATGGATCGAGTAGAAAGGAGAAGGGGAAGGAGAATTTTAAAAGGAGGAAAAAAGATTACACTAAAAATAGCATGTATGTCATATGAACACATTTTAAATTTCTGCATAATTTTATATAAAGGAATTTAAAAATAAAAATAAAGTGGAAAATAAAACTTAAAATTTTCAACAAGCACCATGTATGTGCTCTCCAAGGAACTGCAGTTGAAGTAGTATTCAGAACTACAGTAACTTACGTGTTTGTCAAATGTCCCCAGGTAACAGACATTCCCCAGAAGAATAGGCATTCCCCACTCCCCATCAGACAAAGGTTGGAGGATAGACCCTCACCTGTATTACATATGCATTTTATAAAATGTCCTCTGGTATCACATTAAAGATATGAATGAAGGAGTTCCCATCTTGGCTCAGCGGTTAACGAGCCCAACTAGTATCCATGAGGATGAGGTTCCATCCCTGGCCTCGCTTGGTGGGTTAAGGATCCAGCATTGCCATGAACAGCGGTGTAGTTCATAGATGTGGCTCAGATCTGGCATTGCTGTGACTGTGGCTTAGGCTGGCAGCTGCAGCTCCAATGCATCCCCTAGCCTGGGAACCTCCATAGGTCGTGAGTGCAGCCCTTAAAAAAAAAAAAAAAAAGATATGAGTGAAGAAGCACATAAGCTACAAAGTTTATTTCTATCATCCACCCCCAATACCAAAACTGGGTTCTAATACCCTGAATTGTAGTTGTAAAGAGCTTTGGGGTTTTGCAGTCTAGTCTCACATGCAGGGGTAATGGTATCTTCTAGAGGTTGGTTGAGTGTGAGCACAGTCCTCTAAAACTGCTCCTAGTGCTTCTAGTTCTGTCCCATGGAACAAAACAGAAACAAATTCTCTTAAAGACAGAAAAATGATCTGCATTGCTCTTTCCTTCTTCTCTGGACCAAAGAGCCCCATATTTTAAAATGATGCTTCACTAGGTTTCCCACTATGGATGGATTTAGTCAGAAAACAGCAGGAAAAGAGTGACTCTGTTTCCATGAATGTGGCCCAAGACCACCCAAACATTGACTAAAAAAAATTTTTTAAATCCCATTGTTACTCAATTTGAAGTTGTGATCAATTCCAGTTGTTTTCAAATTAATTGTTCCCATATGAACAATTGAGCTTGTGCAATTGATATTTTTTAAATTTTTTATTAGAGTTGATTTATAATGTTCTATCAATTTCTGCTATACGGCAAAGTGACTCTGTCATATATATACACATACATTCTTTTTCTCACATTATCCTCCATCATGTTCCATCGCAAATGACTAGATATAGTTCCCTGTGCTTTACAGCAGGATCTCATTGCATATCCACTCCAAATGCAATTGATTTTTAAATATCTAAAACATTAACTATTTTCAACTTTTCTTATGATTTTGGCCTAGGATTTTAAACTATTGTGAACACATCACATACCACTTCTGCTATCTATTCTGTTAGTTGCTGTATTGCTGTGTAACAAACACTCCAAATCTTAGCAGCTTTAAAAAAAAAGTTGCCTAGAATCTCACAGGGTTTCTGTGGGTCAGGAATTTGAGAGCAGCTTCACTGCCTGTCTCTGGCTCAGGATCTTTCACGAGGTTGTAGTCAAGATGTTGGCCAGAGCTGTGGTCATCTGAAGACCTCAAGCTGGAGGATCCATGTCTAAGCTGGCTTACTTAAGTGACCAGTGTGTTGGGACGAGGTGTTGACTGGAGTCCTCAGGCCATGTGGACCTCTCCCCAGGGCTATCTAGGAGTCCTCCCACCTGGTGGCTGGCTTCCCTCAGAGTGAGTGAACCAAGAAGAATTGCAAGAAGGAAGCTGCAATGCCTTTGATGTGTCTTGGAAATGACAAGGTCACTTCTGCCTTACCCCATGGTGAGAATCACCTCCACCTTTTGAAGAGAGAGGCATCAAAGAATTGTGGACATATTTCAAACCACCATAGTGATTTATCTGCAAACTGAACAGAAGGAAAAGAGGATTCAAAAAAATCACTGAACAGGATCTCCTGTCATGGCTCAGTAGAAACGAATCCGAATAGTATCCTTGAGGATGCAGGGTCCATCCCTGGCCTCCTTCAGTGGGTCAGTGATCCGGCATTGCTGTGACTGTGGCTTAGGCCAGCGGCTGTAGCTCCAGTTCGACCCCTAGCCTGGGAACCTCGGAACTTCCATAAAAATACAAAAAAAAAAAAAAATCACTGAACAGGCTTGGCTTTGAATCCTGCTTCTGCCTCTTATTAGCCCTACAAGAGCTTGTGAAAGTTATTAACCCTCTCTGAACCTCTTTCTTTACCCATGAAAGGAAAATAGATATAATACTGACCTTATTGGATTGTAGTAGCAGTTACATGAAATATTTAAGATATTTAGTACAGAATCTGGAATATAATAGGTGTTCACTAAACTGTTCCTATTTCTTCATTCAATTGATTGATAGAAATGCTGAAAGGACACAACATTGTGGTTTGGACAAAAGATTGACTACTTTGCCTTCGACCACAGGAGATGGCCTGTAGGATGATCTCTCTCTATGGCTGGGATGCCAGGCTTAAAGAAATAAGACAGAAACCTGGTAGTCAAGACTGGGACACAAGGGAAAAAGGATCAGAGCAGGGATACCCATTGCATTTACATACTGAGTAAATTTTGTGTGCACCAAGTCATTTATTTTTAAATCTTAAGCATCATTTACCTGTTTTGCTGAAAAACAATTATCCTTGAAGGAGTAGAGACTCAGTCATCGATGTTCTTCAAACACATCAAAAAGTAGCATAATAAAGTGAATTTTTTTTAGAAATGGCAAGTATTTCATTATTTTAGCATTCATTAAGAGACAAAAGAAGTGCTACAATCCCTAAGCCATATGAAACATTTGGTAGAGTAAGTTTAGTGCTCTTCCTCTTTTTGTGTTAAAAAAAAATGTAAGAAAGGATATTGAACAAAATAAACTGATATTTGAGATCGTCAAAAAGGAAAATCAAAATTTAGATATCCTACAACTTGTTTTCCTTGCTTCCATATAATGCTTTGCATTTTCAAAATTTCTTTTGAACATGATCTAATCCTTACAACACCTCATAACACAGAAATTTTTATTATCTCTATTTTACAGATGGAGAAGCTGAGATACCAAAACCAAACATATCTCAATTCCTCAAGAAATTAAGAATTTGGGCCCCAGTCAGAAATCTGCTTTTGTACTGCCCTGTTAATGGGGAGGCTTTTACAACATCAAGCATTGTAAAATAATTTTGTGTATTTCCAGCCACTTGACAAATGGAAATGCAGGTAATAACTCTTGCCTGCTTTTCAATATCCAAACTTACAGGCCATTACCTAGCTGTTAAAAAACCAAAAAAAAAAAAAAACAAACCTCTGCCACCCGATTTATGAAGGCTTTCTTGAATCTATGAAAATATAGTTTGTATTCCAACCCAGATGAAAGTGTTCTGACTTTCTTTTACGCAAGATCAATTTTAAGAGGGTCCAAGTCTCCTTTAAGGGCTTGACAAAGGCCTGCTAACCCTCCTGGTTTTCATACACTGTCTCATTCATTTATGGTTTGGCATTTACTGTGGTAACAGATCATCGGGCACTCGGGACAATATTTGGCAGTTCAGTTCACGGTGACAATGTGCTCTAAGTGATGGGGTTTACAATATCTACATCCTTATGATTATAAAATTGTGCATGGGCCAGGGAAAGAAAATAACCCAGCAGATTATATTTCAAGGCACCCATTAGAGGATCAGCATGAGACACCATCAGCAGCGGAGGAATTCATCAACTTCATAGGCACCCAAGCAGTGTTAAAAGCTTTAACTTTACTAGAAATATAACAAGTAATAAAAACAGACAAGACCTGAAATGGTCTAATGGACCTGGCACAAATGTGGCAGAAGATTAACGGTGCTAAATTCTCAGGCGTGGAAACTTTCCCCAATATACAGTAAGCAGTTTCTTGAAATTCAGGGCCTTCCATACAAATCCTTGTGTCAGCATAAATGGGTTGGGAGATGGACAAATCTTGGGCCCACATAGTCACACTGAGATCATAGTCTTAAAAATTGTGTTCAAGATCTTGCCTTAATGCATTGTACCTTAATGCACGGCTACAAATCCTTTTCAATCTATTTGTCGAAACTTTATCTACTATTGATGAAGATACTTTCTTTCTTACAGATCACACTTAGATCTAGGGGTATCTACCAGGGCCTTCCAGAGCACTTATGTTTATTTTTTTATTGCACCATATTTGAGACATACAGAAAGCTATCAAAATAATAAATTCCATCTTACTCACCATCCAACTAAAGAATTACATTGTCAATACGTCTGAACTCCTGCAAACTCTACAAACTCTTCCCAAAAGCACTCACCCTAACTTACTCAGCAGCAGCTCCTCTGCTTAATTTGGAATTAATCATTCATAATGTCCAGCTAATGTCCAGCTACTGAATGACTAGCATATGGATAATATATGCATATGTATGTATACATATATATATAATGTGCAATATTTTCTATTATTTTGCATATTATTTTCAAGCTTATAGAAATGAAATCTTTTAAGTCTACTCTACATACACTTTTGTAACTTGCTTTTTCATTAAACGTTATTTTTGTAAGAGTCACCTGTACTGATACTCGTGGACCCAGTTCATTTTCATCACTACATAGCATTCTTTTGTATAATGACGCCACCGCTTATTTATACATTCCTGTTTTCTCTTAAGCAGCTTGTGATTATCACATAAACTACAAGCACATTTTTGTAACTCTGAGTGTACACTAAAGCTATTGAAGAAAATGAACACATAAATGTTAGTGGGATGTGTTTTTTGGTGGCAGAATTTAAATAGATGCACTGCCTGTTTTTGAATATTTGTGGCTATACCATTTTTTGGGTGGCCAAGCCCATGATACCTGTAATGATTTATTATTATTTATTATTATTACTTTGTTGTGAAATAGGTAGCCACTGTGTCTAAGATGGGTGGCATTGCCTTATTCTTCTAGGTATTCTTAACACCTAATCTAGTGCCTTATTACGTCCATAAACATTCATGAGTGTTCTTCACTTGAGAATGGCATAAATGCTTTGTGGACACATTTCTTTTCTTCTCTTTTCTTTCTTTCTTTCTTTCTTTCTTTCTTTCTTTCTTTCTTTCTTTCTTTCTTTCTTTCCTTTCTTTCTTTCTTCCTTTCTTCCTTTCTTCCTTTCTTCCTTTCTTCCTTTCTTCCTTTCTTCCTTTCTTCCTTTCTTCCTTTCTTCCTTTCCTTCCTTCTTTCTTATGTTATGGCTACACCTAAGGTATGTAGGCATAAAGCAATGCCAGATCTTTAAACCTACTGCACTGGGCCAGGGATTGAACCTGAGCCACTGCAATCAGATTCTTAGCCCACTGCACCACAACAGGGATTCCTGTCAACCCATTTCTATTGATCAAGGATAACTATGGAGATGGAAGCTTCCTCTCTACCTTACAAACCTTCATAACAGCATGAGATATAAGAGGATACCAAAGACAAAGGGGAAAAGGATATAGGTACATCATATTTGTAGTCTAAATCTAGTTTTCTAATTCTAATATATCAGGCATTGGCAATTATATTATTTTTCAGTAATCTTACCTTACAAAAACTGATAATGTTATTGCAACGTGTCTTCTCTTAGGTGTTTTAAAGTTAAAATATAGGCTTTCACAAGTGGCAAGAGAATCGTATACATAAAAAATATTTAGGCAGAATAGAAAATAATCATATTTCTAATTCACAATAAATAACCAAACAAGGGCAGTACAATTGCTACATAGCTATATAGCCACAAATGATTCCTGTCCAACAAGTTGCTCCCTTGAAATAAAATGCATTTTCAATCAATAAGTGAAGTGCACATTATCTTACAATGCCTCTGGGAGGACAAAGAAAAAAACTGAAGGCGAGAATCAGCAACCCATGGCATATATGATGATTGCTGCCACCTTGCTCTTTCCCACATTTTTCGAAAAGATAATTTATTCTGTTTTGTGTAGAAAAAATTTTATTACAAAAGTAATGCATGATCATTCTGGAAAACAAACTATTCAAAAAAATCACTAAGAAGACAATTAAAAATTCTTTACTACTCTTATTTTTCAGATAGAACCACAGTTAATATTTTGGTATATATGCATTCTCTTATCTATGCATATATATACATTTTTAACATATATATACATTTTTAACAAAACATGAATGTTATAGAAACTTAGTTTATGACCTTTTTAACTAATGCATATTCTTTTATCCGCATTATTCCTCTTTGCCCTCATTTTTAAGAATCTCATATTATTCCATAATGTGGATGGGCCGTAATTTATTCACCGTGCCTCCATTTTTGAACACTTCTTTCTACCCTAAGTTCTTTACCCTTATCAACAATGTTGTAGATGTAGGTTATCCTTAATGATAAATATTTATTTATTTATTTATTTATTGTCTTTTTTTTTAGGGCTGCACCCATGGCATATGGAAGTTCCCAGGTTAGGGGTCCAATCGGAGCTGTAGCAGTCAGCCTATTCCACAGCCACAGCAACGCAGGATCCAAGCTGCATCTGCGACTACACCACAGCTCACAGCAATGCCGGATCTTTAACCCACTGAGGGAGGCCAGGGATCAAACCCGCAACCTCATGGTTCCTAGTCCGACTCGTTTCCACTGTGCCATGACGGGAACTTCGATGATAAATATTTAGATATATCCATGATTGATGTTACTTGGGATAAGTTCTTAGAAATGTGATAGCTGAAAATCTACACACACATAGAATGGTTTTCCAAGATGTTGCCAAATTGCTACCAAAAGAAGTTGTGCCAATTTTTACTCTCACTGTCACAGTTTGAGAATGCTTATTTCTTCAAATAATAGTTTTAGTACATTACCTCAATGACCTACTCCCTGAATCTGTGCCCTGTGACTTTGCCGTGTCTTCTTACTGTGTCTGGGACCTAATTTTCTGCTCCTGACCTTGGCCATGTTCACTTCCTCTGGCCCATGTGATATTAGCAGTAACAATGAATGAGAGTCCTCAAAAGTGCTTGTGTCATCAGGCTTGCTCTCTGTGCCTCTGCCATCACTATGAGAAGACATTGCCTAGATGAGTCCACTGGTCTCAGGAAGAGGATGAGAAACAAGAACAGCAAAACCACCCTCCAGTCAGCCACAAAGTGTGCGACTGAGTCCAGCAGAGAACAGAAGATCCATTCAACAGAGCCCAGTGAGATTAGCCAGCATCCAGCTGACCTGAAACCTTGTGAAAAATAATAAATTATTGTTATATTTAGCCCCAGGTATTTGGGATAGTTTGTTATGCAGCAAAAGCTAACTAATATATATAGTTGCCAATGCTACTCTCCCCACAACAGTGAAAATTTGGATAAAAGTTTACAGATTACAAAAATATTTTCATTACATTCTTTTACCCATTTTTAACCAATTTTATAGATCAGGAGTATGTTTGCTCAAATACTCTGTTATTAAGTATCAAAGACAGGGTTCAAACAGAGATGTTACAACCATGTAATTTTCTCTATTCCAAAATTTTTCTGTAAAGAAGCAGATGGTAAATTATTTCAGGTTTTGCAGGTCATATGGCCTCTTAATGTAACTACTCAGTGCAGCCATTGTAGCACTAAAGCAGTCACAGGCAAAACATAAATGAATGGGTGTGGTTGTGTTCCAATAAAACTTTATTTAAAAAACCATCTTGGCCACTCCACAGGGAATGTCTGTAGCTGCCAATTCCAACACTCAAGAAAATAGCTGGGAATTCCCGTCATGGCGCAGTGGTTAACGAATCCGACTAGGAACCATGAGGTTGCGGGTTCGGTCCCTGCCCTTGCTCAGTGGATTAAGGATCCGGCATTGCCGTGAGCTGTGGTGTAGGTTGCAGACGCGGCTCGGATCCCGCGTTGCTGTGGCTGTGGTGTAAGCCAGTGGCAACAGCTCCGATTAGACCCCTAGCCTGGGAATCTCCATATGCCGCAAGAGCGGCCTAAGAAATGGCAAAAAAAGACAAAAAAAAAAGAAAGAAAGAAAATAGCTGGCAGCTTCCCCATCAGTACTAATAAAGGTGCTGGAAGCTTGACCCCTCATCTTCCAAAGCACAGACCACCTAAGTTACATATATATAATCTAGATTGTTATATATATATATTCTAAATTATAAATATATAGTATATAATTATATGCATATTATGCCTAATACTAGTATATAGCTAAATACTATAAATATATACACTAAATACTACGCACTCACATGTAGATCAAGATTTCACAGATTCAAAAGTGACAAAGATTTATCTTGTTCAATTTCATTTCAATTTCATTTGAAAACTGAAGCTACCAGGGAACCACAGTCAAAAAAAAAAAAAAAACAACTACTGGTAATATACCTTCTTGAAAGCAATCATAGGTCGAAGGCCCACTGCTGCAAAAGAGATGATGGTTGGAAAAATGTATAAACGGCTGCTGGTCAATCACGAAAATAGAAAATAACTGAGCAGAATCCATCAAAATAGGTGATGTGTGAAAATGAGAATTTCCCAACTTGGTTCACAAAGGAGCTATTTGAAATGAAAACCCATGAATGCATGAATGAATGAATGAGTGATTGAAGAGGTGCTTAGGGAGCTAATGTCAACCAACTCGATCTCAGTAAAGGTTAATTGAGACAAGGCAGCTGTCTCATCTGCTGGGGGGTGCAGCCCATATTGAGAGGCTTGGCAGCAGTGATATTTTGCACAATTTTAAAGGAATCAGAACAATTTTCAGTGATCTCTGGTTTTAGAAGAGCTCAGCCATGGGGCCACACAGTGTAGAAAGGAACAAGGGGTCACACTGAATTTCAGAATTGAATCCCAGTTCTCCTCTTCACTAGCTGTGTGCCTTTAAGGGGTTGTTTAGCCCCCCTTGGGCCTCTATTAAAGAATATGTAAAATGAACACAATAATAGATGCAGCCCCACAGGATTGTTCTGCAGATTAAATGAGGCAACGCCCTTAATGTACTTAGCACAGTCCTTGGCCATATGGAAGAAAATGATAAATTCCTAGCTTTTTGCTAAGGCCAGAGCTGGGTGCTGAGGATAAAACAGAATCTCTGCCCTTGAGAAACTCAGTGTCTAGTGGGAGACACAGATCCATAAACAGGCAACTACAATGAAGTATGAGAAGTGCCATAACAAGAGCATTTATGAGGATTCTGGTGGGAAAGAGAAGGGAATGACAAATTCTCTCCACTGAGAGTTGGAGATACTGTGTGTGTGTGTGTGTGCGTGCGTGCGCGCGCGCGTGCGTGCGCACATGTTTACATATGCATGTTTACATGTGCATGTGTGTGTGAGGGGGGAGAGAGAAAGAGAATTATAAATGTTGTTGACTTACTGCAATAATAAATACAGTCACTAAACTGTAGTCTCCTTGAGGGTAAGAATTGAAGATGGCTCCTGTACCCAGCACAGTACTTGGAGCTCGATCATGGTTTGATGACTATTGATTTATAAATTATAACAGAGCAAATATTTACTTTAGTCAAGAAAAAAATTAATTTTATAATCAATGCTTGAAGAGGGGAAGCAATCTAGTCTCCACTGTCCTGAGGGTGAGGTTCTATATTTTTGAGGCTCCAATAAGTTGATACATACAGTGTTACTGTTAAGAGTTTGGGAATAAGTCAAATATGAGTTTCCTCTTCCATGTCAGTCTTAATTTACTGACCGTTACTCGTGAGGTGAGTGGTTTATCCCTTCTAGGAAGTTTCTTGGTTCATAAAATGATGATTGTTTTAGGGATTAAGAGCATGAGCTCTGCAGCTGGCAAAGTCCTGGCTTTGCCACCAGTTGGCTGTGTCATGGTGGCCAACTTAGTTTGGGTTCCCTACAGAGCAGATCCTTAATTAAGGACTGTGTGCAGGTAGTTTATTTGGAAGCTAATCCCAAGAAGCACAAGTGAGTGAGTGGGAGGACAGGGACAGGAAAAAAGAGGAAAGCCCCCCCCCAGGAGTGAGAAAATGGGCAGGTTACTGCTGGGGATGCTGGAGCTTAGCTTCCATAAGGTAGTATGAGAAATGGGCCTCAGAGTTGTTCTACCAGAGGAAGGGGAAGCTGGGGCATTCATGCACAAATTTATGAATTTCATTTAAAAAATTTAATTGACAGAAGTTCCCGTTGTGGCTCAGCAGTAATGAGCCCAGCTGGTATCCATGAGGATGCAGGCTCAATCCCTGGCCAGGAGTTAGGGATCTGGTGTTGCTGTGAGCTGTGGTGTAGATGCAGCTCAGATCTTGTGTTGCCGTGGTGTAGACTGGCAGCCGTAGCTCCTATTAGACCCTTAGCCTGGGAAATTACATATGCCGCAGGTGCGGTCCCCCCACCCCCCAAAAATGTAATTGAAATATATTTGACATATAGCATTGTGCAAATTTAAGGTTACCTCATGTAGATTTGATACACTTATACATGGTAATATGATTGCCGTTGTAATAATAGTGATCTGTCAGATAACCATCATTTCTTTTTTGTAGTGGGAATAAGATCTAGTCTCTCAGCAAGTTGGCTCATTATAATACTACCATTACTGCACATTAGGTCTCCCAGATGAATTTGTCTACTCGTTGCAAATTTGTGCCCTTAAACATCTCTTATTCTTCCACCAGCCTCCCCCACCCACCAGCCTCTGCTAACTACATTTTACTCTCTGATTTATGAGTTAGATTCTTCAGATCCCACCCTGTAAGTAATATCACATAGTATTTCTCTTCCTCTTCCTGGCTTATCTCACTTAGCATAAGATCCTTAAGGTCCAGCCATATTGTCACAAGTGGCAGGATTTCCTTCTTTCTCACAGCTGAATAATATTCCACAGTATAAATATATTGCCTCTTCTTTACCTATTCATTCACTGATGGACTCACTTAGGTTGTTTCTATATCTTGACTGTTCTGGGTAGTGCTGCAGTAAACATGGGTGTGCATTTATCTTTTCAATATTCTGTTTTCATGTCCTCTGGGAATATACCCAAAAGTGGAATTGCTGGATCATATGGTGAATTTCATTGATTGAGAGTTGTCCTTTGGGGGAGGACGAAATACTCAGCTCTGCCAAGATGCCTTACACCCAGGATGAGCAACTCCCCAGCTCTGAAGAAAGCTCCAGGTAGAGAGCCTGAGACCATGGGCATGAGAGGTAAGCAGCTGTCTTGGCACAGAAAATGTTCATGGCCGCTGTAGGTGACACCACAGCATCATCACAGTATCAGGCGAGCCATGGCCACATGAGCAGGGCATAAACAGTGTCTGCTGCACATTCTAAGCCTTTTTTTTTTCTTTCTTCTTTGGCTCTATATTAGAATCTATAAAGGAGACTTTACAAACGACCAGCTAAATGCAATGCATGATCTTTGATTAGATCCAAGATTTTAAAAAATATAGCTATAAAGGACATTATTAGGATGATTGAGGAAATTTAAATATACGTGGTCTGCCTATTAGGCAAGATGATTGTATCACTATTAAATTTCCTGGATATGATAATCATATTGTGGCTGTTTAGAGAGGATCCTTAGGAGATACATGCTGAAGTAGTTATGACTCAAGTGGAATGATGTTTGCAACTTTCTTTCATTTATTTCTGGAAAATAAGTACACATACACAGGCATTGGGAGAGAGGAAAAAAGAGCAAAAGTGAGAAAATTTTAACAATGGGGAAGGGTAAGTAAAAGTATACAAGTGTTCACCATACTATTATTTCATGACATTGGTGTAGGCTTCACATTTTCTCAAAATAGAGCAGGAAAAAATGTAAAGAGCAGCCTCTGTCCCTGAGAGCTGCTCTGAGGATTCACTTGAGAGTTCCCACGTAGGCATGTGCATCTCAGTCAAGAGCAAAGTCTTAGTCCATTGCCTGACCTCAAACTCTCACCCTCCCAGTAGCTCGCTGGGTGACCTTAGGCAAGGAACTTACCTGGGGTGCCTACGTTTCCTCACCTGCCACCTGGGACTAATAAAAGAACCTTCTTCGTGAGGTTGTTGTGAGGATCAAACAGCATAGTGCATACACAATGCTGAGAACAATGCCTGTTGTGGGCAAATATATACACATAACTGATGTTATATGTCACAGTCTTCATCACCACAAATAATCGTGCATCCTAGTTTCCTATTGTTCTCTCAAAAATGTCCCAATTTGGGGGTTCCTGTTGTGGCTCAGCAGGTTAAGAAACCAACTATTATCATTGAGGACACAGGTTTGATCCCTGGCCTCACTCAGTGGGTTAAGGATCCAGCGTTGCTATGAGCTGTGGTGTAGGTCATGGATGTGGCTTGGATCCCATATTGCTGTGGCTGTGGTGTAGGCTGGAGAATGCTTACAGAGAATCATATGGGAATTTCCATAGGCTGCAAGGGTGGCCCTAAAAATACAAAAACAGTCCCAATTTGGGCAATAAATGATATGATCACACCATCATTATCACACAAATGTGCTGGAGGGCTAGTAAATAAAATTACATAAGAAGAGTAACACTTTCATAGCTGGTTCTGTCAGATTTACTTCGTCTATTCCCACACCCTGATCCTATCTGTGTCAGGAGTGGGACAGTGTGGTATTTGTGGTGCTAAGTAGCAGACTGGAAGCCAGTAAGGAGATGAGAGCACTGTGAATCCAGCCCTGGGGCGGGACAAATAGGGATGGATGCCCAACAAAAGTCAGAGAATAGGGGTTTTGGCCATGGGACTGCAAGGCCTAGAGGGAGAGGCTGGACCACCACTGCCCCAGGCACATGGCAGAGGGGAAAACTGGGGCTGAGTTAACTGCGAATGTAACTGGAAGGTGAGGTTTGAGCAAAGGAGAAGCAAGGCAGATGGTGCAGCTAGTGGCCCACCAGAGCATGCCAGGAGAACGGTGGCATGCCTGTGTTTCCTAGGCTTATGTTAGCCCTGCCTATGGAGGGACTTTGGTACAGTCCCGGGGCAGTGTGCTGAAGGAAGGGCAATTACATCAGGCCTCCTAGCTCTCCATCCCAGCTCTGCTGCTGACTTGATGAGAGGCCTCCAACGCATGACATTCACTCTCTAGGCCTTGACTTCCTTGTCTATAAAAGCAAGGCATCAATGCCCTGCTTGCTTTCTAACTCTGTAGAGACAGGAGTTAAGACCACAGACTCTAGAATCAGACCCCATTGGTTTCACTATATGACAATGTGCTTGTGGGCAAAGCACTCAACTCCTCTAAGCCTTGATTTCCTCACTTGTTATGTAGGGGAAATAAGCATACTTACATCTGAGGTCTTTTATTACAATCGAAAAAGCTAAAGCATCAGCTCACTGCTTATGATGGGGACCACATATTCCCCCATATATATAATATGTTTAGGATTAGCTGTAAATCACTGAAATACAAATAGCAGTGATTTTTTTTTTTAAACAGAAGTGATTTTTTTTTTTTTAACAGCTGGTTTATTTTTCTCCAATGTCCAAGAAGTGAACAAGTGTCAGAGCAGGGGTGGGATGGCATTCCATTGTGTTGGGGATTCAGGGAGTTTGCGTTTCGTTGGTCCTTGCTGAGTGGCTTTCCCGAGGTCACTCCCTGGTCCAGGATGAACGCGGGAAAATGCTATCTTTATTTTGGGCAGCTGTCAGTTGGAAAACATGCAATTTTACAGAAAGAAAAGATAAATAGATCTTAAGAATAATTACTAGTATCTGTCCAACTTTCACTAATTGCTACCTGCTCTTTGTATCACTATTGCAGTATTATTTGCATTGAATTTGCAGTATCTTTTATGTTTGTTATTGTTGTTCTGATGGTTCCACATGTAAGAATTAAATGGCTCAAGCAGCTCAAATTAAAAGGATTAAATATAACCACCGAAAAGACTGCGATAAGAGCTGATTTCCATTAGAGTTTTCCTTTCATCCCAGACACTGAAGAGTTTTGAAGGATAGAGAAATAAGTGTCACTCTGGCATCTGATTTCATATTCATAACAATGTGCAAAAAAATGGCTTGTGTCCTAAAATGATTGAGAAACTATGGTTTGGTTGATGAACTAAAAATGATATAGAAGAGAAATCAAGCAACCATAAGGCCCTTAAGTGTCTGGGAATAGTACATTTATTTTAATAGCACAAAATGGAAATCAATTCCAATTTCAAATGAAGAGTATATATGTGCTAGAATTAAATGCTCTTAAAATGTTTACACTTCATTTTGGCTCTAAGAGGAAGAAAAACATTGAGAAGACCATGTGATAGAAGAACAGTTCTATTAAAAAATAGGATCCATCCTTCAGCGTGGATTTTTTAATTGACACAATTCAAGTCACTGAAATACATGCACCATAATAAACGAGACATGAGAAAACCGAGAAATACAATAAAAATACATCATTCTAAGGATAAATGTTTAAACAATGGTAAAGTGAGGAATGTGTACTCTCAGATTCCCTCCTCTCAAGCTATGTTTAATGTTATGCCAAACTTTTCATTTGCTCTCACAGACATGAAAACCTAAACACGAGATTGGAACTCTGATTGCAAGCGTCTCCAGAGGACAACAGATCTCAAGACCTTTTACGTTTTAATGTCTTAATCTTTAATCATCATGATACAATTTTGTGGTGTGTTCAATAATTGCTCATCCATCTCCTCTTGTGCCTGACCTGGCTTAAATACAACAAGGATGCTTGATGGAAACCGCTCCCCCCCCCTGAATAGTCACCATGCCTCCTGAACCTCCTCCTGGCAGAGCGTTCACACACCATTCAGGGAGCACAAGGAAAGAGAGGGCAGCATCAGCATAATTAAATCATGCCATCAGCCTCTGAAGTGCACTCCCAACTGAGCGGCTCCACAGGAAGGTGCTTTTAAATATACATCACCTGGGGGTCTCCTGGGCAAATCGAACCCTTTCTTGCATTCCATCAGGAGAGCCAGAATAGGATGTAGCTGTTGAGAGGCAAGAGCCCCCAGCTAGTTCCTCTATTTCATTAATTTTAAGCTCATTTTGCAAAAATACCCAGCTACCATTTATGTCTACATGATGTTAATATCTGTTTGGAAAGCGGAAAATTTATATAAATTAGTCAAGTAGTGAGTCTAATCACCTATTAGGAATCAAACATCTGGTGTCTGCCTTGAGCGAATAGAATGCGTTTTCTTGCTTGACCCTGTGCTCCTGTAATGGCCCAATTCAACTGAATCCTCCCTTCCTGGCTTTCTTCACTTGTCAGTTAAACAGTCTGTACCTGTGCCTCCAGCAGACTCCTATCTCAAGTGCTTTTTCTAATGATCTGTCTTTCGATTTCAGATTTCCTTTGGTTTTTAATGGCTTGTATCTTAATGTCAATGGATGGCCTTGCTGCCTTCTCTCCTTTTTTCTCCTCCTCTCACTGATTTTTTTTTTTTCTCCCTCTGGTTCACCCCTTGGCTCTCTCTCTCTCTGCACTCAACCCTTCTTGTGTTGTCGTTTCCTTGGTAGTGACGCCAAGTAAGTCATTTCCTCTCTCGCATCATTTTCCCTAATTTCAGGGCAAGCTGCAGAAACCTGTGCTCTGTCACTGGATTCTTCTGCAGCTGCCAGACCTTGAGCTATGGGCTGCAGTCTGTGCCATAAGAGGAGATGAGCCATAGTTCCATTTTATGAGAAAGATAAAAAGTAGCCAGAATATTTTCAGGGAAAAGCAAGGCACTGATGCCTGGGGAGAAAAAGCATCTTCCAAGATCCTTTCATTTTTCTCATCCAATACTGAAATGTAGAGTTGTCTGTATCCGTCAGGTTTCCAGCAGCAAATAGATGGCAGGCTTAGCAGGGGTCATTGAGAAGAGTTTAGTAAAGGCACTGTCTACAAAGGTATAATCATGATTCAAGGGACTCAGCAAGAAATAGCGAACAACGCTAGAAATGGCAGAGTGGGAAGCCATTGCCACCCTAGACCTAAAGAAACAAGGGATCCGAATAGTTACTCAAATTGGAAAAATCCATATCTGCAGAAGAAGACCACCTGGTAGGTCAGCTAGAGGTGCAGGTGCAGACTGTGTTGTGTTCTTTGTTACAGAGACTCAGCCAAACTAGAGAGACCCAAGAGAGAGACACTGAGAAAGTAATTGAAGAAAAAAAAAAAATACCCTGACCTCTTTCTCCTCCAGCTCTCCAGTCTCCTGCTGGTCCTCCCAATGGCCAAACCCAGCAGGAAGCCAGAGGGCAATGAAGTTGATGCAACCCACAGAGCATGAAGCATGGAGGACAGTTCTAGAATGTATACCAGAAGATGGTTTTGATGAATTTGACTTGAGTGTGTAAGTCTGTGCGATGGCATGGATGTCACAAAAACATTGATGAGGATGAGGGAGACAAACGTGATCATAGCAGTCGTGGTGATGACAGTAGTAGTGGTGACATCATCTTATTTTCATAGAATACTTTACACGCACACACCTCATTGGCCCCAGGAGTAAATGGACAAAACTTGAAGTGCTTGCATTGCTTTGTGAATAACCATGTCTGGGTAAAATGTTGGTCTAGTGGTTGATATGGAACTAGAATATTTTAGTCACTTATTTGAATGATATATTGGAAGCCTACTATGTGCCAGGCTCTGTGCTAGCTGTGAGGAAGGATCCACTTCCCCCTTGGAGTCTATACCCTATGTTTAACTTTGAATTTCCAACAACTTCCCTGGGTGATAAGGAGACCTGGCTCAGTAATAACACCATCCAGAGCTATTGCTCAAATTTGAGGTTGAGCACAAGGTCTGCAAGCATACTAATAAGGGCTGGGTTCACCTTATAGCTTTGGATTCTACAGAAACCCCTGCTGGGTTTCTAGTTTCCCCTAGTCTTATCTCAATTGATGGTGAATGCTGAGAAATATGGAAATACCAAGTTAAAAGCAAATACAGCTATTACATTCTCATTTTAATCCCTGGAAACGAGCAAGAGCAGGATTGTTTTGCTTTGTTTCTCTGTGTTTTCAATTTATTAAAGACCTGCAGTATCTTGCTGCCGAGGAAGCTGATTGGTGAATTAGAAAGAACTTGGGGCTTACAGCCAAAAGATCAGAGTTTTGAGACCTGGATCTGCCACAGACTAGTTCTTGGATGTCAGACAAGTCATTTTTGTTTTTCTGAGCCTCCATCTTTTCATCTATAAAATTGGAATAGTAATGTTCAGAGAGTAAGGTTGTTATATGGATTAGATGAGTATACGAAGGTTTTGTTAAAACTACAAAGACTTGTCCAGATCTTAGTTCTTATGATATGAATTGGCTAGTGAACTCACTATATTCAAATAGTTTGCTGTCAAAAATTTGGATATTGAGATCCAGTTAGTTGTATTTTTCATCCCATTGTTTGGCATCACACAGTCATAACCACAAGTGCTTTTATATAATTTCTGCACAAATGCATTTCCCTGCAAATGAAGTGAATTCTTTATATAAAAGGATTATTTCTCAGTAGCTCTGCCTGAATGTAACTGCTCTCCTTTTTGAATTCAGCTACAACTTTAGCCACAGGCTTTCCGTATCTGCATCCTGCCCCCTTTCCACTATTCATCCAGATGATTTCAGCATCTATCTGCCTTGCCACCTACTACCCGGCAGAATCTTGCAGAGGCTCTAGTTTCCGAATAACTAGCTAAAAATGCGTGAATCCTGGCCCCATCACTTTCTAGCCATGTGGTAATGAGAAAGTACTTAACTTCTCTGAGCCTCAATTTCCTCATCTGGAAAATGGAGGATAGTGTCGGTTATTCTCTACTTAGCCCCCACCCACAAACAAAGCCCATAGTCCATTCTTCTCTGCCCTGGGACTCCAACGTCTTTCAGATCTCAGGGAGACTCACTTGGGTCTAACCAATAGGTTTTCAGCACGCGGAGGAAAGAGAAGCTGGAATACATCCTTTTTTTTTTTTTTGTCTTTTGTCTTTTGTCTTTGCCGCACACATGGCATACAGAAGTTCTCAGGTTAGGGGTCCAATCAGAGCTGCTGACCTATGCCACAGTCACAGCAACACCAGATCTGAGCCATGTCTGCGACCTGCACCACAGCTCCAACACCAGATCTGAGCCATGTCTGCGACCTGCACCACAGCTCACAGCAACACCAAATCCTTCACCCACTGAGTGAGGCCAGGGATCAAACCTGAAAACTCATGGATGCTAGTTGGGTTGGTTAACCACTGAGCCACAACAGGAGCTCCTGGGATACATCTTAATCCTCTCTTGCCTCTCAGCCCTGCAGCTCTGACAGTGCCCCACTTTGGCTGTGACGCTTCCTCTGTGGTGCTAGCAACCACTGGCTCCCGTAAAGCTGTTTTTCCCTTCTCCTTCAGTCCTAGGGCAGCTCACCTTTGCTAGTCCCTGGTACCTCACCATTCTTATTGGATCCCATAACTCTGCCCGCATACCGTATATTGTCTCTTCCCTAAATTGTCTTCAGGATCATACGTTCTCATGCTTTCTGTATCCTGAGGCAACACTGATACAGGGGTTTCATAATAATGGGTGATTTCTAGGATTTCGGATTAAGGATTAAGCAAATACTTAGAACGTTAATATGAGTAAAGACTTAGAACAGGGGCTGAGATATGAGTTGAACAAACACTAGCTATTATCATTTTGCTCACCATTTATCCCTGAAGACAGAGTTTTCTGACTTGCTTTACACTTTGGTCTAAAAAACAGCCTTCAGCTCCCTTTTATCACACGCCTACCCCAGTTCCAACCCATCCCTGGCCCAGCTTCTGAGACCCCAGTTGTCTACATTGCCCAGTGGGGAGATTTGACAAGATCAAAGATTCCTAAAAATAACTAATTCACACTATTAAACAAAATCAATCTAAAACATTACCCACACAGTTAGAAAATACATTGAGTGACCATATCATTAACTCTTATTCATGAATTATAGCTTTGGCGTAAATATGCTGCAGAGTAATTTGTGGAGAAATAGATGAAAAACTAATTGTTAACCTCTTAACAGGCGACCCATCCTCAGTAAATCATAAAGGGAGGAACAGATTTAGATAATAACATACACTAGTAATCATAATAGTAGTAAATTTTAGTTTGTCAGATTAATTGAACAGGCTCATAAAATAACAATAAAGTCCAGTTTTAAAAAACTGTTATCAGATTTTTGAGGTTTTGCAGAAATAGATTAACAAATATAAAACTTTTGTCAGGATGTAAAATATACCTTTAAAAATTAATAAAGAAGTTTGGACTATGGTAGAGAAATAGAACCAAGATAACCCCCTTTTTTAAAAAAGCAAAGAGTCAATGTTTTGGTGCGATCATTTCCAAATCTAAATTGTATAATTTTAGAGATGGCTTCCATAGTGACATTTTGGTCCTGTACCATTCAAGGACTGGCCAAGAAAACATGGCCACCCTAAGCTGGGGCAAAGAGGAGCTGGAAGCATGCAATCCCAGAACTCCGGAGAGAGTCACAAAGCACCAGCCTGGGTAACATATTCAGATCTCTCTGGAGAGTTTGGAAGTCATGAGCATCCAGCCTCCAAAGGAGGACTCTGACCTGCTTTGCAGAATCTCTGTGAGGTCTGCATAGAGGACACCACTAATGTCTGGTCATCACTGACACACTATAACCCAGAACCAACTGGGAAGGAGGTCCTAGGAAATGCAGTTCCCAGACATTGAAAAGAGTGGTGATGGTGTCGGTGATTTAACAGCAGACAATCCATCAGAAGTACTACTGGGCACTGTCCTAACAAGAATCATATGCAGAAGGTATATGTATTCCCATTTTACAGATAAGTAAACAGAGGGCCAGAGAGATGTAGTAAGTAGTTCAGGGTCATACAAAGAAATAAGATTTACACTCACACTTGTCCAGATTTCTATAACATCCTCCCTCCTTATATAAATTATCAAAGACCATGCTTTTCTTAGGAATCCAAATTATGATCAACATAGGATGATCATTTTCTATCATACAAAATTAGATGTGTGAGAATATGAGTTACGTTGGGCAAGTTTTACAAATGAATATAATAATTTAAAAAGTCTCTTTATTTTCAGATGGGTACCCACTGTGTTCTCATGCTCTGTGCCTCAGATTACAAAGTAAATCACACTCCCTTGAGTTGACTTGGTACTGAGTCCCAGTAAAATAATACTTTGCTTGTCAGCTGCTCGAAGGTGATTTGGTCCTCCCAAGGGAGAAAAGTAATGAATCAAAATTAGTCCAGGAAGTCTAAGGTTGGGGATGTGTGCTCTTAATCACAACCAGGATTTCATTGCCACCTGCTCACCCCAAGGCCCAGGCTGATCCCACTCAGAAACAGCTTCCAAACTCCGGGACTTGCTTCAGAATTTAACTAGTCTTCCAGGACCAGAAGTTTTCCAAATAGTATGAGACTCCCCAAACAGCTGCCATCCAGACATTTGTTCTCCAAATGTCCATTCTCTACATGTGGGAGATGTGGGAAGGAAAAAGGCTGCCAATTTCTCCTTGGTATTCACATAAGTATGAGATTAGGAATGTGCAAATGTCAAACACAGACTATAAGCTGGCCAGGAAAGTGTATTAATTCAAAGAAAAGAAGAGAGGTTTAGAGACTGAGTGTCATGACAGCAAAGAGAAAGTTCTAATGGCAAGAAAGAGTAGGAGGAATGCAAGGGTAGGAATCATGGTTAGAGGAGATTCTCAGAAACTAAAAGCTTTGAGAAGGAGCAGTTGTGAGTGCAGTGGAGGTCTGTGTGAGGATGGGTGAGCAGGTGTCTGAGGTCAGATTAAGGTGAACGCTACCAATAATTAAGAAATTCAGGAAAGGGGTGCTCCTGTCGTGGCCACGAGCTGTGGTGTAGGTTGCAGATGTGGCTTGGATCTGGCATTGCTGTGGCTATGGTGTAGGCCGGCAGCTGCAGATTCAAGCAAACCCCTAGCCTGGGAACTTCCATATGCTGTGGGCGTGGCCCTAAGAAGACAAAAAAAAAAATTCAGAAATGGTAATGGGTGACCAATGAATGTTGGTGATGAAGTAACTGGATCCTATTGTTAATCAAGAACCTCTCTTCTCTGGTCCCCCCAACCCTCTTTTCCACCCACCCTGCTCCTCAGATTGCTGTCAGGAGAGAATTGTATAACCATGTGAAAGGACTCCATTGGAGATGTATCATTTCTGAACTCCCCTGAGTCCCTAGGCATGCTTAGTAATCCTCAGGTGATGCTAGTTGATTCATTTTTTATTCTCAGCAGTGCCTCTTTCAAAACTCATAGTGACCTACCCTTCCTGCCGGCATCTTCATTCTGAATAGACAACCCTCCCCCCCAACCTCATAGAAAAAATTAGAAGCGATCAGGCACAAACTTACCTAAAATTCTCCCCTTGTGTATTCACACTTATCCATCACTTTATCTGTCCTCGCCTGCCAATCGTTTGCTTAATCTAACCTCCACCCAACTCCTCTTAAGAATTTGCTCCCAGAATTAGCATCCCAAGCTTATATCAATACTATCAACACTATCTGCTTTTCTTCTGGAACCTTCACCAGGATTATAAATATGGGTATGTATTCTTCACCTTAAAACAAATATGTCCTTAATATGTCCTTGCCCCCATGACCACTTAGGCTGCAACTACATCTTTTTTTTTTTTTTTTAAACATCCACACCTTATGAAGTCCCACTTTCTCCATTTCTCTCCAGCCATGCACTCCTGCAGTTCATGGAACATGCATGCAACAAATATGTAAGACAACAAAAATTGGTAGTGCTTACTTAATACTCTACCCCAAAAGACCTCTACTAATTTACTTGCCAAGTTCAGTCCTCACCTTTTTGGTCTCTGTTAGCATTTGTTACATACCTCTCTTCATTGGGATCCTCTCCTACATTAACCTTAGAGGCATCTTCTTCCTCTTTGGGAACTTTGCCCATTTCTCTACCCATTTTTTCACAGATTACTTCGAGAATCTTCTCCTTCCTCCTTCCCTTGAAATGTTGATTCTCTTCAGGATTCATCCTCAATCTTTCTTTCACCTTTTTTACACACCTTCTCTCACCAGTTACATCAAATCCTGTGAATTCAACTATGGTCATGATTCCAAAACCAATTTCCAGCCCCGAGATCTTCCCTGAGCCATTCTCTTCATTGCCTACTAATTATTTCTATCCTTTGGTCCTGCAAGCACTTCACACTCAACACATTCAAAACAGAACTCATTAATCCCTGCTATATCAGGTCCTTCCCCTTTGTAAAAATTTCTCCCCAGGAAAGAGGAGAAAGATGGATTTGGGTAAAATGAAAAAATGAAGACAGTCAGCAGCATGAGGGATAGGAAGGAAGGAAGGGAAAGACCTGGTCAAAATTATAGCAACGTTTATTGCCTGCTTCTTATAGGTTGGACCCTGAGTTAGGCCATTTTCATAGATAACATTTATTTTTTTGCCTTAGTGATTTCACACAACCATGTGATGTGAGATAGGCAAAATCACAGCTCCCTGAAGATGCTCATGTCCTAATCCTTAGAACCTGTGAATATGTGACCTTCCATGGCAAAACACTTTGCAGATGTGATTAAGTCAAGGATCTTGATGTGGAAAGATTATCCTGGATGAATTGAGTGAGCCCAGTATAATCAGATTGTCCATATGAGAGGGAGGAGGGAAGGTCAGAGTCAGAGAAGGGGATGTGAAGGTGGAAGCAGAGGTTGGAGCGATGCAGCCATGAGTCAAGGAATGTGGGCAGCTCTAGAAGCTGCAAAAGACAAGCAAGGGATTTCCCCCCGGTACAGAAGGAATACAGCCTTGCCAATACCTTGATTTTAGCCCTATAGGAACCATTTCAGACTTCTGACCTTCAGACTGAAAATGATGGATACGTGTTGTTTTGAGACAGTAAGTTGCCCATTTGCACATGAGCAAATTGAAACCCAAGGGATTTTTTTGGGGGGGGTTGTTTTTGTTTTTCGGGTTTTTTTTTTTTTGTTTTTTTTTTTTTTTTTTTGCTGCACCCATGGCAGTTGGAAGTTTCTGGGTCAGGGATTGAACCTGAGCCACAGCAGCAAGCAACCCGAGCTGCTGTAGTGACAATGCTAGATTCTTAACTCTGATGTGCCACAAGGGAACTCCTGAAGCCCAAGGAACTGAAAGAGCTGGTTTAAAGTCACACAACATCTTAGTGGCAGAGCTGAGTTTCAAGCTCAGGTACTTCTGGCTAGCCGCCCTGTCTCCTTGACTGCAGTGCAAACCCAAAGGGGCTGTCTAACCACTGCCCAGGACTGACTTGTGCTCACTCAGCGCCTGCAGTTCTAGGAGGGCTGGCTTTGCTTACAGGCTAAGCCAAAGTGGATTTTTGTTTTTGTCCCATTTAGAGCAACCCCACCAAGCAATGTGCAAGCTAGAAGCTTTGGATTCCTTTGCTCAATAATCTTTGTGGTAGATGAGGTGCCAGGTCCAGAAACGAGAAGTGAAATCATATGTGCTCTTGTCTCCTCTCTCTTCTCTCTTCCAGAATCAGTATTTTCTCCTCTGACCTGCTGTCACATGATTGATAGCTCTGCTATTGTATAGTTTATGACCATGCTTCTACCTGACTGTAGCTGAGCCAAGTTAAAGGTTAGACCTGGGGGCTTGGGGAGATAGGCACTTCTGTATGCTGCAGGCAGAGCGTAATTTGGCAATACGTATAAAGAGCCCTGAAATGTCTATGAAATGTAATACTCATCAATTCCACTTCTAAGACCATCTTCTGTGAAAATAATCAGATTGATGCATGAGGGTAGTCATTTCAATATTATTATAATAGTAAAAAAAATAGAAATAATTTAAATGTTAACATTAATGGAAAGGGCGCACAAATGTTGGTGAATCCAAAAGATGGCAATCTATGCAGCCACTAAAAAAATAATGTTTTCAAATAGGATTTGGTGATGTAGGGGAATGTTCATGATATCTTGTTAAATAAAGAAAGTAGAATCCACAGTTACACTGAGAGCACGTTAATAGCAGTTAGCTTTGGGTAACAGAAATAAGGGTTACTCTTATTTTCTTACATATACTTCTCTGTATTTTTAGATTTTTCTACATAAACGTATATTGCTTTTAGAACCGAGGTAAAGACATTTTCCCTTTTATTTTCCTTTTGATTAACTGGTAAATACATACAGTCTAAACTGATTATCCAAACAGGGTAGAAGCCCAGCTGCAGACCCAAGAGCTAAAGAAGGAGAGATTAGAGGGCAAGGGAAATAAAAACAGGGTGCAGTGGTTCAAGAATAGTGTTTATAGTTTATATAGTGTTTATAATATATGAAAGATAAAATTTTTTAAAAAGAACACTTGTAAAACCCCCACTGAAAGGGATTCCTAAGACCCAATAAATGTTATTTTATTTTGGAGTTCCCATCCTGGCTCAGCAGAAACGAATTCTGACTAGCATCCATGAGGACACAGTTTCAATTCCTGGCCTTGCTCAATGCATTAAGGATTCAGCATTGCTCAGCACAGATCTGGAGTTGCTGTGGCTGTGGCATAGGCTGGCAGCTACAGCTCTGATTCGACCCCTAGCCTAGGAACCTCCATATGCCATGGCTGTAGCCCAAGAAAGACTATATATATATATATATATATATATATATATATATATATATATACACACACATATATATATACAATATATATATAATATTTATATATTATATTTTATTTATTATTATCATTTTTTTCTTTTTATGACCACACGTAAGGCCATAAAATTCCTGGGCTAGGAGTCAAATTGGAGCTGCAGCTCCTGGCCTATGCCACAGCCACAGCAATGCAGGATCCGAGCTGCATCTGCGACCTATACCACACGTTGAGAAAATGCCAAATCCTTAACCCATTGAGTGAGGCCAAGGATAAAACCCTCATCCTTGCAGACACAATATCAGGTTCTTAACCCACTGAGGCACAAGGAGAACTCCTTTAAAAAAAAATTATATATTATTTTAAAAGGACATTAGAGAAGAATGTTGATGCTGATTATTCTCTGCCTTTTTAGATTATCTGCCACCTCTACATCCTGCCCCAGGAAAAGACAGCCTGCATGGACTGTGTCCCTAAGACATCCTTACTCATAATTACAAGTTGAATTAAGAGGCTCTAGCAAAAGACTAGATAGAAGTAGAGAGAAGCTGAGCTATCCATTCTCCCTGCTGTCTGGCAACAGTGCATCTCCAGAACCAATCGCAGTGGGCAGTATCTATGCTACTTTACCTGTGGCCACAGATGCTGTTGTACAGCTCCTTCCCACAGCTCTGGTTCTCTCTAGGATCTGGTAGCTGCCCTGTCCTCTTGCATCTTCAGGCCTTGTACCAGTAGGCTGGCTTTTCGCTTGCTAATCTCTCAATGCTATCCCTGGTTAGTTCCCTTCCCTTTGCCCACATCTGCAAGTTGTCCCTATATTAACTCTTTTCAATTAACCCTATGAGGGCACCATCTGTCTCCTGCCAGGCTTCTGACTGTAGGATGTTTAAGGTGAGTATACAACAGCTGCAGGGATGTAGAGTGGGTGGAATAAGCAGGTGGCCCGTGTTCAGAGAGCAGAAGTCTTTGCACAAAGGCAAGATTATCATCTGGGAAAAGCCACAGAGAGCTGAGTCTGGATACAGAGTAATTTGGCTGGAGACTTTTTCAAGAAAAGTAACGTTACCCAAAAGTCAGGTAGGGTAAACAGAGCATTGTGGAAGAAGTTGAATTTATAGCATCCCACATATAAACTTTCTGGCAGATCTGCAACTTCTAGAGGGAAATTTGGAGAGAGTTGGCTGGTGGCTCCAGTTCAGAGGAGTCTACTTTTTTGTGGATGTGGAGAGACATTTGTGGATACAGCACCATTACCTTTTTAAAAGTTGTTGTATGGAGTTCCCTTCGTGGCTCAGTGGTTAACAAAGCCGACTAGGATCCACAAGGATGCAGGTTCGATCCCTGCCTTTGCTCAGTGGATTAAGGATCCAGCATTGCTATGAGTTGTAGATCACAGACATGGCTCGGATCCCACATTGCTGTGGCTGTGGTGTAGGCCGGCAGCTATAGCTCCAATTGGACCCCTAGCCTGGGAACCTCCATATGTTTGGGTATGGCCCTAAAAAGCAAAAAAAAAAAAAAAAAAAAAAAAGATCGTTGCATGAATTTGTTTGGATTCAAACCCAAGAGTATCTTGTCACTTCTCCAGTGCTGGGTGACTTTGCTCTAGGAGTAACCCTCAGTCTCTGATTCTTGCTCCTGCTTGAATTGGGTGCCTGCTGCTCTATTGACGGAATATCTAACCCTTGCTCTTAGCCAGTACCACTTTTACTTTCTGAACCAGACTTGGACATTCTGCCCTAGCATTTTAACTCCCCTGCTCCCATCTTGGAGTTGGCAGCCCTCACCTGTTCCTTCCTGTCTCTGAGCAAGTTAGACCAGATGACAGACACGCCTCTGCAAGCAGACTTCCTCAAAAGCTGGACTTTGGCCTTGGAGCCTGAGCCCCTGGGCAAAGTGATTTGAGCAATAAAAACTTACATGCACACACTGTATCTTTTTTCAAGGACTTTCTGCTCTATCTCATTTGCGTCTGGATTTTTTCCTACCAGGATGAAGGTCAGGGGGAAAAGGCAAGTGAAAGGGCTGGGAAGCTGCCCCAGAACCAGAGTCAATCCCCTGATTTCCCCCAGACGAACGTTGTGGAGCAGTGTTTTCTTTTGGTCATAAAGTTGTAGGAATTTGCTACAACTCCCACCCCACCCTGTACCACCCACCTCCCGCCTGCTCTACACACACCAAAAGAAAGGCAGTATTGTCCAGAGGTGATTTCCAGGGATTCTATGATGAGGTAGGTGCAGGATCTTAGCCTTAGTCTAGATAGAAAGCCTTTTCATGGTCCCCCAAATAATGACATCTTGGGCACCTGACTCAAGCCAACTGAATTGCCAAATATTAAAGTATGTATCAAAAAGCACAGCTCTAATTTTTTTTAATCTCATGTCAATTCTCACAACAATCCTAAAAGGTACATAGATTCTATTATTTATTCTCTTTAAGACAAGGAGACTAAAACATACAAAGGTTGAATGAGTGGCCCAAGATCCCACAGGTAGCAAGTGGCCAAGCCCAGCTTGGGACCCAGGCAGATGGCTCGGTAGCCTGCGGACAAGGTCCTGAACTGAAGCAGCAGGTTTCAAGGTGTCACGTCCATGAGACCCTCACGAAGTGGTGTTTGGATCTCTCATTTTCTCCCTGAGGCGAACAGATGGAAATGCAACCTCCAGTCAAGACTGCTCGGTGAATATTAAGTACAAACAAATGGGAATTAGATTTTCTTAATGAAGGGTTCTTGAGCTAAGAGTGCTTGAAATAATATATGCTTCCCCCACTGAGGAAAGTAAGTACCAGCCCAGAGGACTGGAATCTTCAGGTGAGGGCATGAGGGCATCTTTTGCCCGTCACTGGCAGGGACGGATGGCCAGGTTCGTGGTCCCCTCCTCTTCTTCCCAGCCCAGCCACTGAGAATTTTCTGTTAACACTTTCTTCACTTAGATATGTTAATGTTATTGTCTTTGCCACAACTTTAAATATGTTAATTGCCAGGCTTTGAAGGCAGCCATTCTCAACCTCTTGATTGAAACAATCCGGAAGCTCATTAGCCAGCCCTTCCTGAGCTACAATTCTGGGTTTGCATTTAGGGACTCTGGCCCCATCCTTCTGAGTTGATTTGCTTAGTTTAACTCTGAGTTCCAGAGGTGCTTTAACTATCATTTTTATGCATCTTCAAAATTCCCTCCTTTCTAAAGTTGAACTTTTTACCTTCCTTTTTTATTTATTTTTTGTCTTTTAGGGCCACACTCACAGCATATGGAGGTTCTCAGGCTAAGGGTCCAATTGGAGCTATTGGTACCGGCCTACACCACAGCTCACAGCAATGCCAGATCCTTAACCTGTTGAACGAGGCCAGGAATCGAACTGGCAACCTCATGGTTCCCAGTCGGATTCGTTTCCGCTGCGCCACGATGGGAACTCCTTACCTTCCTTTTTATTGCTGGCAGAAATGTTCCAAGTCAGCAGTCACCACATGTGTTCCCCATTTGAAACGATGGGGCATCTAGACCTTTGGTGAGTTCTTTCATTTTGATTGTTTTGTTCAAAGCTCCCTGATATCGAGACAGCCTGGGACCTGAGACCTGAGACACTTTGCTGCTGCAGTGCTTGCACCTGGACATATGTCTCCTCCAGCAACAAAATACAAAGAAACCGTAAAGGTAACTAAAATAACTGCATGCATGCCCAAGTGTGGCAAATTTTGAAGAAGCTACAACAAAACCAAAAACTCAACTGCCACTTTTGAGGAGGCAGGAGCAAAAGCAGTTACTGAGCATGCCAAGAGGGTGGGCAGACCACCTTAGCAGCCCCTCCAACTGACCCTTAGACTCACCCCTACCCTCAATGCATAAAAGGAACCAGCTCCCCCTGCCTTGGGGAGCCAGCAAGGGAGCCTGTTATTACGTGTTTTCATTTTCCTCTGCTGCAGCAGGAGCCCTGAATAAAGCCTTGCTTGCATTTCTTGTCTGGCCTCTTATCAATTTCTACTGATGAGGAAGGCTGAGAACCCTGGTCAGGGACAATATCAACTGCATAGAAATGAAGGAAGTTTTCTTGGGGATGCTAAGGAGAGAATGAGGTAATATTAAAAAATCAGCACTTCCATCCTGGATAAAACATGGGAAGAAGCAGTGTGGCTTATCTTCCTGAATTAATCCTGAAAAGTGGCACATTTTAAAATGGGTACTATGTTGATGTGACTGCTAACCCGATTGAAAAGATCTCAGGAAAAGAAATCTGAAAACAGGACTCGATTTTCCATATGTTTTCTCCACCATTACTCACTACCAGTTTGGAGCTGAAAACATAAACTTGAATATCTCCAACCACTTGCACATAAACCACGTCATTATAAGTTGTTCATGTCTGAAACTGTTTATATATTCTCTTCTGTGATATGAGTCTAGCACTTGACTTTAAGATTTTAAATATATATAATGTATATAATAATAATATAGTACACATATAAATATATATGATAGCAACGCTTAGGAGAAGTAACAATGCAAATGCCAAATGGAGTATAAAAATGGTCCCTTCAGTTCAGTGTTCTTACTGTAATGATGATACCAATAGATACTTTACATGAAAGCTTGGTGATTTTGCACAACAAAAACTGACTTCGGGAGACTAGGTAAAATATTTCAAACATCTCTAGCAATTCTTAATCTAGTAACAGTCAATCTGCTTTAACAGTAATAAATGTCTTCCTTTTCTAGTAAAAGTCACCTGTATTCAGAGATCAAGTCACAAGAGAGTCTTTGGGACCTCGCTGCCTCAAGCAAGCTTGATGGATGGAGCCAACTCTAGAATGGGCACCACATCAAGAGGGTAAATCCGCAGTCCACACCATTGTACATCGTAAAGGTATGTTATTCACAGTGAAACTCTCCATTCTTTTCTACCTTACTCTTGGCTCCAAGAGTTTTATGAGTCTCTTGTCTTCTGCCTCGCCGTGGATTTGCCCAATGAAATACACCTGTAGGAGATCAGATATAGGCGATCACGATGTTGGTGTATTTTCTCCACCCCCGTTCCTGCTGTATCTCTACATAGGCAATATTTATGTTAGATGTCCGTTTCCACATCGCTCTGCATAGGGGTCACATCCTCCAATTTTGCTAACTCTGAAGTTGCACCTTCCACTATTGGTTTGCCTAAAGCTGCCCACACTCCTAAGAAGTTCCTTTATTAAAGTCTTATCACATAATCCAGTTCAAGTGGGTTGTCTGATTCTTTTTAGAGCCCTGACTGACACAAATGTTAAAACTAGGGAGTTCCCTTGTGGCACACTGGGTTAAGAATCTGGCATTTTCACCGCAGGGGCTCAGGTCACTTCTGTGGTATGGGTTTGATCTTTGGCCTGGGAACTTCCACCTTCAGCAGGTATGGCCAACAAACAAACAAAACCCCCAAACCTAAAAAAATTAAATCCAGTGGTTTTGGGTGAGATCATTTGCAATAAAATGAGAAGTAATTTTGAAAACTTAGCCACCTACCCAGATGCTACGTTGATCAGCTAGGAAAAGTTAGAGAACAGATTTTCCTAAGACTGGATTTTTGTTTTACCCCAGAAAAGGAGAACACAAATATCAGGACTAGGGGTAAAATCCTAGAAGAATGGATTCATTATACAAATTAACTAAAAGTTAAACAGAGGCTCAAAAATTTGGTTAGATGAGCAGATTCTCTTTTACCTTTCTTTCTTTTTTTTTTTTTTGAAAGTTCTTACAATCATTACCTTCAAGACAAAGCTTTCATTGCACTTGACAAGATGGCTATAACAAAACTAAGTTTGAGAGGTAAAAATTGTTGATTCTGGAGTTCTGCTGTGGCACAGTGGGTTAAGAACCTGACTACAGTGGCTAGGGTCACTGTGGAGGTGTGGGTTAAAGTATCTGGTATTGCTGCAGCTGCAGCTAAGATTCAAGTCCTGGCCCGGGAATTTCCATATGCCACCAGAGCAGTTGTTACAAGAAAAGAAAAGAAAAAGTTGATTCTGTGGATCAACACCCTTAGTTCTTAAATTTAATGAAAATTATAGATTAAGCAATAAAGTAAACAACTCTCTCACCAGCCATCTTTCATCATTTAAAATATCCTTTGAGTATTTCTCTAACACACACATGAAATTGATGAGTGGATCAAAAACACCTATGAGCCACCACATGTCAGAAGTGACACAGCCTCATAGGAGAAAGATTTACTGAAATTGAAATTTTCACTAATGGTAGTATGAAAATTAGCACTAATTCCTCTCTTGGGCACATTCTGCTGATCTTGTCTTTTCTCTATAAAATGCAGCCTCCAAGAGATCAGAGATGTTATAGCTCTTGTTTACCACTGTGTTCTAATCTGTTCAGGCTGTTATAATTGAATACCATTGGCTAAGTGGCTTATAAACAACAGGAATTTCTCAGGCACAGTTCTGGAGGCTGGGAAGTACAAGGTCTGATGAGAGCCCAGTTTTTGGTTTGTGGATGACCATCTTTTTGCTATGTTCTAAGGTGGTGGGAGGGGAGGGGATGGGAGATCTCTGAGGTTTATTTATACGGCACTGATCCCATTTATGACAGCTCCACCCTTAGGACCTAATCACCTCCTAAAGGCTCCAAATACTATCACATCTAGGATGGGGACTTTGACATACAACTTTGGGGAGGACCCTTCTTCTTTGTACTTTTTATATCCTCAAACAGAACCCGACCTACGTAGCCACTTGATAAATGTTTGCTGAACAACTGAGTAGGAGTTTCCTTAGTGATTAGTTTGATCTAGCTCATAAAGTTGTAAAGAATATATTCTTATACACATCTTGAGATTATTGTCTTCATGAAATATCATAAATCCCAGGCAGATGTGAGAAACTGCCTGGATGAAATTGAAAGACAGATTGGATTGGTATCTTCTCTTTTTGCCAGAGGTGGGGAGAAAACTTTTTGTCCTGAGGGGAAACAATCTTAAACATATACTTTATTAATACAATATGGGTGTACTATGAAGTCTAATGCAAAATTCAAATAATATTCTTAAATAGAATATGATACAACAAAGGGGTGTTCTTCTTTCAGTGACAGTCTTCCCAAGATGCTGGAAGTTCAGATGGACTCTTCTATGCCTTTAGGAGCCCTGCTCAAAGACATTCAGGTAAGAGAAGTTTTGGCTATTATAACTAATCTTGAGTGAGTCACTCATTAAATTATTATCCACTAAGTCTCTGGCTCCCTTTTCTGCTAGTGTACCCCTTTGTTGTTATTTTTTAATAACGGGAGATATTTACAATACATTCTCTCATTTATCCATTCATTTTTATCTTTAGGTTGGTGGATCAGTCATTACCTGAGCCTGCATTTACATGCACATCATTGTGTCTAGGAATTCTTGGGTTTTTTGTTTGTTTGTTTGTTTTTGTTTTTCTAGGGCTACAAGTGCAGCATATGGAAGTTCCCAGGCTAGGGGTCTAATCAGAGCTGCAGCTGCCAGCCTACACCACTGCCACAGCAATGCCAGATTTGAGCCATGTCTGCAAACTACACCACAGCTCACAGCAACTCTGGATCCTTAATGCACTGAGAGAGGCCAGGGATCTAATCCATGTCTTCATGGGTGCTAGTCAGGTACATTACCACTGAGCCACAAGGGGAACTCCATGAATTCTTAAGAGAATTATTTTATTCCATTATGTCTTAGGTTAGGTTATCTGGAGATCATACTCCATATATAGAAACTTAAGAGGGAGTGTGCTCAAAATCAATTCTTGTGTAGAAGTGAGGGAAGTAGGATGGCATAGGGATGCATTTTCAACCGAGGTCTAATACAAGTAAGTGGGATGACCACTCAATTGTTGACCAGTCTTAAGGAAGGAGATCTGGACCTTTACACCCTGTCCCCTCCCCTCTCCCCAACCACAGAAAACTCAGTGATTGTAGGCATGTGGGCTGCACTGTGAATGACATATAATTTTCAGGGAGGATCTATTCCATTGAGGGAAATTCTTGGATAGTAATTCAGCTGAGAGGTTAGCTGCTAACAATCCCAGCACCAGGAGAATGAGTACTGAGATCTGCGTGATGCATCAGAGCCTACTCTATTGCTGTGGTGGGTTCAAAGCTCTTCCAAGGACTTCCTCCTTAACATGTTGTTTTACAAGGATGCAGTTTCATTGCCTCTGGCTGTGTTGGCTAATCTACAGATGCAGTTACTTATTTAAGACTGCAGAGAGAAACATCCATCCCTCCATTCTGGAATGCAGAAAAGTCAAAGGCCTTGACTCTGTTCTCCCTATCCCTGACATCCTTATCAACTGCTGAAAACTAGTGTTCAATTTTCTTTCCTCAAGAAAATGTGTTCAAGTATCGATGGACTGTCAGGTTACTCCCATTTATAATGCAGTTGGTTGCTAGTATGTCCTGGGTTCATTCTGGCAACAATATATTTTAAAACCCTTGGGTCCATGACCTAGGGTTCATTAACTTATTGTTTAGGAACTTGTTGCCTCTTTAATTTATTAATTTTTGTTTTCTTTGCTATAGAGAGTTGTTTGTTTTGGTTTAAGAATTGGCCTCGTTGAGAATAATGTAATGAAAAAATAATTTGGGTAGAGAGTGGTTGTGACAATGCCCATAGGTTGGTACTAAGCGGTCAATGAAGAGCTGAGGCAGGTCCAAAATTGCCTTCTCCTTTCTCATGGACCACTGGGGCCTCAATAATTGAATTGGATTTTCAATTCTTTTACTAACAAACAGCCAATTTCCCCTATTCTCCAGCCTATGTACTAGAAAGGAGCCAGTTTGATTGGATTTGCTAATTACTAATTACTTTATCAGGTATAGCTCTTGATATCAGGTTATCTCATGGGTCATCAGTTAGGCTATGGATGGCTGCCCTTAAATTAGGGGATATTCTTGGTCTGATCAGTAGCTATTCTAGTTCCTGAAAGAGCCTGTATCCTGTATATTGGGGATACAATAAAAGACCTTACAGCTAGAAAAAGCTCATCAAGTTTGGTAGAGTTCATGACCAACATATGCTACTCATCATTTATACCACCATTTGGGGGTATCAAGTACCAAAAGTTTATTGCGGACTTAGCAAATTGATAGCTCATTTTATTTACTATGAATTTAACTCTTTTGAGTCTTGTGAGATAGTTTAAAGTTCATGTACAATGTATTTATATTCTTTATTATATTTATTTTCTAGTTATATAAAAAGGAATTTGAAGATAATGTCTAAAAGTTGCAATAGGTTCTAACAAGAGTGTACCGTCTTGAAAGAAAAATGCTAATTAAATCAAGTTTTCCTGGTAGTATTGAAATAAAAATTACTTACAATTCATATACACATGTGGTAAAGTATTCATGGATTTCTCAAATAATTTCATATAAGGAATCACAAATTTAAACTTGGATAGTCTTCAAAACTTCCATCATGAATCCATGGATTAGTGTCTAAAATTACAGCGCATAAAATAAATGAAACATTATCAGATAGCATTATAGTTAGACATCCTCAGCATTCAATATTAATAGGATTTTGGGATTTGCTGCTTATAGGCCTGTGTAATCAAAGCTAAACAAAACTGTTAATTTGAGTTTGATGACTGAGCAAGAGTAGGAATTTTTTATTTGTTAAATGACAGAAATTAATAGTTACTTCGGCAATCAAGGAAAAGCTTATACATTTCACTGCTAAAATGTAGACGTTCATTCTCTTAAGAAAAGCATGATTTTAGCCTAGGCTGGGAAAAATGTATTTTCATAAATATAGCAAATTGAATTGAAAATATTATCAGCATATTTCCTAAATCTAAAATGTTTATGAGACCAAAATCTCTATTTATGAATTTCTATAGAAGCCCACCAGGAAAGACCTCCTGGGCCAGTCATTACATCTGCTCTTGAGTCTTTCCCTGCCTGTTTCCTTGCTAAGTGGCTTCCAGCTAGTCAGCAAGTATGAGACACTGGTGGTAGCTAAGGCAGGAAAAAGGAATCCCAGGTATGGGTATTTCTCTTTCTGTCTCCATCTCTCTCCTCTGGCTATGTTTCCACCACGCAACTCCTTATGTTTCCAGGTCTCCTCTGGACAGCCCCTCTCTCTGTGCCCCCAGCCTCTGCTATGGTTTTAGCTCAGCCAGACTGCCCAGCTTCTGTAACACTGTCTCCTCCCGGCATCCAGCCAAATCCTAGAGAAAGAAGCAATGTCCTTCCGTGGGGGAATCTCTAACTTGCCTCGCACTTCCACACTTCCTGTTTGGTTTTTCAATTCCTCCATCAACAGTGTAATTAACTTTTTGTATTCAGTTCCCTCTGTTTGAGATAAGGTCTGTTTCTAGTTTGTCTGACTTGGGCCCTGAGTCACGGAACGCACCCCCCCTCCCCCATGCCCCATGCCTGGGACAGGAGTTGGGCTGGATGTTAAGCAATCACACAGTCCACTGCTTTGGATAAACATGTGTACAGGTGGGGATATTCTACACAACTGTGTACATATGCGATGTTTCACTGAAATATAGTTTTATGCAGTCTACTCCAACTTTTGGATTCTCCCCAACTTTCAGTTACTCTCTACTCTAATTCTTTATACCGGAAGTTGTCAGAATAATAACAAGTAAATGCTATTTTATGAATATTACTCCTTTTCTTTCATAAAACAGATCCAAACTCCTTAGTCTACGTCTCATAGCTCTCCCTCATTTATCTCTCTCATTTCCTTCCTTCCATATCTTTATAACTGTATATCCTGTGTTGTAGTCTCATGAAGCCTATCTGTTCTGGTCAAACTCTCTTGCCTTTCATTTTTTGAAAAACTGACATGTAGTTTACAATGTTGTGTTCAAGTGTACAGCAAAGTGCCTCAGTTATCCAAATTTATATATATATATTCTTTTTCAGATTCTTTTCCATTATAGATTGTTGTAAGATATTGAGTATAGTTCCCTGTGCTATATAGTAGGTCCTCGTTGTTTACTTACTTTGTATATAGTAGTATGTGTATGTTAATCCTAGACACCTAATTTATCCTCCCTTTTCCCCCTTTGGGAACCATATGTTTGTTTTCTTGGTGTGTGAGCTTGTTTCTGTTTTGTAAATAAGTTCATCTGTGTCATTTTTTTAGATTCTACATATGAATGACATCATTAAATTTGTCTTTATCTGGCTTACTTCTCTTGGTATGGTAATATCTGGGCCCATCCATGTTGCTGCAAATGGCACTATTTCATTCTTTTTTATGGTTGAGTAATATTCCATTGTGTGGTGTGTTTGTGTGTGTGTGTGTGTGTGTATCTATATATAGATAGACAGATTTTTTTTTTTTGCCTCACCCACAGCATATGGAGGTTTCCAGGCCAGGGGTCAGACCCATGCCACAGCAGTAGCCAGAGCCACAGTAGTGATGATGCCAGATCCTTAACCTGCTGAGCCACTGGGTAACTCCCTACACCTTCTTTTTTAACATTCAATATCCTATTCTCTACCATTGTGTCTTCACTAGGGAAGCAGTACCCCTTCTTATCATATCTTTGACATTAATAATACTTTATAAATATAATAAAATAGTAACTGGTAATGAATGATGCATCATCATACACATGTGTAACTTCTCTGGATCTCTTACTTCTTAAATATTGGCATTCTCTAGAATTCTAGTCCAAGTCCTATTGCCTTTTCCTTTTAAACTCCTTTTGTTGGATGATCTCATCCCTTCTAATGAGTCCACCTCCAAATCTTTACAGCCTCTAAACCTAAATATCTAGTCCCTGGACTTTTCTCCTGAAACCTTATGTTTCCAACTAACGAAACCCTTGCAGGCACATCAAACTCAAAATCTCCCAAACTGAATGTACTCATCTTTTCCCATCATCCCCAGCCCTCCCCCAGCCTTTTCATCTCTTAATTGGAAACCTGAGTTTTTCTTGACTCCTCCTCAAAACCTTGCTGTCTTTGATCCATCACACATCTGGAAGAGCTCTCCAACCTGCTTTTCCTCATGGTCTCTATCGCCTGAGTCACAACTGTAGACAATCTCTGCAACCTCTTTCCCTGCCTCTCTCTCTTGGCTCTTTAATGCTCCAACCTAACTGACTTTCTCTTAATTCCTATAACACAGCCGTCTCTGTCTTGTTTCAGGAATATTTGCATTTGCTGTACCTTTTACTCCAGGGTTCCTCGCAAAGTCCTTTTTTTTCTCTTGTTTGTCTAATCGAAACAGGTTCTCTCTTACCCCTTTGTTCCTTATCACACAGCCTGTTGTTTATGCCCTGCATTACACCTTATCACAGGCTGCAAATATTTTGTTCACTTGGCTAGTCATTTATCATGTCTTCCTCACTAGAGTCTTGCTTTGTGATTACTTTGTGCTCAGCAGATAGGTGTTAGGTAAATACTGTTGCACAAAGACATGAATGAGGGAATGAATGAACTAAGTAGGCGTTTTGTCTGTGGCCTTGGTCTCCTGTTTTCTTCTAAGCACAAATCTGATCAGGTCACTGTCCTGTGTAAAATCCTCTGATGGCTTTCTATTTTCAGTCATAGTCATCTTAACACTCAGCAACTCCGTTAGAGATTTATAATTGTGGCAAAAACAAGAGTTCAGAATCTGAAGTTTAAATGGAGACTGCAGAAACAGATACCACCTTCTGACCCAAAGAAGGTTCAAAGTTCAAAGCTGAGTCAAGGTTGGTCATATCTATTGTTCTATATTTCATTATCAGGCAAACAGGGAAATAAGAAACTGGACTAGAGTTCCCTGGTGGCCTAGTGATTAAGGACCCAGCGTTATCATTGCTGTGGCTGGGGCCACTGCTGTGGCATGGGTTTGATTTCTGGCCCAGGAACTTCTGCATGCTGCAGGTGTAGCAAAACAAAACAAAACAAAACAAACAACAACAAAAACAACAACAATAAAACAAGCACAGTTTCAGGATCTGGCTCCTGAATTTGGTTGGTCACTTGACTTATTCAGTCCTCAATTTTCTCATCTATAAAATGAGGAGATTGTCCAAATAATCTCCAAGTTCCCTTTCAGCTCTGTAATTCTGATCCTCAGGTTCTAGACTATTACATCTCAGGATTATTTTTTGAGCATCAAATTAAATAACATATAGATATAACACAAATCTTATTATTTTTGCTATGATTGTGACATTCTCATTACCAAGCAAGTAATACTTGGGCTTCACAAATTGTTGATGACCCATGATGATATGCAGCCTCCAAGCATCATTTGGTTTGTTACTTCATGGAAATAGTTTCAAGTCCAGTGACTCTAAGTGGCATTTAGAAATGTTAGTAAATATAATAAAAGGTGGGGGGGGGCAGTGATACATTTCACTTTCTATGTGCTAGAGGATTTATGTATATTATACCCAAGTGCAGAGTACTTTGTGTGTGTGTTTGTTTTAGCTGTTGCTTATGTATTATTTTTAGTGCATTTTTGTATGTGATAATTTCTACTGTACAACAAAGTGATTCAGTTATGTATGTTCACATATCCATTCTCTTTCAGATTCTTTTCCCATATAGATGATCACAGAGTATCAGGTGGAGTTCCCCATGCTATACAGCAGGTCCTCGTTGGCCAATCATTCCATACACCTCAGTGTGTACAGTACTTTGGAACCATGGTCTATTTAGCTCTGGTTTACTAGTTCTGCTTACAGTCCTTTTATATGCAAGCATCTGATTCCAAATCTCAGCTCTCCCTCTACCTTCTGACCATTAAATGAACACAAAGAATATAAACGAGGGGCAGAAAAAGCCCTTAGGAAACTGAGTAGGATTAAAAAGAGAAGTCTTGATTGCAAGCTCACCTCAGTTCAGGATCTACTTGGATGACTGAGCTTGTTTGAGAGTGTCTTTGACCATTGCATTCAGTCTCCTTTTTCCTTTTTTTTTTTTTTTTCTCTTTTTAGGGCCACACTCACGGCATATGGCATGTGGAGGTTCCCAGGCAAGGGGTCATATTGGAGCTGTAGCCGGTGGCCCACACCACAGCCACAGCAATGTCAGATCCAAGCTGTGTCTTCGACCTACCACAGCTCACAGCAATGCCAGATCCTTAACCCACTGAGCAAGGCCAGGGATAGAACCTACATCCTCATGGATACTAGTCAGATTCATTTCTGCTGAGCCACGACACAAGCTCCTCGGTCTCCTTTTTTTTTTTTTTTTTTTTTGTCTTTTTGTCTTTTGAGGGCCGCACCCGCAGCAGATGGAGGTTCCCAGGCTAGGGGTCTAATCAGAGCTCTATAGCTACCGGCCTACACCACAGCCACAGCAACACAGGATCCCAGTCAAGTCTGCGACCCACACCACAGCTCACGGCAACGCTGGATCCTTAACCCACTGAGCGAGGCCAGGGATTGAACCTGCAACCTCATGGTTCCTAGTCGGGTTCGTTTCCACTGCACCATGAGGGGAACTCCTCGGTCTCCTTCTTAACTCTATCCAAGAAACCTAGTGGAGAGAGGACGCAGTGCTATTGTGAGTACAACCTACTCCCAGTGGTCAGCACTCGTGGCCCTAATGTACTTCAGAGAAGGAAATCATACAGTGAGGAAAGACTTCTCTCCATCAGCCCTTAATGAAATATTGCAAAGGTTTCCTTGCTTTGTGTTAGTATATATATATACTATATATATATATATGAGACAGTTATTTCATGATTCAGTTCCTTTACAAGAAAACATATTTCAAAGTAGAATATTGATATTCATACAGTAGAATTCAGTATAAGGAGGGATGGTCTGGGTGAATCATTGTGAAGATGTATGAGTGTTATAGAATAGGCATAAATAAGGACCTTTCAAACAGCTGGTAGCCCACAATCCTCCCTTTGGGGTATAAAGTATTTATGCTTTAAGGAGCCCTATAGATACAGTTGACAAATAAATGCCATAAGGCATTTAGAGACAAACATCTCTTAAGAAAAACTCACTCTTGCCAAGTTAAAGAAAACAAAACAAAACCCTTTGCTTTTAAATGTGAAAGTACAGAAAGAAAAATCATACCCATTTTTCTCTTATGGTGTCACTCTGGCACCTGCTTTCATAAGGAAGCTAAGAACATAATCTATTATACTAATTGCCCCCAAAGTCTTGGAAAAAAGATTATATCCCATTCAATAAATTTTTTTTTTTTTGTGATAGAGCTTGTTATAAATAATTCCTTGAAAGGTAAAAATATTTTCTTTTTTAACAGTGCAAAACATCCAAATGGATGACTGGTCAACTACATATTAAAAACTATCATTCTTTCTTCAATATACACCCAATAGTACCTGACATTTTAGTTATACTTTCCATGACACAGAGCAGCTTAATAATATTGGTCAATATTACCGTTCTCTGCATAAGGCATTTTCACTGGCTACTCCAAAACTTGCTAAACTATTGGATGACAAGTGGGAAAATATCACACCACAGGAATTATTTATCTATGCAAAAGCAAAACAAGAGAATGGAGTTCAGGCCTGGAATCCTCTAGCGTTACTCAATCAACACAATTTACTTACTGTCTTCTGCCCAGGAGGTCCCACAGGGCACGAAATACCACCTGAGGAATTTGCTGGGCATGATCATCTGTGTGTTGCCATCATGATCTTTTACATTACTTCTTAATATATGATAAATTGTTTCCATGTATGTCTGTGATAAGGGTGAAAAGACACTTTAAATCTGGCTATTTAATAAACATGAAATGTAAATGGGAAACTCTTGATAATTACTAACTTGGGTCATTAAATTTCCCTCTGTGCTGTACAATGACCTGTTCATATCTGTGCCTACCTTCGTCCTTTTTTCCTCTCACACCTCACAACCTCTCCTGCATCCACAGGGCCTGATTCCACTGTTTCTGTGAGTGGCATTTGGGGAAACTGAGTATCCTTCGTGGTTGACTTGGGCTTCTTAAAGCCAGGACAGTAGGTCTGGGCTCTAGGTACTCGCAAGAGGCTAAAGCTGGGCTGAGAGGAAGTTTGTGATGTGAAGAAGAGCAGGAGCTATGCATTATCTGAAGGGAAGAGGAGGAGTCAGGAACAAGTGTGAAGAAGAAAAAAAGCCAGGAAGCATGAAGAATGGTCACATGCAAAGTTATTTCGTCACTTAAAAATCTTTGCTCTGTACCATGCTACATGATCACATAATATTCAAAGCGTCACACATGAATGCACTGAATTAGCATTTGTTTGCTCTACTCATTTGGTACTTTCCATGTAAGATCAGCATAGCCATTACTCTGAAGACATGGAGTCAGACTCCCTGGCTTCTAATCCAGCCTTGGTGATTTCTAAGAATGCCATTTTAATGGTCCTTGGCCTCAACTCCTTCATCTCTAAAAGGAAGATAACAAAAGTATCTCATAATGCTATTGCAAAGAAAAATAAAATATAGATACAGAAGATGCATACTTATATATGTGTATATATATACATATGTAATGTCTATCTATCTACCTATCTTCACCCAGAACAGTACTTTGCATGCATCTAAATTAATCATGTTCAGCAAAATTATCAAATTTATTGCTGTTTCATAGTTTCTTTTGAACCTCTCACATCTGTAGGCCTTATCTCCCCTACTATCTTTAAGACCCTTGAGGGTGGGAAGCAATCTTATATTTTGAGCTAAATGGGTTTTTCTTTTACCCCTTTCCTCAGTTGGGGTTTGCTCTTTCTCTGGTCTCAGTCCTTATGAGAGGTGAACCAGGACTGAACAGCAACAGTTGTATTCATTTCGCCAGAGGGGGCTTATGTGACTTAAGCTTGGATATGCAAGTCCTCGCCAGGAAAAGGCTCAGCGATGCTTTAGATGGCTGGCTTTAAGGCTATGTAAACCTGAAACAGTGGGGGTGGCCATCTTTGCCCCCTTTGGGGAGAGCCTGAGAATGGTGGCAACAGAGGGACACAGAGCCAAGAGATGGAAAGAAATAGCCTCTAAGGACATTGTTTGGGTTTCTGGATTCAATCTGCCTTAAAGGAACACTCTTTGGCTCTTCTGATTTTATAAGAAAATAGATCCTGTCTTCAGTTTATTTAAGTTAGTTTGCATTGGATTAGTGACCAGAATAATACTAATATATGTCTTCCTCAAATCAACTTGGTCTGCATGATCCCCTTTGATGCCATTGACCTGATAAAAGGCCCTGTACATACCATATTTTATATATATATATATATATATATATATGACATGTATGAATTAACAAATATAAACCTCTCAAAACCCATGAGTTTGTTAATTTAATCTCCTGTGCTTTGTTTTACTGTCATAGGCACATCAAGTTCAATTTAAGTGCATCTTGACATAGGAAATTTTTTTTTTTTTTAATTTAGAGAAATGCATGATGTAGCCCAGAGGAACTTGTAAGAAAACTATGTGGGAGAGGTTTGGAAGAATGAAGTTCCTCTTAGCATAACTAATTCCATGGTCAGTTCATTCCCTTAACCTCCCTGGGTACTGTTCTTTCACGATAATATGAGAAATGTAATTCTTACTTTACAAACTTGTTATTAGGCTCAAAGGAGCTCATTGATGTGTGAGCTAAGAATGGTACAAATGCTATTTTTTGACCCCCCCCCCCAAGATATGCCAATTTCATTTGATGATGGATACACACCTGCCGAAATCATGAACCTAAACGTGTTAAATTTTTTTTTTTCTAGTTAAAGAAACAACAGGAAGCACATTTCGGAAGGATATATGTGAACACACGCAGTCATATCTGGGTCTGAATGTAACCTTTGGGGGAATACTGAGCGTTCTCATCCTTAACGGTTCCAATCCCACGTTGTCTCCAAGAATCCCTTCAGTTTTTCTGTCTCAGGGCTTCAGAGAGCAGGGGCGAAGCTGTCCTTAGGACCAAGTTCCTAATAGGCCCTTGGGGCCACCCCTGCAGTTCAGTACCTACGAGCCTTCAGCCTTGGGGAGTATTTGTGGGCGTGGCGAGAAGCACCTGCTCCCCGGCTCTCCTCGAATCTTGCTCCAATCCCCTCGTTTTAAGGGTGTAGCTCTGCAGCTCCCAGCTATTCCCTCGAGTGTACTTTATGAGATCCGGTTTCGATCCCCCGGTGGGGAGTTCTGAGGTCCCGTTACAATTCCCTAGAACTCCATGTGGAGCGGGAGGGACAGAGCCAGGGAGAGACTGAGGGAGGGGACGAGTCTCCGGGCTCCAGTTACCGCCCCGCACGGCCCCCGCCCCGCGCCACTGAGTGCACGGCAGGGCCGGGGAGCGCCGCGGCCCCTTTAAGAGCCGGGCCCAGGCCGGCCCCAGGGCCGCAGGAGCCTAGAGCGCCGCGCGCCGCGGAGGAGTTGGGATCCGGCGCAAAACTTTCCTCCCAACTCCGGCCCCGCGCGCCGCCGCCGCCGCCCACTCTAGCCCGGGGCCTGGGGCCGGCCGCCCGGCTGCCGCCGCTGCCGCCACCAGGGCCAGGGCGAGGGCCAGGCTGGGCCGGCAGTTTCGCTTTGGCGGGCGCTGAGCAGCTGCCTGGGCCGGGCCGGAGCAGGAGCAAGAGGGGCATCCCGGTCCCGGGACCGCCGGGTCCCGGAGCCCCCGCCACCTGGGAGGTAGCCCTTCCCGCTGCTGCCTTCTCCCTGATTCCCGCCCGCCGGCGGCCGCCGGTCCGCGGCGAAAGGGCGCTGCTCTGAGTTCCCGGCCCTTAGGGGCGCTGGGGAGAGGCGCCCGGGTCTCCGTGCCCGCCCTCGCAGGGCGCCCCCGGAAAGTGAGGGCTGTGTCCGCCGGCCTAGACACCTGTTCGGCCGGCCCGGCGTGGTCGCCGGCAGACCAGGATGAAAGTGACCGTGTGCTTCGGTAAGACCGGCATCGTGGTGCCCTGCAAGGAGGGCCAGCTGCACGTCCGTGAGCTCACGCAGCAGGCGCTGCAGCGATACCTGAAGACCCGGGAGAAGGTGGGCGCGGCGCTGGGGGCGCGCGGGCGGGGCGGAGGAGGGGCGCGGCCGCGGGCGGGTCACCTGGGAGCGCTCCGCGGCCCTGGCAGCTGCCAGGTGCCCCAGGACAGGGTGGGAAGCTCTGGGGACACAGAGCGCCCGGGTGCTTGATTTGTCGAGACCTGTGGCCTCAACTTTTGTATGTTGCTAATATGAGTGACCTGGGTATCTGTGGGCGACTGTGGGCCTTGCTTCTCCGTGGGTGGTGGGAAGAACCGCAGCATCAGAATCACTGGAGGGTTCGTTAGAAATGTATCCTCTGGTGCCCTAGTCCAAACTCATGGCCTCAGAATCTGCTTTTCAACAAGCTTCCAGGTGATTGGAATGGCCCCTGGAGTTTGTGAAGCATTGACTGCTTTAGAAGTTGTTTGAACAGATCTCTAGGGAAAGGTTGAAGGTGCTGCTCACCTCAGGCGTGATTTTTAACCTGCCCAGAGGCCCGCTCCGCTTCTACTCCTTGGGCTAGAAAGTTGATTGGTTCAAGTAACAGACACTCAGAAGTTGTAACTGATTGGGCCCTTGGAATTTCAGCCTCCTGGGCTGCCCTCCCATAATGATTACGCAGGATGTCAGATGGAAGGATGCTGTTTGCTTTATACCAACCGGTCTACACTTTGCTGGTTTTACTTTAACATCACACATTCTGTGGACGTGTGTAGACTGTGTCAGGTCTGGAGTGACTTTTGAAATGAGGACCAAGACTATTCCCCAGCTCTGTTCCTGAAGTCAGGAACAAAAGAAAATTAAGTGAAGCTCTGGAAGAGTGTTTAATCTGCAGTGCATGCTCAGAAGACCTAGCTGGACTCTGGAACACAGGTGTTTGGCTAACAGGCTGGGCCTCTCCGTCTTCTTCGATGGCACCTTTAACTGGAGGCATTCAAGAGCATCTTTCCATTTTCTGAATCCTCAGTTGGGACATCTTGTTTGCCCCAAATCCTCCTCAAACAGGACAAGTCATAAACTCTTGCCTTAGAGGCCATTTGTTCTCTTAATGTTTGTTCTCGTGCTGTGGGAACTGCAGAATTAATGCGTTGGGCAATTTAATGATAGGAAGAGGTAATTTCTTTTAATCTCTTCTAGGTTACCCAAGGCATAAAAGCAATTTTGTTTCTTCTAAATATGCAGTTGAGGCATCCAAGAAAATCTTTGCACTTTCTGTGCCTCTACTAAGAGTTATTATATAGGAAAAAATTGTCTGGATGAATACATGTGTGAGCTGCTCTGAACAGTCAAGAGTTGGAGAAGAGCATAATGAATGGTCTGTTAATATATTAAATATCATCTCCAAAGCTGGATGCTTTACTAATGGAATTGAGGCAAAAAGTGAAAAAATATCAAAGTGGCTAATAAAACTGAGTATCCATTCAAAAGTTTTTTTTTCCATTGTTACAGTAGCATGTGCTGTTTATATTGTATAATTCAGTTAAAAACTGAGAGTTACACAACTAGTTTCAAGTTGTCCTTGAAATCATATTTCCCTAACTTCTGAAAGTAAGCTAAGGTTAAAAGTAGCAGCATTATTCTAGACAAATTATTAAAATAGATCTCATTGAAGGGTTATTTTACTGAGATGATAAACTTATTTTTTAATCATTATTTAAAATAATTTATTTCTAAAACCTTCTGTATTTAGAAGTTTAGTACCTGGAGCTGTCCAAGTAATAGAAGTCAGCTATATAAGTTTGTAAATAACATATGGGGAACTAACTCTATCATATTTAATGCATTGTAATTTGATTTTAAAAGATGTTAAAAAGCTATTGATATTCTGGACTGAAAGCATAATTTATAATATCACAGATTCCCATAATGTAATGGTATTGATCAGTTTACTATTATTACCAGACATAACATTTTTCTGTGTTTACATTTATATATTAGTGAATATGACATTTAAAGGTCTCCTGTAACTTATAAATCCTCCCTCTCTTCTTCGGCTTTTAAAAATCTCAATTTAATAAGTGGCAAGTGATATTTTTCCCTCCCAAAATATTCCTCTCTCATAGTTTCATTTTAAATAGCATTGTAATCATAACAAGGCTTAACTAATATTAAATGGTATTCCTAATGGAACTAAAATGTCACGAAGTACTCTGATAAAATCCATCGAATTTAGAAAATGATCGGAAAAGACCAGGAATGTCAAAATTCAATTTGAAAAATAATTTGTCTTAAATTTACGTTCTTTCAATCAGTGAAAGATTTAAAAGGCTAGTTCCACTGGACAGCAAATTTTTAAGCCCTAACTTAGTAAAAAAAAATAACAACCAACATGAATTGCGCTTACTTGGTACATGCACTATTCTAGGTGCTTTGCATGTATTAACTGAATTAACTTCATGAAGTAGGTACTAATAGTCTCATTTTACAGACAGGGGAAAAAGAAACACAGAAGTATGATTAGTACATGGTAGAACTGAGATTTGAACCCAGGAACTTTGTCTCCAGGTTCTTATTCTCCGTCATTGACTGCATAGCCTAGTAGCTCATTATGCAGTGGAATTGATCCATCTTATTTATTTTTTTCTCCAGTTTGTTTGAAAAAGATAATTCCATCTACAAACTGCTACACTACCTTTTAACCTAAAGAGAGCCGTTTTGTTTCCTGCAGAGGGATAGGGCATCTACAGACTCCTCTTGATTTCATCTTTTACAGTATATGTTATAGGGAGAAGCCTGATTTCCGGGACACGTATTGCAATACTCTTCCTCAGTCTAAATCCCAAACGGAAAAATAGGGCAAGATCTCTGAAAGATCCAGGTAGAGAGGGCAAGAGATAAAGGAAAAAAAAAAAAAAATAGCGAGAACGCGAATGTAAATTAAACCCTTTTCCTCCGGGGGTTCTGAATAATTTAGGTGGGAGAAAGGCAGATTTCAAGATTGAGGACAGAGTTGCGGCTTCTACAGTTTGAAGGCTAAGTGAAGCCCGAGAAGGCCGTTCTGGCTTTTGTGGGCAGCAGCAGAGAAGTAGCCGCTTCCAACTGAGAAAATAACCAAGACAATCCTATTGGTGGAACGTGGGGAACTCACTGAATCAGCGATCAGATAAGGCCAGAAGTAAGTTAAATGCTGAAGAAACTGAGGGCGACTTTGGGAAGGCTTTAATTATGTTCTGAAATCTGGGACTTTGAGGTGTCTGCGGCCTCCCCGCTCCCTGCCATTTGATGAACTCTATTGGGGAGGTGAATTAACAAGGGGCAAGAATTATGGGGTTGCTTGTCCTTGGATCCTGTAGTTTATCCTTGTCCAAGGCTCTAAATCCAATTTAGTTAAGTAGTTAGTGGAGAGGAGATTGTCGTGAGTAGTCAAGGTGGGGATCATTGAGTAATTAGTTAATTTATCATCAAAATTGCATGTCACTGGTGAATGGGGAATTGAGCCATCTCCTGCAGAGCTCCAAACCCCGGCTGATCATTAGTTACCTCTAATTTTAACGTTTAACATTTTAAATAATACAAATGCCTGAGTCCCTTTCTCCAAAATTCTCATTCATTGGGTCTGGAGTGGAGCCTGGGCACAGGTATTTTAAAAAGTACTCCAGGTGATACAGATGTCCAGCCAGGGTTGAGAACCACTAAACTAATCTACTACCACTGCTCTTTTTGGCATCACTAAACTCATTTGATTCTTCATTTCTTTTGATGGCAGGTTCTATGTCTTAGACATCTATAGACCAGCCATGCTGCACTGTCTTCCTGCTCCTACTCTGAATGATTTCTCAGGGCAGGTGCTCAAATAATTTCTTAAATTAAACATTCACTTTATAGGCAAGTAAATAAGGGAAAGATTTGTTGAGAAACAAAAGTGTGTATGAGACTGCATTGTGTGTGTGTTCAGGAGTTGAAATGAATGAGAAATGAACATTGGGTTCATGGGGTAGTGGGTATGATGGAGTTTTTAAGATTTGTGGATCTGTGTATATGAGGGTAGTTTTTATTTTAAGAAACATCTGATTGACTTTCAAAATGAATCTCTTCTATATTCAGATACTTTGAATAATGTGTTTGTTTTACAAGTTGAGGCCAGCTTCCCAGATCTGAACAAGATGAGAGCAACAACTCCATTCCTAAGTTAATTATGAGGTCAATCTAAGAATTTGTATAATAATAAGAATATGGTTAGATATTGTCGATCTAGCTTGGAGGAATAGGCTAGAACTCTTGAAATCCTGAATTCTTCAGCTTTTGATGTCTTGCTAGATTTTTGGGTTCCTATGTACATAAATTAGGACCACACTGGATTCCCAAAATGCTTTTCAATTTATTGGGTGTTGACGGACTCGAGTGCTTTATTTTCTGTTTGGTTTTTCCTCTCCCAGTGTGTGGACTAGATGCTCTATCCAGTGTGTGGATAGGACTGACCATTGACCAGGCACATGCCTCTGAACTGGTTTTGGTTTTGTTTCTTGACTTGCACAGGCTGTCTCTAAGTTTGCAAACACAGGGTTCGTGGGGCCTGCTATGACCCACAGACAGCTTTTTTGTTTTGTTTTGTTTTAGTTCAGCTCAGTGTTGTATTTCGACTTAGTTGCCATGTTGAAATATTTTGAAATTTCATGCAAAAATCCTGGTTTCTCTCTTCTTTTCTGGAGAAAAGAATCAGAAGCTCTGATAATACTGGACTTTACTCTCCCACATAGCCACCATCCTTTGACACTGAGGACACCACCACTTTCTCTCTAGAAGAAATCATTTTGCCCTGGTTTCCATTATTACCTGCCCAAGAGATGAGTATAAGTTATTGCTCTCCATCTAAAATGCTCTCAAGATTATCATGATCTGATAGCTAAAGCCCATGGTTACTTTTCAGTCCCTCTTTTTTTCTATGGCCACACCTGTGGCATACGGGCCTGTGCCACAGCCACAGAAATACCTGATCCGAGCCACATCTGTGACCTACGCTGTGGCTTGTGGCCAATGCTGGTTCCTTAAGCCCCTGAGTGAGGCCAGGGATTGAACCTGCATCCTCACAGAGAAAATATCAGGTCCTTAACTATCTGAGCAACAATAGGACCTCCTCAGTCTTTATTTTTGATGACATCCCACCTTTAAAACCATCTCTACCCATGAGCTCTCCAGGATTTTTAAACATCTCTCTCTCTTCTATATCTTTGCAGGTGCTCCCGATACTGTTTCCTTGGGTGCTGGCGCCTCAGGGTTCTGCCCTTTCTCTCGATCAGGTTCCAATCATTCCATGGCTTCAGCTACCCCCAGACACACACTTATAGCCCTGAACTTGCTAAAGACCCCAATATCCACCACCTGTAGACTTTTACCACCTCAGTCCCGTATATAGTTCAAGCCCAGCCTGTTCTCTGTGTGTCTGTTTGTACCCTTTCTCTTGTAGCCTGTTTTGTCATTTCTTTTTTTTTTTAATTTAATTCAATTTTTATTTTATATTGGAGTATAATTGATTTACGATGTTGTGTTATTTTCAGGTGTACAACAAAGTGATTCAGTTATACGTATACATATATCTGTTCTTGTTCAGATTTTTTTTCCATGATAGGTTATTACAGACTATTGAGTAGAGTTCCCTGGGCTATACAGTAGGTCCTTGTTGATTATCTATTTTATATATAGTAATGTGTATTCGTTAATCCTAAACTGCTCATTTATTCCTCCCCCTCACCTTTTCCATTTGGTAACTGTAAGTTTGTTTTCTAAGTCTGTGAGTTTGTTTCTGTTTTGTAAATAAGTTCATTTGTATTATTTTTGATGCCACATGTAAGTAATGTCACGCGATAATTTGTCTTTCTCTGACTTCACTTAGTGTGATAATCTCTAGGTCCATCCATGTTGTTGCAAATGGCATTATTTCATTCCTTTTTATAGCTAATAGTCCGTGTGTGTGTGTGTGTGTGTGTGTGTGTGTGTGTGTATATGACATCTTCTTTATCCATTCCTTTGTCAGTGGACACTTAGATTGCTTCCGTGTTTTGGCTATTGCAGTAGTCCTGCAATGAACATTGGGGTACATATATCTTTTCAAATTGAGGTTTTCTCTACATATATGTCTAGGAGTGGATCGTATGGATTGTATGGTCATATGGTAGCTCTGTTTTTTCAGTTTTTTAGGGAATGCCCATACTCTTTTCCATAGTGGTTGTACCAGTTTATATTCCCACCAAAACAAAACAAAATGAAAAGACAACCCACAGAATAGGAGAAATATTTTCAAACAAAGCAACTGACAGGAGATTAATCTCCAAAATATGCAGACAGCTTATGCAGCTCAATATAAAGAAAAAAAAAAAAACCCAATCGAAAAATGGGCAGAAGATCTAAATAGGGATTTCTCTAAAAAAGACATTCAGATGTCCAAAGAGCACATGAAAAGATGTTCAACACTGCTAATTATTAGAGAAATTCAAATCAAAACTATAATAAGGTATCACCTTACACTGGTCAGAATGGCCATCATCAAAGCATTTACAATCAATAAATGCTGGAGAGGGTGTGTTTCTACATTTCTAGAAGCCTTATTACCTGGCCATTTAATTCAGAAGCCTGGAAATCCTTCGTTCCTCGCTGACCTCTTCTCCTCCACATTCCACTCTCTCTCTAGTTGGCCAGAAAGTTCCTTTGAGGCTTCCTGGTGATATCAGATCCGCTTCCACCTTTCCACCCCAAAGCATGCGTTTCTCCTTTCTGCCTTGGGGAATTGCAGCAGATCCTTAACTGGCCTTCCTGCCTTTACTAGCTCCCAACTCCTCCAAGCCATTCTCCATTGAGGACCTTACAGCTGCCAGTCCGGTCATGTCTGGGGTACTGCTGGGAATGTTTAGATGGCTCTCCATTGGTTTTAGGTGCACACCCCCTTTGCTTACCAGTCCAGCAGCTTCTTTATCCCTTTTTACCCTTTACATTCATACACGCAGTGTGGTGGTCTCACCCTTTCCCACACCCCAGGTAAACCATGCTCATCTTTGGGATGAGTCTCGGTTACCTCTCCTCTAGGAATTCACTCCCTCCCCTTCCCCCTCGCCATCCCTCAGGGGCCTCCTTCTTGTGTTCTTAGAGCTCCCAGACCCTGCATTCATTTTGAAAACTACATCTTGCATTATACCGTCTTTTGGTCAGAGTCTACTAACTGAACAGACAGCCCCCAAATGACAGTGGTTTATCAAAGCAGAGGGTTCTCCTCCAGGGTGGGAGGTGGGGGCTCTGCCACATACAAACCCCTGCCTGCCATTCCCTTTTGACTTTCAGGTTTTCTGTGGATCCCTGCGCTGGGCTAACTGATGAACAGGGAGTGTGAAGGATGCTGCAGGGGACTTGGGGCCTGGTCTGGGAGTGGCAGACATCACTTCTGCGGGCAGTCCACTGGAGAAACTGGCCATGTGCACGTATTAGCTGCAGTGGGCCCTGGAAAGTAATCCACTGGGATATAGGAGAGCAGCGAGCCAGGCTCTACTCCATAGGGCCCTCATTTTGTCCCCCTCCTATGCTGTGGATTATTCAGGAACAAAGAATGGGTTTATTTACTTTCCTATTCCTATTTTTAGCACAGTACCTGATATATAATATGCATACCAGAAATGCTTATGAAATTACATCAAATTTCACATCGCTTTCTTTCATAAAAATGAGAATGACCTTGTATTCAACACAATGTTTTGTAAGTTCGAAATTTTTATGTGCAGTTTTATATGACTTTCTTTTTAAAAAGAAAGTCTAAATGCAACTTTTCTCTTGATTATCTTCAAGTACCTCATCACATCCACATTTGCCGTAGGCAGTAGTTTAGTGGTCTATTATATCTGGCACACTGATTGTCTTAAATAACAGCTTCAACCTGTTTCTGACAGGTTGACTCACTTCCGCAGATTTTTAAGACTGAGTGCTTTGTAGTTCCGGATTTTCAGCTAAGGAAAGCATCATAATGTTTTTGTTTTTCGAGGTTGTGTGCAGCGCTCTTCCTTCTGTTTGAACAAGGGTTGATTTTCATTGTCCTGTTCATTAATTTCATGTTGATTTGCAGATGATTCTCGACTATCTCAACCTAGGCAGATTATTTTCGAAATAATACAGGCACTGTATCTGTACCTTGGGGCTGCCAAAGTAGGTCTGCCTCCCATCTCTGGGCTCTACCGTTTTTTGATTGCCAGACTCTCACTCTTTGGATTGCAGTGAGATGGAATGGCATGATACCGAGAGAGGTTTCATTCTCAATTTAGCCTCTATCAGATGCAGTGCCAAGTATCATCCAGATAACTACGCCCTATACTGTTCCTGTGCTCTGCCTCACGGTGAGCCTATTAAACGCATCAGGTGGTCCTGGGCCCTGCACAAGGGACTGGGGGGACCCACTCGGGGATGGGGGCAGGTAACAGAAGAGATGTCTACAACTCTTGGCTACACCACTATCAGCAAGACCAGAGAGCCACACCGACAGGGGAAAGGATCAGATCCATTGTATAGCCTCATTTGAGGCAGAAAGAAAGGGTTCCCAGGGATTTCTGATATTGGACTCCTGAGACCTTTTTAGGGAGACGTAGTAAGTCTTGCCACTGTTCTTTATTTATAGAGATATGAACCTTAGAGAGGACCTCTAGGCAAAGATGGGCTTTCGACAAGGGATGTGGAGATGTAATTTGTGCTCCTCCCTATTTACAGATAAGTGGCCCGTTGGGGGGAAGAGATGCAGAGAGAGGGTGGGGTACCTGACTTAGGCATGATGGGAAATAACTGCAATCTCTTACCCCCATCTGCACCACATAAAAATGTATGTCATGCATTCAGCAAGCCCTTAGTCAGACCTTCAGGTAGTGGATACTTTGCTGGGGTGGCTTACAATCATCTAATCATCCAAAGGTCACTTCAGGCACTTAGAAGATACACAGACTGTCATTGGGTCAAGCATTGTGTTTTGTGCTAGGGACAGAGAATAAAATAAGGCATAGTCCCCACCCCCATCAGGCTTATAGACTAAAAGGGCAGAGAGAAGAATGTAAATAAATGGCACAGTGTGGTAGAAGGGCCCTGGGGCTGTGAACATAGGGAGTCCTTGGCTTTGACTTTGGAGCAGGGAGAGGTGGGGAAGTTGGGCAGGGTTGAGAAGGATGAATGGACATTTGCCAGCAGCATGGTGGGGAGGGCGTTGGAGAGAGAGAAGCCTGCCTCTGACTGAAGGTAAAGAAGTGTTTCTGGAGAGGGGGTAGGGGAGTCAGGGAATCCGGGAAGAGATGGCATCACAGAATGTTTCCCAGGGGCGATTGTGAGAGGGAATAGAAGGAATGCGGCTGGAAGAAGGAGGCGGGGTCCCAGCCAGGAAGCCTTTGCTCTGATAATCTAAAGAGCCTGGAGTCAGTGGAGCATTCCTGGCAGGGTAGCGATATTGTTGATATTGTCTGCTTGGCCTTTTTTTTTTTTTTTTGTCTTTTTTAGGGCCACACCCATGGCATATGGAGGTTCCCAGGCTAGGGGTCTAATCGGAGCTGTAGCTGCCAGCCTATGCCACAGCCACAGCAATGCAGGATCCAAGCTGTGTCTGCGACCTATACCACAGCTCACGGAAACCCCAGATCCTTAACCCACTGAGCAAGGCTAGGGATGGAACCTGCAACCTCATGGTTCCTAGTCGGGTTTGTTTCTGCTGCACCACGATGGGAACTCCTGCTTGGCTTTTTTAGTCTGTTGCACTGGCAGATGGAGACAGAGGGAGCTGAGGCTGGAGGTGGAGAACTGGTCCGTGTCCTGGCTGAGGGAATGGAGATTGGATATATGGAAGCAGGAGACAAAACAGGCTTGGAGATTTTGGGGGGCAAAGAAATCAGACCTGGGAGTTGACTGTCTGGGGTGAGGGAAGGATGGGTGGAAATGAGGACAGAGAGCAGTCTGTGGTTTACCCCTTCACTCTCTCCTCCTTTTTTTTCTTTTTCTAGGGCCACACCCACAGCACATGGATGTACCCAGGCTAGGGGTCAAATCAGAGCTGTAGCCTCTGGCCAACACCACAGCCACAGCAACGCCAGATCCTAGCTATGTCTGCAACCTACACCACAGCTCATGGCAACTCCAGATCCTTAACCCACTGAGTGAGGCCAGGGATCGAACCCATATCCTCTTGGATACTAGTAAGGTTTGCTACTGCTGAGCCACAACGGGAACTCCCCCCTTCACTGTTAACAGGCACCTCAGTGAGTACACCTGTGTTGTAGGCATGGTGGCCTGTGGGCCCAGAGCCCAGTGAGCCATGGTCTGCCCTGCAGGAGCCCCAGATATGGGAGTAGCAGAGGTGGGAGAGTGGGGATGGATGAAAACCTGGCTGGGGAGTGTGCGAGGGCCTGGCTGAGATCATACATCCTGAATTCAGAAAGGTGCCAATCTTTGGGATCAGCTTTTTGGCCTTGGGTTAGAGCCTTGATTCAAGAGTGGGATGGAAGGCAGATGTGGAAAAAATGTGGCATCTAGAAATAAATAGAAGTGGTCAGACGGAGTTGATGAAGGTATGAACCCTATTGTTGGCTTTCAGATGTTTGTGATGGAGTCGCAGTAGCTGAAAGCCCTCCGTTCGCCTCTCCTGGCCCACTCCTTACCTTTCTCCATCCCTCTCTGTGGCCCCGAGAGGCTGAGCAGTGCGGATTCTCTTGCTCTCTGGTGTCTAGTTGGGATCAGCCCCAGAGGAGTGACCTTCCTGCCAGGTCACTGTGGGTTGGCTGCCTCCCTTTGCTAGAGGACATGGCTCCGGTCTGGCAGCCCTTCCTCTACGCCTCTCCCATCCTCTGGGCGTCCACTCCTTTCCCTGGCCCCTTGGGTACCGGATGAAGCCCAGGCCTCTCTAGTTAGGAGTGCTGTCCCTTGATGTCTTCCCTTAACCCTGTGCAAACCTTTACAAATCGTTTCTTTGGTAATCTCCTAAGTGCCCAGTTTGTTTTGTTTTGTCTTTTTGTCTTTTTTTTTTTTTTTAGGGCCGCACCTGCGGCATATGGAGGTTCCCAGGCTAGGGGTCGAATCAGAGCTGTAGCTGCCGGCCTCCACCACAGCCACAACAACGCTCGGACTACACCGACTACACCACAGCTCACGGCAATGCTGGATCCTTAACACACTGAGTGAGGCCAGGGATCAAACCGGCAACACCATGGTTCCTAGTTGGATTTCCACTGTGCCACGACGGGAACTCTGTAAGTGCCCAGTTTGAGTGAACCATTTCTTTCCTTCCAGGATGTGGACTGTTAAATACAGCAATAATAGGGTTTCCTTTATGACACAATACCCACAGCACATACATACAAATGAAATACATTTCGATAGGTTGCTTACTTTTACTCTAAATGATAACAGCTTACTTTTTATGCTATTGTTTTATTTAAAAAAAAAATAGTTGGGATATACTAAATTGATTTCACTCCCCAGTAATGCATTAAGGCCTGTTGTTAGAAAGCCACTGGGGCAACCTGATGGTTAGGGGACATTGGATGGTCATCAAATAAAATGACTCTGGAAATCTCCACAGCTCTAAGATCCCACTTTTTTTTTTTTTTTTTGATTGAAATAGAGCATGAGTTGAAGATAAATTTCTAACATCGAGGCTGTATCACAAGAGTTTAAATTACAGTCTATAGATTATAAGGCCAAGTGCTTTTTACAGATAAGATAAAATGTGAGTGTCCATCACATGAGGTCAGAGTCACCGTGGCCCGGAAGTCGAGGTGGCTTGGTAAAATCTTGGAGAAGCTGAAAGGGTTTTACTTGCCACCCCATAGTTCTTTCATAATGGCACAGTAATGGGATTGGTAACTTTAAATGTTAGGTTCTGAATTACTTCCTTTTGTAGCAAAGAATTGAGGAAATGCAAACTGGATAAATCCTCCTCGTCTGTATTTATAGGCGCATTTCTAGAGAGTCAGTGGGCTTGAGTTTTGACAGCAGCGTTTGATCAGCGACATTTTTCCGGAACCTTAAAAAAATAAAACTTCAGTTCAGAAATCTCTAGTTAAAAAAAAAAAAAAAATTTTTTTTTTCTTTGTCGTTGCTGCTACTAAATTGGCACTGCAGCTCTTTCTCCCTCCTCTTCCATCTTTGTGGGTCAGGAGAACTATTTGGAAATGTGGCCATGGATGGGGAGGAGTCCCTCACCCCACAGATGTTTTAGTTTCCAAGGACTGCAGTGCCAACGCCCCACAAGCTGGGGGGGCCTAAAACAACAGACATTTGTTCGCTGCTCTGAGGCTAGGGGTCCAGAATCCACGTGTTGGCAGGCTGCCTCTCCCTTTGAAGCCTGTGGGCGGGGAGACTTCCTTACCCCTTGCAGCTTCTAATGGGCCTGGGCATTCCTTAGCTTGTGGCAGCCTAATTCCAACCTCTGCCTCCATCTTTATGTGGCCACCTTCCGTTTCTGTCTTTTCTTATTAAAACACACATCAAATCAGGTTGGGGTTCACCCGAATGACCTAACCTAAGGTGTTACATCTGCAAAGACCCTCTTTCTTAATAAGGTCACATTCACAGGTACCAAGGGTTGGTTAGGACTTCAGCACATCTCTTGGGGGGAACTGTTCAACTCATAGCAATTGCTATTCAGTTAAATGCATTTTTCCCCCAGCTTTTATAATAAGAGACTTTGTGAAAATTCTTTCGGTTCCCCATTGCCTTCCCCATCATGTTACTCTTTAGTTCTCAAATTTTTGCTCTAAGATGGTCCACAGATAAATGACTTTTTGTTTTATTGAGCAATACAGGTCCTATAGTCTCATATAACTTACCACTATCTTATCCACTTCCACATTTTGGTATCTGTGCCCTTGCTTTCATCTGCCTCTCCAGGTGACCTTGTTGAAACTCCCATTTGTCCTAAATTCTGCCTCATCCCACATCCTTTATGGCCTGATTTCCTTGAGCATTGATTGAAGCCCAGGGGCTTATATGGATTGAATTCCTATTCAGTCTATAAGAAGTTTAAAAAAACTTTTTTTTGGCTTTTTTTTAAAATTAATGAATTTTATTACATTTATAGTTGTACAACGATCATCACAACCCAGTTTTATTTCCATCCCAAACCCCCACCACATCCCCCCACCCCCCAATGTGTCTCATTTGGAAACCTTAAGTTTTTCAAAGTCTGTGAGTCAGTATCTGTTCTGCAAAGAAGTTCACTGTGTCTTTTTTTTAGATTCCACATGTAAGTGATAGCATATGATGTTGGTGTCTTGCTGTCTGACTTCCCTTAGCATGATAATTTCTTGGTCCATCCATGTTGCTGCAAATGCCGTTATTTCTTTCCTTTTAATGGCTGAGTAATATTCCATTGTGTATATGTACCACATCTTCTTGATCCACTCCTCTGTCAATGGACATTTAGGTTGTTTCCATGTCTTGGCTAATGTAAATAGTGCTGCAGTGAATATTGGAGTACATGTGTCTTTTTGAGTCATGGTTTTCTCTGGATAGATACCCAGGAGTGGGATTGTTGGATCAAATGGTAATTCTACTTTTAGTTTTCTGAGGAATATCCATACTATTTTCCACAGTGGTTGTACCAATTTACAATCCCACCAACAGTGTAATGGGGTTCCCTTTTCTCCACACCCTCTCCAGCCCTTACTGTTTGCAGACTTTTTGATGATGGCCATTCTGGCTGGTATAAGTGGTACCTCATAGTGGTTTTGATTTGCATTTCTCTAATGCTGAGTGGTGTTGGACATCTTTTCATGTGTTTTTTGGCCTCTGTATATCTTCTTTGAGGAATTATCTGTTTAGATCTTCTGCCCATTTAAAGTTTGTTTGGGAGTTCCCGTCATGACGCAGTGGTTAATGAATCCGACTAGGAACCATGAGGTTGCGGGTTCGGTCCCTGGCCTTGCTCAGTGGGTTAACGATCCGGCGTTGCCGTGAGCTGTGGTGTAGGTTGCAGACGTGGCTCGGATCCTGCGTTGCTGTGGCTCTGGCGTAGGCCGGTGGCTACAGCTCCGATTCAACCCCTAGCCTGGGAACCTCCATATGCCGCGGGAGCGGCCCAAGAAATAGCAACAGCAACAATAACAACAACAAAAGACAAAAAAAAAAGTTTGTTTGGAAGCACAAAAGACCCAGAATAGCCAAAGACATCCTGAAAAAGAAAAATGGAGCTGGAAGAATCAGGCTCCCTGACCAGACTATACTACAAAGCTGTAGTCATCACAACCAAATGGTACTGGCACAAAGACAGAAATACAGATCAGTGGAACAGGATAGAAAGCCCAGAATTAAACCCATGCACCTACAGTCAACTAGTCTATGACAAAAGAGGCAAAAATATACAATGGAGTAAAGACAGCCTGTTCAACAAGTGGTGTTGGGAAAACTGGACAGCCACATGTAGAAAAATAAACTCAAAATGGATTAAAGACCTAAATATAGGACCAGATACTATAAAACTCTTAGAAGAAAACATAGGCCAAACAGTCTTCAACATAAACCACAGCAATATCTTCTCAGGTCCACCTTCTAGAGTAATAACAATAAAAACAAAAATAAACAATTGGGACTTAATTAAACTGAAAAGTTTCTGCATAGCAAAGGAAACCCTAAACAAAATGAAAAGACAACCCACAGAATGGTAGAAAATATTTTTTTTGCTTTTTAGGGCCACACCCTCAGCATATTGGCAGTTTCCAGGCTAGCGGACACATCAGAGCTACAGCTGCTGGTCTATACCAAAGCCACAGCAACATGGGATCTGAGCCCCATCTGTGACTTACATCACAGCTCAAGGCAACACTGGATCCTTAACCCACTGAGAGAGGGCAGGGATCGAACCTGCATCCTCATGGATGCTATTCGGGTTCATTACTGCTGAGCCACAATGGAAACTCCCTGAGTTAGAGTGTTTTTGAACACCTGTCCTGTGCCAAAAACATCCCCTTCCCTCAGGGCTTTCACAGTTCAGTTGGAGAGACATGTATACTTAGTGAAAGCCACCAGGTACCAGAGGAGCTCTGCAGGCACTAAGGGAGAAAGATCCCAGTAGGCTGGAATGGCCAGATACGAAAGTTGATAGGATGTAGATGAATGAAAGACAGGAGAAGGGAGTGTGCAGGAAATGGGTAAAGGAAATGGGTAAATGAGTGCCATGTAAAGGAAATGGGTATATTACTGCAGTTCTCAAACTGACCGGTCACAACACCCCTGTTCACTCTGACGTTTTAGGGCACCTGAAGGAGCTTTTCTGTGCAGGTTGTACCTATCTGTATTTACCGTATCAGAAATTAAATTAACTGAGAATTTTTTTAAAAATATATTTGATTTAGAAGAATGAGCCCATAACAAGATCACTCACTGTCATGAAAATAACTATATTTTTCAAAGCAAAAGAAAAATTTAGGGAGAAGAGTGGCATTGGGTAACATTTTTCCCAGTCCCTTTGATGTTTGCTTGTTAGCTGCATTCTCCAATGTGCCTGCTTGCTTATTCAGTCTGTCACAGTATGTTGTTTTGGTTGAAATACATGAAGAAAAATCCTGCCTCACAGAGATATGTAGCTGGAAGAAGGAGGAGCATTGTAACAGCTTTCTCAGATCATCGTAGGTAAGCTTTTTGTATACTATGTGCCGATCCAACACGCAATGGTTTGTTTCTATCTTCATTCCTTTCCTGTACATTGATCACATCCCCCTTTCTGTGGGTATCATTAGCTGAGTCCCCTTCTTAGAATCTTGCCAGCTATGACAGCGACAAAAGCTGGACTGCAGTCTCAGGAGGCCTGACTGGGAAGAATCAGATTCTAAGCTCACTCAGGTGGTTGGCTGCATTCATTCCTTGCAGCTGTAGGACTGAGAGCCCTGGTTTTTACTGGCCATGCTCAGCTCTTAGAGGTCACATTCCTTTCCTCCAGGTCACTTGGAGTTCCACATCATGTGGGTTCCCAACATGACTTATTGCTTCATCAGGCCAGCAAAGAGGATCTCTAAAGCACGCTGGCTCACACGACGAAATCTTACATAACATAAACCTGGGAATGACATCTCAATAAGTGTTGTTTCTTAAAGATTCGTTGCACTGTGGCATCCGAAATCCTACCAGTAAGATTTTCGTACTCTGTTGTAATTCGCTTGTGTCGTACTTCTCTCCATGTGTGATGTCCTAACATTATGTCGGTCCCTTGGAAAACGTGGGTTCACTGAGCTATGCCAGTCTCCCACATGTGATGTATTTCATTTTGAAAAGCCACACGCATTGACAGTCCCATCAATTTCATCAGAAAGGTGTAAGCATTGGGAAACCATCAAGCTCATAGTAGTGGATATGGTTTTCTAAAATTTAAATTTTTGCTTTATTACTGACAACGCATACTGTCATTTGTTTTTTTTTTTGTGAAGTGCCCGGGTTCACATCATTTATTTTTGATGTGAAAAATGCCCAAAGTTGAAGTATAAATAATCATAGTTTGTCTGTCAGTCATTCTTAGAAATGACAATGGAGCTCCATGAAAAAGCAGCAGTTAGTTCAGCTCAGCTCAGTCATGGGAGTGCTTTTCTCTGAGGTGACCATTGTATGTCCATGTGCAGAAGTGCTTTTATGTCTGCTTTTTATTTCTTCACATACAGTCTCTAAAATTTGTGAAACCAAGGGTCAAAAATTCATAAACTTTTTGTGGCTTCATCAAGGGCATTCTGAAGTTAAATTGACCATTTCTTAAAGAATGCAAATGAGTGGCATTTTTGTAGAAGACTACTAGATTTCTAGAGCAGTTTTACTTTCTTTTTTTTCTTTTCTTTTTTTTTCCTTTTTAGGGCCACAGCTGCAGCATATGGAAGTTCCCAGCTAGGGGTTGAATTGGAGCTGCAGCTCCCGGCCAACACCACAGCCACAGAAACACGGGATCCAAGCCACCTCTGCAGCCTACACCAAGCTCACAGCAATGCCAGATCCCTAACCCACTGAACGAAGCCAGGGGTTGAACCCACATCCTTGCGGATACTAGTTGGGTTTGTAACCTGCTAAACCATGATGGGAACTCCCAGTTCTACTGTCCTGATTCAAGCTTAGGCACCAAAACTTTACCTACCATTGCTTTTGCACTGAGAGTGCAGCTATCAACATACTTGTTCTAAGTATAAACCATGAGATTCCAAAAATTTATTCAACATGTTGACTATTTCAGTGCCAGTGTTTATCATCAGGCATCCACATACAAAAATTCTTCAGTCAGTATCAGCACCAAATAATCATCTCATACAAAAGAAACAGCAAGTTTGGTATAACTGTAGATTAATCCATTTGTTGTAAGGCAAAGGTACAATTCTGCAGATGGGATATTAACTCTGTCTTCACATTTGTAGCAAATGTTTCATTTGAGGTGTTACAGTACCATTGGAAGGTGCACTGTCATACCTTTTTTTTTTTTTTTTTTTTAAACTGACATCATCCAGCAGGCATTCAGTAGTCTCAATTGTGCAAGGCTTTCTCAGTCTGGAGTGTTCACTTTTCCAGCTCATGCAATGTGATAGCTTAGCCTCTAAGGTGTGTTGGTAGCTTTTTTTCATTTCTGGTTTGAAAAGCTGTAATAATATTTGGCTTTTAAAGTGTTCATCATATCTGCATTTAATTTTTTTTTTTGGTCTTTTCATGGCTGCACCAGTGGTATATGGAAGTTCCCAGGCTAGGAGTCGAGTCTGAGCTGCTGCTGCCAGCCTACACCACAGCCACAACAATGCCAGATCTGATCTGTGTCTGTGACCTCCACTGCAGCTTGTGGCAATGCTGGATCCTTAACCCACTGAGTGGGGCCAGGGATCGAACCTCATGGATACTAGTCAGGTTCACTACCACTGAGCCACGGCAGGAGCTCCCTGCATTTAAAAATATTCACTTCCTTTCCTTTAAATTTTTAGCAATTAATTTCAAAATGATGATACAACTTAACTATTTGAAAATGTTCCGTGGCAGTAGACAGAGTTATGTGGATAATGGCTATCTATTAAGGTCAAAGAAAAGGGAACTTTCATATTTTTTTCTTTGACAGTTTTATCCTCATTTTTGGGGGTAGATTTTTCCCTTCCATGAATTGGATACCTCTGGTGTGTGTTTCATCTTTTTAAAAAATATCTTTAAATATAGAGAGTATAGCTGTGGTGTGTTGAGGAGGCAGGTTCTCTAATCGTCTTTTCTATATGTTGAATTTTTTATCATGGTAAAATATACATAACAAAAAATTTACTGTTGTAACTGCTCTTAGGTGCCACTGCTCTTAAGTGGCACAAAGTGCATTCACAGTGCCGTGCGTCCATCACCACTGTCCATCTCCAGAACCTTTCATCTTCCCAAACTGAAACTTCGTGCTTAGTAAACATTAACTCTTCATTTCCCCCTTTTCCCCAGTCCCGTGTAATGACCATTCTACTTTTTTTTTTGTCTTTTCTTACCTTTTTCTAGGGCTTCTCCGGTAGCATATGGAGGTTCCCAGGGTAGGGGTCTAATAGGAGCTGTAGCTGCCGGCCTACACCAGAGCCACAGCAATGTGGGATCCGAGCCACGTCTGCAACCCACACCACAGCCCATGGCAATGCCGGATCCCCAACCCACTGAGCGAGGCCAAGGATCGAACCTGCAACCCCATGGTTCCCAGTCAGATTTGTCAACCACTGTGCCACGACAGGAACTCCCCATTCTACTTTCTGTCTCTACAGAGTTGATTATTCTAGGTAAGGGAAATCATACTCTTCCTTTGAGACTGGCTTATTTCATTTAGCATGATGTCTTCAGGGTTCAGCCATGTTGTAGCATGTGTCAGAATTTCCTTCCTTTTTAGGTTTGAATAATAGTCCATTGTATGTATATACCCACATTTGGGGGGGGGTTGGATTTCTTTTTAAAATTTATTTAACTATAATTGATTTACAATATTGTGTTAGCTTTAGGTGTGCAGCTGCAGATTCTTTTCCATGATAGCTGTATACCACCTTTCATTCACTGTTTTTCTGTCCCTCCATTGATGGACAGTTGGACTGCTTCTACCATTTGAGTATTTTGAATAATGCTCTATGAACAAATATCCTTTGCTTTCCGTTCTTTTGAGTGTATTTCAAGAAGTGGAATCACTGGATTATATGGTAGTTCAATGTTTAATTTGATGAGGAAGCACCATACTGTTTTCTATAGTGGTTGTATCATTTAACATTCCCAAAAGCTTTGCACAAGGGTCCCAATTTCTTTTGAAAACATTTGGGATTTTCTGTGTGTGTGTGTTTAAAATATGATAGCCACTTTAATTGGTTTGAACTATCTAATCTCCTCTTTTAAATCAATGCTCAATCTTTAAATATAAAAAAAATTACAATTTTTAAAAGTTTTAGACTGAAATATTAAATTCTAAATTATAGTGTGATATATTTGAACATTTAAAAATATTTTTGGAAATACTTAAAATATTACTGTAAATTTGTGAACGGACAAATAAAATATATAAGTAACCTTTTGACTCTGGCCTTATGTACCTCTTGAAAAAGTCTTGAGACCCCCAGGAGTTCATAGACCTCATTTTGAGAACTGTTCACTAGAGTATAATACTGGAAAGCATCTTTACAGTGAGTTAGGCACTATTTCCTTGGTCTACATAAATCCTATACTTAAAAAAAAAATGACATTATAGTCTGTCCCCAAGATTTTATTTTTTTGAAAGATGTAAGTTTAAAAAATGTATTAAAAAAAGAAATAGCAAACAAATCAGTTGCTATGGAATTATGATTGGGAAGGAAGATTGTTTTGTCATTAACCAGGAACCTACTTAGGGGTCTGGCCACAGAAGGTAGAAATAAATTGTACTTTTCTGGTAACAGAAATATTTTAAATCTGTTCTTAATCGTCTTTAATATTTTCAAAAGATAATTTAAGGAGGATATCTATGTCAGCCTTGAAGTTTAAAGATTTCTCTGGAGCAGGATTTACAAAACTTATTTAAAACATTTAAGATACATTGTTAGAATACCAGTTGACATTTGGGGCATTTTGTGATTAGTAGGAAAATGGCAAAACAGTCCCCACTGGATTAGATGAGTACAAAAAACGATTGAAATTTGATCAACCCCCCAGCATTACAACAGAAGTTAGGTACATTATTTTGTATTTTATGACCCGAATGTACCACTATTTAAAATGGCATTCCAAGAATATCAATGGTGAAATGAGAGTACTTTTCTCACCAGCCAACTGCTGTACCTTGGGAGTAGTGGTGCTGAATTAGGGAGCCTCACCTTTTTTGCTTTCACTGCACAGTTTACTTATTTATGCTCTCTCTCGCCTCCCCTCTTTTTTTTCCCCCCCTTTTTTCCAAGGCTGCACCTGTGGCATATGGCATATGGAGGTTCCCAGGCCAGGGATTGCATTGGAGCTGCAGCTGCCAGCCTACACCACAGCCACAGCAACATGGAATCTGAGCCGCATCTGCGACCTACACCATAGCTCATGGCAATGCTGAGTGAGGCCAGGGATTGAACCCAAGTCCTCATGGATACTAGTGGAGTTGGTTACCACTGAGCCACAATGGGAACTCCCTATTTAGACTCTGTTAAAAGGAGCTTCTCTAAATATGACTCATTGCTTCCATGTATATAGTTCATATCTTTTATTTTTTTTTAAAAGGTGGTAAATCAGTCATCTTTATTTTCTAGTAGTACTTTCTGCTATGATTTTATAGTTTGTAAGGCTGTTCTTTAAACTGATTCATGGAGAGTAGGTTGCTTATAAATGTTTAATATTGTATATAAATATTAATATATAGGTTGAAATGACAAGATGTGCCCTAGAGCAGTGATCATCAGATGATAGACAGCCATGTGATTCTTAGTTGGAGGCTGTGAACCATGTACCTTAGTACAAATGGAACAGCCTACGTTCATGGAGTGAACAGTCTTGCATGATGTGCCTGGTATTTTCGGTTATGGCCATGCTATTTAGGGGGCTCGTTGCATCTTAGATATTTAGTATATGTCTTTGTAAGTAAAAGTTGTTTGAGAGAATTTTTTTTTTCCCCTTTAGCTTTAACATTGTGAGGAATACAGTGTTGACTATTACTTGAAGTTGTTCCTTGCAGTGATGATGAAAACTCCCTGGGAAGTGGGGGTAAGAACACTACAAGGAAAGTACAAGTTTGGGCAAAAAGTGACGAGATGCTGTTCAATGTGGGAGTGGTTCTCTGCACCTGGACCACCTGCCACAGCCGCCTCAATGGTCAGGGCCTTCAGCCTCATTGCAGTGGCATAAAAAACGAAACCTTTTCCTGCATTGTTGCTATGGTTTTCCGTCTTGGGGTCTGTGATTCTGAGTTGAGATTTGAAAGTGTGTAGTAAAATTTATAATGGGGCTCTAAGGGACTCAGAGGAGCAGCTGGAACCATCACAGGGCTGGGGGCTTGTCTGGTGATGGGTGCTGAGGAGGTCAAAATATTGGGCCTCCTTTGAGAAGATGGAGTGTGGAGGGGGCTGAGACTTTCTAGCTGAAGGCTGTAGTGTGCACAGCAAAGCAGTGAGCTCAGATCCCAGCGTGAGGGAGACCTTCCTGTCCTCTGAGTGAGGCAAACCTTGTCCCCAGAGTGTCCGATAAACTTGATGGGTTCATTATTCCCGGGAGGGGTCATAGGTGGGAAGGAATAGCAGTTCCCCTGTGTTCCCCTTACCACGAGGGTTGATGCTGGAAAGGCAAACACCCTGCTTTGTGCCTCCTCCCATGATGAGCCTGGCAAAGAGCAGTGGGTAGAATGAAGTCTGACTCCTTTGCCATTCTGACCAGGATTGTCTCCATCTGGCTAGACTGGGGGGCTCGATTTCTGAGGACAGGTAGTTGAGAACATGGTGGTTTTAGAACCTTGAGAACATTGAGAGTCTTGCTTGTCTGGATGGGAGCGTTTTTCCAAAGGCAAAGGAAAGCAGGGATCACGTGTGGTAAAGGCAGTCTGTCTAGGTGGATTGACCGAGGCCCAGTGCACAGGATGGTGTGTGGGGGAAACTGAAGATTAAACAGCTGTTACAGGAGTTCCCATCCTGGCTCAGCAGCAAAGAATGTGATTAGCATCCATGAGAATGCAGGTTCAATCCCTGGCCTCGCTCAGTGGGTTAAGGTTCTGGCGTTGCCTTGAGCTTTGGTGTAGGTCACAGATGCAGCTTGAATCTGGTGTTGCTGTGGCTGTGGTGTAGGCCAGCAGCTACAGCTCCAATTTGACTCTTAGCCTGGGAACATCTATATGCCACGGGTGTGGCCCTAGAAAGACAAACAAACAAAACAGCTACTGTTACAATGGAGACACTGAAATCCTGTTGGTATTAGCTCTGATTTCTGTATGCTTTATTTCTGCTACTTCATGTAATATTTGGAATAGAAAATCAACTCTCTTAGTCTGGATGGCAAAGAAAGTCAAATAGATGTATGTGGGCTTTGGGGAGAAGCAGTGACTTGGTGTCTAGGGCCCGGGGTACATAGCCCAGCTCTTCTGTGAAGGTGAACTTGTGCTGAAACCACAGGCCAGGCCCTTGAACGCTCAAGACCTCAGACATAGAGCAGCTTATTTCTAAGGCTCCTTCCTAGCAATATTTTAGTGTTTGCTTTATTACTTGCAAGTGTACATTTCTAAGTACTCACTTCTAATGCTGCCAAGGAGTCGTCTTTTTGGGGTGGGGCTGTTATAATGAAGTTATGAGGAATAAATGACTCATGTACAATTAACAGTGTATATTTCCATACACACAGTTGCTGAGCTCTAAGTCTCTTATAGTAGTTTTCATTCCCTTAAGTAGGGTAACACCTTTGAAATTTTGTTTGCATCTTTAATTTATTTGAGAAATGAATTTTTCTGAGATATACGTAACTCATCTCCCTAATTGGATTGTGACCTCCTCGAAAGCAAAACGTTTTGTTTTATTCTGTCTGCTGGCTTGATCCATCATAATGCCTTAGATAGCAGTGCGCATACAGAAAGTACTAAATAAAGCATATGAGTGAATGGGTAGCTGGAGCGTAAATTTTCATTCAAGTCAAATTATTATGAAACATACATTAGTAAAGGTTTAGGCTTTATTACTATAATATTTTATTACTTTTCTGAAATAATGTGTTTGTAAGTATTATTGCTTGCTTGGCTACATGTAGGAATGACTGAAAAGGGCAGGCTGAGGCCAGGAAGTGTCTCCCCAGTGTCCCTCTCTAGGACACGTTGGTAGGAGTTAGCTCAGAGTCAGATCACTTTTATTCTCTATGCAGGAAGGAAATATCATTTTCCAGAGATCAGTTTTTGCGTGTCCTCATGGATCCAGAGCAGTTCCCTGCACGGGGGGATGGGGAAGCAAACTAAAGAGTTTAGAAGTGACAGGGGTCAGTGATGCAGAGAACAAAACACTTTGTCGGTGCTCTGGCCAGAAGAACATTTTTCTTGACTAGAGATGATTTTTCAGGTGAAAGCTTTCCCAGACATAGGTTGCCTGGCTTCTACATTTAGTTCCTATGGGAGCCAGAGAGGAGAGGATGAAAAAACGAGAAAGGTGAGGGAGGCAGAAGGGGGTGGTGGGGGAGGAAAGAGCCCAGCTAAAGGGGCTCCTCATTGTGGAGGAAGCTGACCTCTGTCCATGACCTTCTATATTTTCTTTTTCATTTTTTGCTTTTTTAGGGCCACACCCACAGCATGTGGAGGTTCCCAGCCTACGCCAGAGCCACAGCAACACCGAATCCGAGCTGTGTCTGCAACCTACATCACAGCTCACGGCAACCCACTGAGCGAGCCAGGGATCGAGTCCGCAACCTCATGGATCCTAGTCGGGTTCATTAACCCCAGAGCCACAAAGGGAACTCCACCTTCTGTATTTTCTAGCCTGGAGTAATTCGCTAATGTCATAGTGATAAAGCTGACCTGTGCTCAGTGGGAATGAGAATGTTTTAAGACACTGCATCAGAAGTCAGTTAAAACAGATAATTGGATATTTAATTTCTTTATCAGAAACAATTCTATAAACTAAGTAAGTGTATATGTTTTTTTGTTCTTCCTGACTCTACCTTAGTGGTTTCATCCTCTGAGGAACTGAGCTAAATAGGTAGATACTCCAGAGAGCTGTTTGAATTTTGTACGTAAAATGGTAGTTATTCATTCAGGTAGCTAGTGTTCAAACCTGTGTCAAAATGTGTCTAGTCCATGGAAATACAATCAAGATATTATCTGGCTCCTACCCTCCTGTAGGGAATTATGACTCTGCCTGATGGTGCAGCATCACCTATAAAGCATCACTCTCAGAGAGGACCACTCTGCTTGAGGAGTTGGAATTTTAGAAGCCCTCCTAAAACAGATGTAACTTGAGACTTCTCTGCCGCCTTAACTTACTGATTCAAAAAAGATCTTTGAATGAAGCCGTAGAGACAACATACTGATGTTGATGATATACTATTCCATCCTGTCTGCTCTGACGTCGCCGTTGGTGTGTCATTCTTTGCCTCAAGTATGATGCTGAGGTGAGATATAAGAGACACCCTGAAATGGACCCAGGTCTCCACTCTCTGCAATCTCCATACTCGCTTTATCTACACTGGTTTTCACTCACAATATCTTTCCCATGAGATTGTAAGCTTCTTTGTGGTCATGATAATGATAGTGACATTGATGTGGGTGATGGTGATAATACCTAACATTCTTGGAGCATTACTCAGCACCAGACAGTGTGTATGCATTATCTCATCTGATGCCTACAGCCTCTGTGATGGGAGATGTCATTGAGACTTAGAGAGTTTAGATGACTCTCCCATATCAGTCATCATCACAATGGAGTATAGGTGGTCACTTGTCTGTCTGGTGTGTGTTTGTTTTCTTATCTATCCATATAATTTACATCCTTCCTCCCTGCCCCACACTCAGCTAGTACTTGTTTCTGTTTGGGATAAGTCCTCCATGAGTGACAAAATCTACCCTATAAGGGGATTTGGCTCCCTGTTTCCTCATTGTTCTGGCATCAGAGCAGTTCCCAGATGCCCTCGTTGCTAAGGCATTGAAATGCAGGTCACTATTTGTCCCGCAGCCTTGCTCTTCTGCCTTTTGTTTTGCAATCATGGGCTCTTTTCTTCTCTCTTGTCAGAATCCACAGCTCAGTGCTCTCACGTGCCTCTGCTCTTGGGTGTCCCTGCTCTCAAGTCTCCTCTGTCACTGTGGTTCATCCCTAGCCACCTTCTGCCACTGCTGGCTCCTGCTGAGCCCAGGTTGGCTACTGTTTTTACTCCTTGTTTACTCTCTTCCTTCTCATATAGAGTCTCCAGCGTGTTTCAGGCTGGCTCATTGGGCATTTGTTCTGCCTCTGAACTGACCAGACATTTTGGGTCAGAGATTCCTATTCCTGGCCTTTTTTTCTGAGCTTTATTCCTGGGTGGACGTGTGGGTCCAGGACTATGACTTGGTGCTCAAAGGTGGTTGCTTGTTTGATTGTTGTGTAAACTCCTGAATTGGAACTGTTTAAGAACCAGAGATGATGCTTTGCTGTATTCGTAACTGTTGATTAGGAATAAAACAAGTTATCACCCTCCTAAAGCTTTATGTCCTTTTCTGTGCTATCTTTTTAAAATAAATTTTAACAAAGTTCCTTATGAAACCCAACTAGCGGTTACCTCCTACTTTGTTATCAGCAAATTTTGCTTGAACCATGTGGGTTTTATATTTTAACTCTCTGACATTGACAAAATTTACAAGCTGTGTTAATTTCTGATATATAACAAAGTGATTCAGTTATAGTATATATAAGTATATTTTTTTCACTATGGTTTATTACAGGATGTTGGATATGTATTTCCCTGTGCTACATAGTTGGACCTTGTTTTTATATATAGGACTTTGTATCTGCTAATCCCAAACTTCTAATTTACTCCTCCCTTCCCTTTCTCCTTTGGTAGGCATAAGTTTGTTTTCTATTTCTGTTTTTTTAAATAAGTTCATTTGCGTCATACTTAAGATTATACATACATGTGATATCATATGGTATTTGTCTTTGACTTCACTTAGAATGACAATCTCTAGGTTTATCTGAGAGATTGCAAATGACATTATTTCCTTCCTTTTGATGGCTGAGTAATATTCCTCTGTGTGTGTGTGTGTGTGTGTGTGTATGTGTGTGTGTGTGTGTGTGTGTGTGTACACACACTACATCTTCTTTATCCCTTTATCTGTTGATGGACTTTTAGGTTGCTTCCATGTCTTAGCTATGGTAAATAGTACTTCTATGAACATGGGGGTGCATGTATCTTTTCAAATTATAGTTTTATCCAGATATATGCCTAAGAGTAGGATTGTCGGATCATATGGTAACTCTATTTTTAGTTTTTTAAGGAACTTCTGTACTATGTCCATAGTGCCTGCACCAAGTTATAGTCCCACCAACAATGTAGGAGGGTTTCCTTTTCTCCATACCCTCTTCAGCATTTGTTATTTGTAGACTTTTTAATGATGGGCATTCCGACTGCTGTGAGGTAATACCTCATTATAGTTTTGATTTGCATTTCTCTAATAATTAGCAATGTTGAGCATCTTTTCATGTGCCTGTTGGCCATTTGTATCCCTTCTTTGGAGAAATATCTGTTTAGTTCTGCCTTTTTGTTTTTTTAAAAAATTGATTTGTTTTTTGGTGATTGAATTGTATGAGCTGTTTGTATATTTTGGAAACTAATCCCTTGTCACTTGCATCGTTTGCAAATATTTTCTCCTAGTCTGTAGGTTGTATGGGTACTTAGCACTCGTATGAAGGTAAGGATTCCTGGTTTTTACACAGTGGTCTGAATTTCAACCTCTGGTGTGAAGACAGCTCAGTGTAGAGAGGAAGAACATGACACAGTTGTATGAACTCCAAAGTGAGATTAGCTAGTTCCAAACACAAGCTCTACTATGTATTAGTTGTGTGATCTTGAACAACTTCTATTCACTGTGCCTCAGTTTCCTCATCTGTTAGATGAGGTTATAGCATTGATAAGAAGGACTAAAAGTATTCAGATTTCTAAAGTGCTTAGAGTGTGCGGGACATGCACTAACAGCCCAAGTGTGTCTTCAGTGTAGTGTCCTTGTTTGTCAAGTAGACGCTGAGTGGGTCGGGCAGTGGATTCATTCCCAGTTCCTGGCATATGCAGTTTCCCCTCAGAAGTTTGTTGACTAGATACATGAGTATATAAAAACATAGAAGACCTTTCACTAAATTTCATTAGTCCTTTACATTATTTTTATTGAGTTACATTGTTTCCCTGAGCTTGTTTTCAACTCTGTTTTAGTTTCCAGATTTTCATTGATTTGATTCTCATTCATTTGTTGATATTCTTTCTGGCTGTCCTAGGAGCAGTCATGAACCACAAGAAGATTCACTTAGCAATTTCACAAGAATTGGCTTTGGTTCTGAGTTGTCCGCCAAATATAACTTAACTAAGACAATGACGTATGTGGTTTCATTATAATCCACATGCATCGTTTCTGAAATTATGAAAATGGTTATTCATTACAGCACATCTCCAAATGTTTTATTTCAAGTGAATTTGTTCTTGGTTAACAGGGACAGTAGTGGCAAGCCCTCAAAATATTTACTACATTTTGCTTACATAAAACCATTCCCATGAAACAAAGTTCTATCATAAAGGACTTAAAACCATTTAAACAGTTTGGAATATATGTTCTGTAAAATGTAGCTTATCGACCCTCTCATACCCACGGGTGCTAAGAAAGCAGTTCACATTGGGATCTTTCATTTAATATTTGCTGGTATGGGTGAACAGGCATGCTCTCCTCCCTTTTGTGTAGGATGAACTTGGAAATGCTCTTGAATGATGTGGTACCTGAGTCTGGTGTCATCTTCTCTGGAGATGTAGGGTCACGCCTGCTCTCCTCTTAGTGCTCTTTGATGATGATGCTCACCCGTGCTTCTGGGAGACAGGGTTGATTTCAGGGCAGTGTTCAAGACTGAGAATAGCTATGCCCGGTTAGGTCAGTTCATGATCTTGGACAATACCTGCCCTGCAGTAGAATCAGTCTTTGCTGGCCCCTTTGAGATAAGGCCCTGTGGAGATACAGGTCTGTTAATCCTACCCTGTGACTTCTCAGGCAACCCTGGCCCTTATTATGGTGAGTTTTGATACCTGGCTCTTTGCTCTTCTGTTATTCCAGTATTGTAGCCCTCATTTTATAATCCAGATCATAATCTCTCTATCTTTTCACTCTGGTCTCCCCTTTACCCACAACCTCACTTATTTTAGGGTCCCTGAAGTAGCCACTAGAATCTTACAGTTAACAGAAGTAGCAGTTAGAGTCTTATAGTTAATAACTCATGTGACACCATGTAGGCCTTTGATCTGATTTTGAATTTAACTTTTTCTTTTTGGCCACGTCCATGGCATTTGGAGTTCCCAGGCCAGGGATTGAGTCTGGGCTGTAGCCGTGACCTACGCCACAGTTTTGGCAGCACTGGATCCTAAACCCACTTGTCTAGGCCGGGGATTGAACCTGTGCCTCAGCAGCAACCCAAGCCACTGTAGAGACAACACTAGATCCTTAACTCACTGGGCCACAGTAGGAACTCCTGATTTTGAATATTTGTCTTGACTATATTTGACTCTTTAAAGTTGCACAGTAGCTTGAGGCACGCTAAAGAGAATGATTGATAGGGACTTTTCTCCTTCAGGAGCTGAGGTGCTGCTAGCTTTGAGGACAAGACCACCTTAATCTGAGCTACAAAGTTCTGCACAGATCCCCTGGGGTACAGTGTACAATTGAACGTGCCTCTGAGTGGTCTAAGTCAAAAGAGAGGAGATGGAGGGGGATGGGAATCAGTATCTGAACATCCTTTTCATATAGCAAAATTTGTTTTGTAAATCGGGGATACTGTACATTGTTGCAGCACACTTTTTTTTAGGGTCACACCTCTGGCACATGGAAATTCTCAGGCTAGGGGTCGAATGGGAGCCATAGCTCCTGGCCTATGCCTCAGCCATGGCAACGCCAGATCCTAGCCACATCTGGGACCTACACCTCAGCTCACAGCAGTGCTGGATTATTAAAACACTGATCGAGGCCAGGGATTGAATCTGCATCCTTATGGATACTAGTCGGTTTCTTTAACCCACTGAGCCACAACGTGAACTCCTCTTTTTTAAATTAAAAATGAAGTGTTGGAGTTACTGTTGCAACGCAGTGGAAGTGAATCTGATTAGTAACCATGAGTTTGTGGATTGGATCCCTGGCCTTGCTCAGTGGGTTAAGGATCTGGCATTGCCATGAGCTGTGGTGTAGGACTCAGATGCGGCTTGGATCCTGCATTGCTGTGGCTGTAGTGTAGGCTGGCTGCTGTAGCTCCAATACGATCCCTATCCTAGGACCCTCCGTATGCCTACGGTTCAGCTCTAAAAAAGCAGAAAAAAAAAGTGTTAATTCTGCATGTCTGAAGTTGATGCTATAGGTCAGTGGTACTAAATGTGACATTGACAAGTGTGTTTGTGTGCACGTGCATGCACACGTCAGTGGGGGGAGAGGGTGCTGTATTATGTAATATAATCCACGGCGATGCTTTCTATAGTACACGTGTATAGTTTCTATCCCTGCTCACCCATTCAGTTCCACAGGGCTGGTGGCAGGTGTTTGAATCATCTGCAAGCTCTCATTTGCTTTCCTTTATGGTATATTCGGGCTGCACTCATGGTGGGTCATAGTCACTGGCCATGGATCAGAATAACAATAGGAAATATACATACTGATCTGTTATTCTGTGTCAAGTACTCTGTGACGGGTATTTTTCTTTTGTGCTGAGTTAGGGCACTTGCTTCCACAATTCTAACGTGATACTATTACAATTCAAAATGTAACTTGACTGTACGTCTAAACATTCACATATATATTTAATCAGGTCATAAATCATCCTTTTTCCTGCGGTGGGGGTAAATGGGCTTTGTAAATTGATCCGAGTTATTGTTTTTAGTTCTACTAGAAATCAAAGTAGTTCATTGATACGTTCTTTAAATACAGGCTACAGCTAACAAATGTTTATTAATACTGTCTGTCAGACTTCATGCCAAACGCTTTCATTGTATCATTCCATTTAAGTCTTGCAAAAGCAAAGTGCCAATGGCCCTTGAACAATGCAGATTTGAACTGCATGGGTTGTCTTATATGCAGATTGTTCTCGGTAGTAAATGCCGGAGTACTGCGTGAGTCATGGTTGGTTGAATCTATATATAGAAGAACCAAGGATATGGAGGGCAGATAATAAGTTATACACAGATATTCAACCATGTGGAGGATCAGTGCCCCTAACCTTTATTGTTCAAGGGTCAACTGTGCTTCCAACTTTACCTCTAATCTCCTGATGTGAAAACTGAGACATCACAGGTTTAAGGGGTGTGATGACAGGAATGGTTGTCTTTTAATGAGCGCTTAGTACCTGCCAGACAGGTTCTAAACACTGTGCCTTGCTAACTAATCCTCACAGTTCATGAAGAAGTTACCTTTTTCTTTTGTTCTTTGTCTTTTGAGGGCCACACCTATGGCATATGGAGGTTCCTAGGCTAGGGGTCAAATCTGAGCTGTAGCTGCTGGCCTACACCACACCACAGCAACGCCAGATCTGAGCTGTGTTTGCAACCTACACCACAACTCACAGCAATGCTGGATCCTTAACCCACTGAGCGAGGCCAGGGATCCAACCTGCATCCTCATGAATGCTAGTCAGATTCGTTTCCCCTGATCCACGATGGGAACTCCCAAGAATTTACTGTTTTCATCACTATTTTCTAGGTGAGGAAACTGAGGCCTGGAGGTTAATCACCTAGTCCATGGTCTCCCAGGCATCAGAGACCAAGCCCAGGCTAGCCGATCACTTTGCCCAGCGACTCTGGAGTAGAATCTGGCTTTGAACCTAGGTCTGGGTCTCAACATCTCTTTTCTCGGCACTACATTCCTTCTAGGTTTTTTTTTTTTTTTACAACAATAAAAAATGATGGTTAGGGGAGTTCCCAGTATGGCTCAGTGGTAACAAACCTAACTAGTATGCATGAGGATGCAGGTTCAATCCCTGGCCTCCCTCAGTGGGTTAAGGATCCAGCATTGTTGTGGGCTGTGGTGTAGGTTGCAGGCACAGCTTGGATCTTGCGTTGCTGCGGCAGCTATAGCTCAGATTTGATCCCTAGTGCCTGGGAACCTCCATATACCTCCGGTACAGCCCTAAAAAGACCAAAAACAACAACAACAAAAAACAATGGTTAGCAAAGAGTGACAATTACTTTATTAGTTTAGATCAATGGCTCTCAGTAGGGGGTAGTTTTGCCCCTCAGGGACATTGTGCAGTGTCTGGAGGCACTTTTTGTTGTTAAGATACTTAATTAACACATTTTGTTGTCAAGAGGCCACTCTTGGCATCTCCTAGGTAGAGGCCATGAATGCTGCGCTAACCGTCTTACAGCAGAGGACAAAGAATTATCTGCCCCAAATGTCCATGCTGCTGGGATGGGGAAACCCTGGGTTAGAGTGCTTTGTGTAGTACCTTTTCTCTCAGAGAAGTCACTTCCTTTTGTTTAAAATTATACAGCAAAGAGTTTTAGGCTGGAGAGTAAATAGAAAAAGGGGGTGGAGCTGGGAAGACTTATCTTTGAACTGTGTTCATTCTTATTTCAAAAACTGTGGTTGTGGAGTTGCCGTCATGGCTTAGTGGTTAATGAATCTGACTGGGAACCATGAGGTTGCGGGTTGGATCCTTGGCCTTGCTCAGTGGGTTAAGGATTTGGCATTGCCATGAGTTGTGGTGTAGGTTGCAGACGCGGCTTGGATCCTGAGTTGCTGTGGCTCTGGCATAGGCTGGCGGCTACAGCTCCAATTAGACCCCTAGCCTGGGAACCTGCATATGCCAAGGGTGCGGCCCTAGAAATGGCAAACAAACAAACAAACAAAACCCCAAAACTGTGGTTGAGTGGATTCGTAGGCTCTCAAATTCTACATTAAAGGACCTCTCACCTTCTGGAATGTAGGATGACATCTTTCAGTCTATTTGTGTAGCTAGGTTTGAGATGTTGCCTGGAGTGTGTGTCTCTGGGCATCTGTGTGGAGAACACTTCTTTGTGCATAATTTTGTGTGTGTGTATGTGTTTGTGTGCGTGTGTATAAGAGTGACTTCATAAAAGATGACTTCTGCCAGAATTCAGAACACAGCAGGTAAAGTACGTACTGACGAGGAAAGGGCATGAGTAATTCTTGTCTCATGAGAAAGACATAAACTTGTTTATTATAATGATGTAATATTTGGGTGCTTGATTTATCATCCACATTTCCAATGATGCAAAACCTTTAAGGACCACACAGGTTCTAGGAATTCAAAGTGTGTTGTTGAAGTTTGGCCTTTTCCCCTCAGTCGTGAAAGTGTCACGTTTGTTCTGAGAGTTTTCTGTTTGTGGCTGTGTCCACAGGTCGTGGGTGAGAACTCAACACATGAGTCTGCATAGGGGAGGTTTGGGAAGCTTTCAATGTTTATGCCATGCGAGAGGTGGTTACCTGGGAAGATGTGATTCACTCAGGTAACGAGGCAGGCAGGTGTTGTAGTGGGGCAGTGACTGAGGAGTCTAGTGGCTCTGAGGAGATGGTACCCGTGTGGGCTAGCAGAGGAGATCCAGGCCAGGAAGGGCTGTGAGGGAGGAGGTGGCCTTTGAACTGGATCTTGTTTTAAGAGAAGCTTCAGCATAATCCGGGTCAAATACCAGCCTAGGCAAAAGGGTGGCTTTTTTTTTTTTTTTCTTTTCCTTTTTGGCTGACCCATGGCACATGGAGTTCCTGGGCCAGGGATCAGATCCAAGCCGTAGTTGTGACCTCAGCCACAGCTGCGTCAACACAGGATCCTTAACCCACTGTGCTGGGCTGAGGATTGAACCTGTGTCCCAGTGCTCCCACGGTGCTGCTGATCCATTGTGCCATAGCAGGAACTCCTAGGCAAAAATGTGGCCTTTTTAAGGCAGGCTGTAGAAGGGAGATGAAAGAAAATCTTCATCATCACAACAGTAATAATCACGGCTGCCATTTACTAAATACCAGCTCTTTAAAGGCACTAGTCTAGAGGTGTTTGTTTTTGTTTTTGTTTTGTCAGTGTCTGCTGCATGTGGAAGTTCCCAGGACCAGGGATCAAACCCCTGCCACAGCAGCAACCCAAGATGCTGCCATGACAACACCCAATCCTTAACCCGCTCTGCCAAAGGAGAGGTTTTATGATAATCCATTGACTCCTCACAGCCATCTAATGGGGTTGGTATTATCCTTCACAGACGGGAAAACCAAGACCCAGCAAGGCCCATAACCTGTCTGCAATCTCACAGCTCTTGTGGGTCTCAAGCAGCCTCAGTCCATCCTGGGCCAGGCATGGCAGGTCTCTGTGTGACTGGAGGGTGATGCGGCCAGCCCTGTGCCATAGCAAGATGAACATGCCTGTCTGGAAGAAGTGCCTATGACATACCTTTGTGCATCCTTAAAGAGGAGTACTGCCTATGACACACCTTTGTGCATCCTTAAAGAGGAGTAGGTTTGGACTTCATTTCAGGAAGCTGGCTCTCTTATACTTGGTCTCATAGGAATTCTTGGAAATTTTGTGACTTGGAAGATGGGACAAGTATGACTTTAGTTCACTTGGCCGAAGAGATTGATTTGGGCGTGAAGCATGAAAGTGTAAGTACAAACCTGACAAATGGTAATTATTAGCGAAAAGCTTTCCTCCAGCAGAGTCAGAGGCAAGACAGTCTGGAATCTGGCTCTTCGGGTTAGCTGTGAGACCCCTTTCAATGGTGCCTTCCTTCCTCTGCTGTAGTAGCTCCAATGTGGGGGTGAGAGAGTGGAGGGGGAAGAGGTATTTTTCCCTGTTTGACCATAATAGCTATGATTCCTGTACACTCGTCTTTCTCTCGGATGGTATACCACCCCCTCCCCACCCCATCTCTACCCTTGTGACAAAGAATTGCAGTCTTGGGTTGGGTTAGAAAAGTAACAATAGTTTACGAAAAAGTTCTTGATATTTATTTGTATTTCCTGGAGTGACTCTTATCCGAAGTTGCTTTATTAGAAGAGAGGTATCTAATTTGACCTACAGGCTCAAAGGCAATTCAGTGTCATTCCTTTCTTGTTCATTCATTCGGCGTTTATAGAAAGCCAGTCCTTGACCTGGGGAGGCTCATAGTCTAGACTCTGGAGGAAAGAACAGACAATGGAAACCAATAAGTCCACTGGCGGGTGTGAAAAGTGAAGGGCAGGAAGGTGGAACAAAATGTCACAAGCCCCAGGAAAGAGGAGGGTCCCGCTGGAGGGAGAAGGGGGTGGTAGGAGGCAACCCTTAGTTCTGGGGAGGGTGTTCTGTATTTCCTTTCATTCTCTGTCCTAGACAGATGCCCTGCCCTTCAAATCTGTGTTTTCTCTTCTCATCCTTTGTGCAGAATGAGTCTCCTGGGTCAGCACCCAAATGTTCCCCCTTCTTCATTCTCCCTGGGGGCTCTTCTCTCCTCTTCCTCATGACCCACTCCAGACCATGCCCCGGGCTTACTGCCACCTTCTTCTGAGATGAGTGAACTTCTGCAGCATCCAGCCTTGCCTTTTTATCTGTCATCTGCTCCTAGCCAATACCCTAGTCGCTTGTCACAGTGGTGGCCAGAAGCGCATGGGATATTGAAAGTTCTGGATTGGAAAATACACAGTAAACATGCACAAATAACTCCACTCAGGCGAGGGAGCATTTTATGATGCTGGGCATCCCCTCAGCTGAGAAGAGCAGGTTACTTGCTGTATACACTTCTACTTCCTCGCTGTTGTTTTGAAGTACCTGCTCTCTTCAAGATATGCTCTGTTAAGTATTGTTCACACCTGACCCTATTCATTTCAAGACTATAACAGGATGGTGGTTCCTGGGGGAGTGGATGGAGCTCCGTAAGAGCTGTGATCTTGTCAAACCTGTAATAACAATTCGTATGACACACAGGATGAATCCCTTCCACAGAGAGAAGTTGGGGGGATAGAAATCATACATTTGGAAGCAAAAATATCTTTTGTTAAAGTATATTCTTAACTTGTATTACTCTTGTGGGAAACAGATGACATTTTTATCAGTCGAAAGAATTCAAATTTAAGCAGCCTAGTGATTCTGCTTTGAAAAGCCAGTTTCCTTTGCTAAATATCAGACCGCATATTTTAGTTATGAGTCCCTAATTCTAATAAAGTGCAAGCCAGTTGATGTGTCCCAGTACATTTTGTCAAAGCATGAACCATTAAGGACTTTATTCACGAGCAGTCTAACCTATTTTAAGCCAATTAGTTTAATTAGGAGACAGGTTTGGAGGAACTGAAAATTACCTCCTGTGAGTTCTGTGAGTGCTGCGGTTGTAGGATGGTATTTTCTGTTCTAATGCATGTGTCTTTGTTCTGAGGTCATCTCATCTCCTAAAAGGGGTTTTAGATATTGAATTGCATGTATAAGTAAATTATGACCTATTTTTCTGCCTTCTTTACTTTTCTAATTTTTTTTAATTTTTTTTTTTAGGGCTGCACCTGTGGCACTTAGAAGTTCCCAGGCTAGGGGGTGAATCAGAGCTGCAGCTGCCAGCCTGCATCATAGCCACAGCCACACCAGATCCTTCACCCACTGAGCGGGGCCAGGATTGAACCCGCATCCTCATGGATACTACTCAGGTTCATTACCATTGTGCCACCACAGGAACTCCACCTTCTTTACTTCTTATTCTACAGTCATTAAAGCTTTGCTGTGTTCTTGTTATGTGTTGATAAATGGTTTGTAATTACAGTACTGAATGAAATGTTGAACTCGGATGGTTATATGGATTTTTATTAAAAAAAAGAAAACTTCTCACTAAAGAAAGGCAAAATGGTGGAGAAAAGAGAAACCTTTGGTGGAAAAGTATAGAAGACAGGAACTAGATATGATGGGAAACATAGGGGGCCTTCCACGTCTCCCAGCCTATGTCTTGAGTGTTTACCTCTGCCAGGTACTCTGTAAGGGTTTTTTGGAGATCCACTCATTCAGCACCACAAGAACTCTGAGACTGAAATCATTTCTGTTCCCACGTGAAGAATGCAAAAACTGTGACACAAAAAGTTTAGTTACTTCGGCCAAAGTTACACTGCTACTAAATTGGAGACTGAATTTTATTTTATTTATTATTTTTATTTTGTTTTTGTCTTTTTGCCTTTTCTAGGGCCGCTCCTGCAGCTTATGGAGGTTCCCAGGCTAGGGGTCTAATCGGAGCTATAGCTGCCAGCCTATGCCAGAGCACACCTCAGCTCACGGCAATGCTGAATCCTTAACCCACTGAGCAAGGCCAGGGATTGAACCCGCAACCTCACGGTTCCTGGTCAGATTCATTAACCACTGCGCCATGATGGGAACTCCCTGGAAACTGAATTTTAATCTAGGCACTCTGAATGCAGCCTACAGAGGTATTTATTGATGGGAGAATTACTTTGTTTTTTGTTTTTGTTTTTTGCTTTTTAGGGCTGTACCGGGGGCATATGGAAGTTCTTAGGCTAGGGGTCGAATCAGAGCTGCAGCTGCCAGCCTATGCCACAGCTACAGCCATGTGAGATCCGAGCTGCATCTGCGACCTACACCTCAGCTCATGGCAATGCCAGGTCCTTAACCCACTGAGCAAGGCCAGGGATCCAACCCACATCCTCATGGATGCTAGTCATGTTCGTTAACCTGAGCCACAACAGGAGCTCCGTGAGAGAACTACTTTGGAGTTGCATCCCCTCAAGTCCCAATCCTGTTTCCCTCCCACCTCTGTGACCATCGGGTAATGTCATCTAACCCGTCTGAGCCTGTTGCCTCATTGTCAGTGGGTGTAATCATACCGTATTGAGTTGCTGAGAGTTTTAAATAAGGCAGGGCATGCGAATGCTTTGGCAGGTAGAAGGAGCACAGGGAACACAGCCTTCTCGCCTTTTGGTTTTCTGTCCTGGGGAAGTGGTGGCGTAGGTTTCCTAGAGCCTTGACCTACCCTGAATGTTCTGGAGGTCTGAAACACCTCCCAGAACTCTTAGAGCTCTCCTGAGATTGCTAGATTGCTTAGACACAGCTGGACACTTGCTATGGTTTCTTTTTCTCTATTCTTCGTCATTCCAAGGAGGAGTTTTATTTCCATAAATTCACACCCACCTAATTATGCTTTGCTAAGTAGAAGACTCCCCTTGCAGTAGTTTGTCTGCTTCTATGTCTTCTATGTGAATACACCTTTTTTTTTTTTTTTTTTTTAAGGCTGCACCTGCAGCATATGGAAATTACCAGACCAGGGGTCAAATTGGAGCTACAGCTGCTGTCTTACACCCCCACCACAGCCACAGCAAAGCAGGACCTGAGCCACATCTGTAACCTACACCACAGCTCACAGCAATGCTGGATCCAACGCTAGATCCTAACCCACTGAGCGAGGCTAAGGATTGAATCTGCCTCCTCATGGGTACTAGTTGGGTTCATTACTGCTGAGGCACGATGGGAACTCCTATGTCAATGTAGCTGGACAAGCATGCTTTCCTGGGAGAACAAAGGCAGTCTCCCTAGCAGCCTTGCCTGTCCTTTCTTAAGGGAAAAAGTATGTTTCGTTCTTTTTTTCTTTGACTTCTTTCTTTGGGTTAGTTTTTCCTTACTTAATTCTTAAGAAAGAAGGGAAACAAGTATGAGGGAGAAAAAAATTCTCTTCTGTCATCTTAGGATCTTTGGCCAGGCCTAAGAATTAAACCAACATAAGACAGATTAACAGGAAAAAAAGCATATCAGTTTTGTTAAATTTTTACATGTACATGGGAGCCCTCACAAGAGAATGAAGGCCCAAATAAATGACCACAGCAGAAAGTTTTTATACCTTCTAGACAGAGAAACAGTGTATTTGTGACAGATTGGTTAAGACAAAGGGATTTGGTCAGGAGCCTGCCCCAGGCCCCCTGCATCAGCATCACAGCATCATTGTTTGTGGTTTTTTAAAATATGCTTTTCAGGAGTTCCTGTCGTGGCTCAGTGGTTAACGAATCTGACGAGGAACCATGAGGTTGCAGGTTCGGTCCCTGCCCTTGCTCAGTGGGTTAAAGATCCGGCGTTGCCGTGAGCTGTGGTGTAGGTTGCAGACGAGGCTCAGATTCTGCGTTGCTGTGGGTCTGGCGAAGGCTGGTGGCTATGGCTCCGATTAGACCCCTAGCCTGGGAACCTCCATATGCCGTGGGAGCGGCCCAAGAAATAGCAAAAAGACAAAAAAAAAAAAGAAAAAGAAAAAAAAATGCTTTTCAATGGCTTGATCCAAGGGGTAGGGCCAGTAAATGAGGAGGTGACCAAGAAGATAAGAGATAGTTCCACAAGGTTTGTCAGATTTCTTTTGGCCCTGATTCCTCATTTCTGGGCACAGAATGTCTTCTTTTCTCTTGGTATAGGGAGGGCATCTTTACATAGGTGGTTTTTGTTTGCTTTTTAGGGCCGGACCCACGGCATATTGGAAATTCCCAGGCTGGGGGTCTAATGGGAGCTACAGCTGCCAGCAACAGACATAGCAACCCCAGATCTGAGCCGCATCTGTGACCCATGCTGCAGCTCATGGCAACACCGGATCCTTAACCCACTGATCAAGGCCAGGGATCAAACGTGCATCCTCATGGGTACTGGTCAGGTTCTTAACCCACTGAGTCACAACAGGAACTCCTTCATGGGAGTTTTATCTCCAGTTTTCAGAAATAAAATAGAGGATCAAAAAACTCTTCCTGCACCTGCTGTTTCTCAAGTGCCTTTAACTCAGAACAGTGAATGTGCTGAAGCTGCGTATTTTGGGGTGACCTGCTCAGAACTTCTTCACAAGTTTGAGTGAATAGATGGTAGTGTCTGTTTTGGTTTTTTGCTTATTATTCTTACTTCCCCCCAGTGTCCTAAGAGTAAGAGGTGAGAGCCGACCTCAAGGTTTCTCCTCTGCAGGGTGGGTAGTGTATTCAGATTCGTTTATGAACTTGAGAGCTTGAGGCAGGCTTGGATGATGGGGAAGCTACTCCCCATCGTCCAAGCCAGCTGGAGAGAAGCACTTGACAGGAACCTTGCATATTGGTATACATGCCATTTGCTTCTTTAAGGGCAATGGGGCATATACCTGTGACATGATTCTTTACGTGTGGTCCGAGGACCACCTGCACCAGAATCCCTTGGGGTATTTGTTAAAGAAAGAAATTTCTGGCCTGCCCCAGAGACCCTGCATCTGCATCACAGCATCATCATTTGTAGTGTTTTAAAACATGCTTTTCAATGGCTTGATCAAATTTCTCTTTGAGGAAAAGCAGCTATGCAAACTTAGCTCATCATTCAACTGCATTCAGGTCTCAGCACATGCATTTTCAGGGCTGATTTTCTCTCACTGTGGGGCCGTTTGCCAAAGTTCCACTGAGCTCGTTGGTGATTAGAACTGGGAGTGGTTGAGAGGTTGCCAGGGAGACCAGAAATAGGGGAGGTGTAGCCTCTGGACAGAGGCAAGGCTGGAGCCAGGAACATATGTTCATGGGATTAGATGAGAGGCAGAGGTGTGCTGTCCTCAGGGGAGTAGACGTTAGCACCTTGGGGAGCAGTGGAAGGAAATGAGAGTCA